>NC_139509.1:2651954-2864831 GCF_008360975.1 Lichenostomus cassidix
GGTATCCCTGTCCTCGGGGGGAATCCAGGGCGGCGGTAACCCGGGACGCGCCGTGCGCCCGTCGGGATGCTCACGGTTGCCATGGCGAGGGGCGGCCCCGCGGTCGCCATGGCGACGGGGGATGCTGAGAGTGGTCCAGGCGGCGCCGGCAGCTCCCGCGAGCCGGGACGGCGGAGGCGGCGGGGCCGGGGCAGCGGGGCCCGGCGGGGCCGCGGGCGCGGAGCTGGCCCGGGGTGCGGGTGGCTGAAAGGGCCCTTTGTGGCCGCGGCGGCATTCCCGGGGCCTGAGGTCAGCGCCGGGCTGGAAGGCGCCTATTGTGGCCGGGCCGGGCCGGGCCGGGCCGAGCGCATTCCTGCCCCCCCTCCGCTGCCGCCCCCCCGGGCACGGCCGCCCCGGGCCTGCGCCCCGCACTGCCGCCCCCGCGGTCCCGCACTCCCGGGAGCCGCTTTGTTGAACGGGGGAGCGGGGGCGCACCGGGGCACTGAGGGACGCTGTGACCTCACCGGCTGCGGGGGGGGACGACCGGGGCAGTTCCGACCCCTGCACCCCATGTCGATGCTGCCGCTGCTGATGGGGAGAGGGACCCCCGAACCGCCTGGGACCCCTTGCTTCCCCCCTCAGCCCAGACTCGGGAATGGTTCAGAGTCAGTTGCTCCCCAGCTCTGCTTCCCAGCCCCGCCACCGGGTTAATCAGTCACAGCTGTGGCCGCGGGGAAGGTGACACCGTCCCGGTGCCCGTCCCGGTCCCCTGCTTGTTCTGCCCGACTACCCGCGGAGCAGCTCCACCACGGGACCCCGGGGCACGTTAACGTTCAACCTGCATCCCGGCGGGGGAGCAGCTTGGACATGACCTTCTCTGCACCCTGGGGGAGAACCCCATCTACTCCCACAGCAGCCCCTTCGGGCTCTCTCCAAGCCTTTTGCAGGCTTGGTGTCTGTCCCTGTGGGGTCGCTGTCCGTTGGCCCTTGCGGGGAGGTGACACTGTCGCTGCTGTGTCCCCGCAGCGCTGCAAGGAGCGGGTGAACTCGCTGGCTATCGCCGTGATGAACATGTGGCCGGGGGTGAAGCTGCGGGTGACGGAGGGCTGGGACGAGGACGGCCACCACCTCCCTGACTCCCTGCACTATGAGGGTCGGGCCCTGGACATCACCACGTCCGACCGCGACCGCCACAAGTACGGCATGCTGGCACGCCTGGCCGTCGAGGCTGGCTTTGACTGGGTCTACTATGAGTCCAAGGCACACATCCATGTCTCCGTCAAAGCAGGTACCACGCAGAAGGGGCTGCCACCAGGGCAGGGGGGTGGCATCCCCGTAAGCCTCCCAGCCATCCCCATAAGCACCTCAGCCCACAGCCTTGCTGCTCCCCCTTTACATCCTGGATCCCTGTGGGATTACTGCTGTGCTTGGTGTCTGGCTCCAGTGGGGTCAGCTGGCATCTGGCCCCAGCCCAGTTCCCTCTGGGTTTCTGGCCCCAAGATGGGCAAAAAAGTCACTTTCCCCTCCAAATTTTGGCTTGATGGAGGCAACTTCGTGGTTCAGCTCCTGGTGAGTGGAACAGCAATGCAGCCCTCAGCCCTGCAACCCCCAGTCCCACAGCTCTCCGCTCCACAGTTGCTGCAGCCAGCAGTTCCCATCCAGTCCAGAAGTGACAATTGACAGAAAGTGAAAGTGGCTGTAAATGTCACCGTTCCAGCCCGGAACAAAGGGCGTCAGTACAGGGCGGACAAAGGGGCCCTGCAGTGCCCAGGAGCTGCACGCAGGAACCAGGGGAGCTTTGGAAAATACCCGCTTTGTTCTGGGGGTGGTTTGGAGGTCCGGGGGTTGCCGTTTCCCCTCTGGAGGTGGTGGCCTGGTGGAGGTGGCAAGTGGGGACACCCACATCTTTCTCCATCCTTCCAGATAACTCGCTGGCCATCCGCACCGGCGGCTGCTTTCCCGGCCACGCCACCGTGACGCTGCAGAGCGGCGAGCGCCGGGGGCTGGCCGACCTGCGCCAGGGCGATTGGGTGCTGGGCGCCGAGCCAGGCGGGCGCCTAGTGCCCACCGAGGTGCTGCTCTTCCTCGATCGGGACCTGGGCCAGCGCGCCTCCTTCGTGGCCATCGAGACGGCCAGCCCGGCGCGCCGGCTGCTCCTCACGCCGTCCCACCTGGTGTTCGCGGCCCGCGGGGCTGCCAACGGCTCCACCGCCGCCTTCCTGCCCATCTTCGCCCGCCGCGTGCGCCCGGGAGACGCGGTGCTGGCCCACGGGGCTGGCGAGCAGGGGCTGCGCCCCGCGCGGGTGCTGAGGGTCTCCCGGGAGGATGGCGTGGGGGTCTTTGCCCCCCTCACCTCGCACGGCACCTTGCTGGTCAATGGGGTGCTGGCATCCTGCTATGCCGTCCTGGAGAGCCACCGCTGGGCCCACCGCGCTTTCGCCCCGCTCCGCCTCTTCCACGGGCTCCTCTCGCTGCTGCCAGCCCACACCGAGGTGGCCAACGGGACGGTGCCGGAGGCGGGCATGCACTGGTACTCCCGCCTGCTCTACCGGCTGGCCGGGGGCGTGCTGGGCCAGGAGGCCCTGCAGGTGTAGGGGTCCCTGACCCCCCGGTCACCACCCGGCAGGTGATGCTGCACACTGGAAGGAGGGGCTGCAGCCCTGGGCATGCCTTGGACCCAGGGAGGAGGGACAGGAGCACTCCTGGTGCTTTGGGAAGGTTGGGGCTCAGCACTGCCTTGGGGCACGGGGTGGTGGGGATGGGACGGAGTGTCATGGGGTGGCCCAAGGACGTGGCTCAGCCCTGTGCTGTGTCCTAGAGTCCCTCCACGGCCGTGTCCCCATGCCCTGGACCCCCACATGCCCTCCCAGTATTTATTGCTTTATTAACCACTGCGCTGGGGCTGAGGTTGGTGCCTGGCAAGCCACAGCCAGGCACCATCAGACCCAGCCCTGGGGCCAAATCCAACTGGGGGATGCCAAAATCACCACAACACTGTGCACTTGGCAGCAGTTTCTGCCCATCCCCCTGCTCTGAGTCTGTCCCTGTCACCCACACTGTCCCTGTCGCGCAGGGCAGCTGGACGGGGTGTCTGCCATGGGCACCAAGTGTCTGCCACGGGCACAGGCACCCCATGCCAGACCCAACTCTAACCATGCTAACTGCTAACCTGCCCTGCTTGAGAGTTTTATTTTTCTATTTATAAATGATAATATAAATGTCCCCCATGCCTGCCTGCCCCGGCAGAGGGGCTCGCCCCATGGGGCAGGGGGAAGCCTGCTTTTAACCACTTCTGTTTAAGAAACAAAAGAAATACTACTATTTAATTGTTTGGGGAAATAAAGAAAGTCTATGGCCCTGTTGGAGCTGTGGCTGGAAGTGGGGAATGTGTAAGGCTGGCCTGGGGAGTCTGAAGGGACTGGAATCGACCATCTCAAGGGGCTAGGGGTCCCTGGGGCTGGGAATCCTGCGGGGCTGGAGTATTCCCAGGGGCTGGGGTTCCCTGGGACATGAGTCAGGCATCCTGAGGGGTTGAAACACCCCTGGGGGTCTGGGGGTTCTAGTGCTGGGGGAGGCCTCAATGGGGATCCCGGGGAGCAGGAGGTGGGTGCGGGTGTTCCCAGGTGTCCCCGAGGCGGTACAGGTTGCGGGGGGCGTGTGGGGACTCAGGACAAGGACACTCCCCCCGCCGTTCCCCCTCAGATGCGCGACCACCACGTGGCCGCGGCACTTCCCTCCGTTTTCATGAATGGAGAGCCCCGACTGGCACGACGCATGCGCCGCCTGTAAGCCCCGCCCCCTCCGCAGCGGCTCGGCCAATGGGAGAGGGCGGGCGGGCGGTGTTGTGTCACGTGCAGGCGCCGCTGTAGTGGCGGTGGCTCCGCCCACCCGGCGCGGCGGGCCGTTTATAGCGCCGTTTGCCGCGCCCGCCCGCTCCGCCCCGCGGGGCCATGCCGCCGGTCCGGCACCGGAATGTGCTCATCCTCGGCTGCCGCGCCGTGGGTCACTGCGGAGGGACTCGGCCTGGGGGTGTCCTGCAGTCCGGAATGGGGTGCTGCCCTCTGGGGGGGCGGCCCGGCGCTCCGGGGGTCCCTGTCCCGGCGGTGCGTGGGAGCGGGGCTGCCCCGCTGGGGATTACCGGAGACGGCAGGTGCACGGGAAGGGCTGTGCCGGTCCTCTCCGGGATCAGCACGGTGGGTCCCCACCCCAGGTCGGGGTTTGGGGCCGTGTTCAGCCTGGGCAATCCTCCCGGTACCGTCTGTCTCCCCCGGGCTGTGTCCCTTGGAGTCTCCTCGGGAGGGGTTTTCGTGTCTCTGTCCGGCTCCGTTCCCTGCCCCGGGGGGATGCCAGGACCACCCAGCCCTGTTGGTTCCCCCCACCCAGGTAAAACCTCACTGGCCCACCAGTTCGAGGAGGGAAAGTTCGTGGAGTGCTACGAGCCCACGGTCGAGAGCAGTAAGTCCCAGGCGGCAGGGAGGCTGGGGGGCTGCTTGCCCCGGGTCCTACCTCCTGATGGCCCTGTGGGGCCCCAGGTGATGAGGACAGACATGTCCCTGCTTCTGTGGGGGTGGGTTGTGCCCCAAAACCTTGTGCTGGGGGCTGAGGTGCCCCTGGAATGGGGTAGAGGTGGGTCAGAACCTTGGGGGGAGGGTTTGGGGGTCCCAGGCAGCCCCCCTAACCTGGTGCCACCCCTGCAGCCTACAACAAGATGGTGGTGATGGGCAAGGATGAGTTCCAGCTGCAGCTGGTGGACACAGCTGGGCAGGTAATGCTGGGGCAATCTGGGGGTCCTGAGGGCTGCTGGCCCCCCAGCCACCCCTGCCACCGGTTTTGTCCCCACCAGGATGAGTACACCATCCTGCCCCCCTCCTTCATCATTGGCATCCACAGCTATGTCCTGGTATACTCAGTGACATCCCTACAGAGGTGAGGAACCCCCGAGACTTGGGGACAAGTCACCTGGGATGGGGAGGACCCCTCGAGGGGAAGCAGTGCCTGGATGTCCCCTTGTCCCCGCAGCTTCCAGGTGGTCAAGACCCTCCACAACAAGCTGTATGAGAGCCGGGGGAAGACACGGTAGGTGCTGTCCCTCCCAGGGAGGGGGGCCTGGGGTGGTCCTCGCCCTGATCCTCCCTATGCCCACAGCATGCCCGTGGTGCTGGTGGGGAGCAAGGCAGACCTGGCCCTGCGGAGGTAAGGGGGTTCTGGGGGTCCCACGCATGCGTGTGTCCCAGTGGCACATCCTGCCTGTCCTCTGCTGTTCTGCTGTGTCTTCAGCCTGGAAGTGAGGACAGATGAAGGGAAGAAGCTGGCGGAGTCGTGGGGAGCTATTTTCCTTGAGTCCTCAGCCAAGGAGAGCCAGGTCTGGGGGACGGAGCCCACCTGGGGTTGGGAGCAGGGTTCCCAGTGTGCTCGCACTGATGTCCCCTCGTCCCCAGGTGACCCAGGGGATCTTCATGAAGATCATTGAAGAGATCGACCGGGTGGACAATTCTTATGGCAGATCCACCAACTGCTGCCTGATGTGATCCCTCGGATGGGGCAGGACCCCTGGATGGGCCAGAGACCCCCCCAGGACCTTCTCCTGGATCACAGCAGTGGCTTTGGGGAGGCCACGTGGTCCTGCTGTGGTTCAGGACCTCACTTTGCACAGGCTGTGGGGCTCACAGGGGGCTGGGAGCAGGGTGGGGGTTCTGTCCCAGCCAGGAGCCCCCCAGCTCATCACTGGTGTCCCCCACACGCACAAGGACAGGTCGGAGCCGTTCCTGCTCTGGGAGGCAGGGCTGAATGCGGGTGTTGTTCCCAGCACGGGGCTGCAGTCCGGCTGTGCCGGACCCGTGGGAGTCAGGGCTGAAACAATTAAACGTTGTTTTGTCTGTAAACCTCTGGACCGGGGGAGCTGTTCCTTGCTGGGGGGAAGGAGGCAGTATGTGAGGTCCCCCCCAGCACCCCAACATGGGGGTCCCTCCAACCCGGGCTGTGCTGTCTGGCTGAGCTCCCTCCTCATGGGGCTGAGCACCCCAGGAGCCTCACTGGGACCTTTGTGGGGTTCTTCAGCCTTGTCCCCCCCATTTCTTTCCCTGAGAACTCCAGCTCCGTGAGTGGGGGGTGCTCTGTCTGCGGTTCCCCCTGTGGCTTGTCTCCACCCAGTCGGGCTAATTATTGCTAATTACCCAATTATGGTGGTAAAGAGGAGCAGGAGCTGCTGGGGGGCAGGAAGTGGGCTGTTGGGGTGCTGGGGCCAGGGTAGCACAGCCTGGGGTTCAAGTGGGGGCTGCACCCTCTCAGTAATTCTCCCACGTCTCTGGGTCTCCCGGGGGCCCAAAATACTCATTCCTATGGGAGTTCGTCCCCCATACTCCCCCCACGCCGGTGATGTCCCTGCCGGGGGTCTCGGGTCTGAGGGGGCTGATGTGGCCCCTGTACTCATTCGGGTCTGGGGTCCACGGGATGGAGGGTGGGGATCGTGCGGTGGGGAGCAGAACCGGCTGCTCCGGGGATACCGGAACCGGGCGCGCGTGGTGCAGGACCGTGGCTCAGCAGCAGCACGCGGTGGCCATGCGCGGGGAAATTGGATCGGTCTTGGCGGCTGCTACCGGGGACCCCAAGAACCGGGCACGGCGACTGCTACCGGGGATTGCAGGACCGGATACAGCGGCTGCTCCAGGGACACGGGGACCGGATCCAGCAGCTGCTCCGGATACACCGGCACCGGTCCCGGCGGCTGCTACCGGGAACCCCGGGACCGGACACATTGGCTGCTAGCGGAGACACCGGTCCCGGTCACGGTGGGCGGTCCCGGTCCCGGCGGCTGCTCCCCATCCCGGAGCCCACCCTCCCTTCGTCTAAACCCGTGGCCATCGCGATCCCGAAGGCCTCCCTCCGTCCACCCCCGGGGCCGCCCCGGTGCCGGTCCCGGGAGGGGGCGGAGCCTCCCGGCGCCCGCCCCGCCCCTCGGTGCCCACGTGCGCTCCCGCCCCGGCGCCGCCGGGGTTAAGCGCGGCGGAGGGATCTCCCCCCGCCCCGCCCGGCAGCGTGCGCTGCGGCCGCGCGCGCGCCGTCACACCCCCCAGCCCCCCCGCGGCCGCAGCGCCCGCCCGCCGCGCACCGTCTCCCTCCGCCCGCAGCCCCCGCCGCCCAAAGTAGTGCGGGAGCGGCGGCGCCCCCCTGGTCCGTGGCTCCCCCCTAGGACCCAGCGCGGCGGCGGCGGCCCCGGCGGGGCGGGCGGGGCGGGGCGGGGGCGGGCACGGGACCTACTTTCCTCTGGAAATGGCCGCGCCGGGGAGCACCGAACGCCCCGCGCCCCGAGGCCCGTCGGCGTAGGGCGGCCGCGGGGGTGAGCACCGGGCGGGGGGAGCGGGGGTGCAAACGGCCCTGCCGGGGGGCCCGCGCGGGCGGGACGGGCCCCGGCGGCCCCGGAAGGAGCGGCCCCGCGGTCGTGCGGGCTCGGGCCGCGCCGCCTCCGCCGTGCCGCCGCTCCCGGTAAGGCCTGACCGGGGCCGGGGCCGGAGCGCGGCCCCCACGCCTTTGTGTCCGGTACCGGCGGGGCCCGGGCGGCCGCAGCGCAGGTACGGCCGGGCCCGTCGCGCGGGGCCCGGTGCCGGTGCCCGGGTAGGCCGCGGTGGGCCGGGGCTCGGGGCCTGGCCGGCTCGACCCCCCAGTTTCACCGGGGAGGGGGGGAAGCGTGGCCCGGGCGGAACGGGGAGGGTGGGGGGGTGTCCCCGCGTGGCGGTTCGACCCCCCGGGGGCGCGGGCCGGGCTTCCCCCCGGCCTCGGAGCCTTTCCCGGGAGGGCCCGAATCCCACCGGCCCCGGAGCCTTTCCGGGGAGGGCCTGAATCTCCCCGGGCCCACCGGGAACCGGAGGGGGGGTGCTGGGTGGGACACGACGCTCCTACCCCGCGGCCGGGACTCCGCCGGGGGCTTTCTCCTCCTTCCCTGCGCCGTCTCGGGCTTTTGGGGGGCTGGCGCTGCCCCGGTGCGTCTCTCCCTCTCCGGTGCCCCGGGCTCTGGGCTGGGGGCTCCTCCGTGCCCAGGGCTCGCTCCAGATCTCCCCCCACCACCCTGCGTGTGGCTCGTGGTTGGGTTTAGGGTCCCCTTCGCTGCCCCCGCAGTGCTGGCCCCCCCCGGGTTTTTGGGGTGCACGTGAAGCAGCAGTGGGAGGGGGCGGCTGCAGATCAGGGCAGGCTCCCCCCTAGATTTGGGTGTCGTGTTTTGGGGTGAGTCTTCCCCCCACAGCCATCCCGGGACACCCTGTGCTGTGCGGGATTGATGTTGGATTTGGGGAAATTGAGGCACAGGCAGGTGCTGGTGGTGGGGACCTTATTTTCTTCTGCACCCCAAATTCTCCCCGAAGATTCCCCACGTGGGAGGCACTGGGGGGTCCCAGCTGCACTGTGAGCGCTGGGTGTGCTCCGGGGCAGGTTCTGGGTGCTTCTCGGGGGGATCTGGTGACTGTTGTGTGGTAGAGCCAGGGTTACCAACCTGCCTTCCCCCACGGTTTAATTGAGGTCACCTGGGGGTTTTGTTGCCCCAGCTACATTTGGGTGTTACTGTTTGGACTTGGGGGGGACCTGGGGGGCAGAGGGTGATAGGTGAAGCCAGGGGTTCTCCTGGACCCCTGGGGAGCCAGGACCCAACCCCACTTCTGGGGGACATTTCCAGTCTGAGAGCCCACAAACTTGTCTTTGGGGGAAGTGATGGGAAGAGGCTGCCCTGTCCCTAGGGTAGAGGGTCACGGGGGGCTGCAGGGGGGCAGGGAAAAGTGCCATCATCCCTGAGCTGACAGCTATCCCCCCCACAGCTGTGGCCCCCCAGGGACGCCAAAGGCAGGATGGACGAACAGAAGGCGCCCAGCGAGGAGAAGGACGCGGCCGCACCAGGTGAGCCAGGGCAGGATTTTGGGGGTGGCTTGTCCCTGTTTTCCCTGCAGGGGTGACACCCTCTCTCCCCACAGCCGATGGGGCCGTGGCCTCGGAGGAGATGGGCAGCGCTGAGGGGGACCCCCTGAAACCCCCTGAAGGAGCCTCTGCAGGGCCAGAGCCGGAGAGCACGGACACGGAGGAACCTCCCAAGGCTGGCAGGTGAGGGTGGGAGGATTTGGAGGTGGTGTGGAGCTATTGGGGGTGTCTTAAATATCCCTGACACCCCCATTTCCCTCTCCCAGCCCATCAGGCCGTCGCTGTGCCCTCTGCAACTGTGGGGACTGGAGCCTACACGGGCAGCAGGAGCTGCGGCGCTTCGAGCCGGTGCCCGACTGGCCAGAGCGGCTGGTGGGCTACGAGCCACCTGATGGGCCTGGCCAGCCTCCCCCAGGGCCCAACCAGCTCCCCCCAGAGCCAGAGCTGGCGGGCGACAGCCTGGCACAGATTGGCTTCTCCAAGGGGGTGACCCCTGCACAGCTCTTCGAGCCGACAGGTGAGTGTGGTCACAGAGCAGGGGGCCCCGTCCTGCCACCTGGGTGTCCCCAAGCTCTCCCTGATGCTCGCTCTCCACAGGACACTGCTGGGTGCACCACTGGTGTGCGGCCTGGGCGGCCGGTGCAGAGCCGGAGGTAGCCGGCGTGGCCAGAGCTGTTTTCTCAGGGATCTCACAGGTGAGCAGATCCCGAGGGGTCTCGGGGGATGGCAGGGACTGGTTCAGCCCCCCTGCGGCAGCACTGACCCCCCCGGGCTCCTCTGCCCTCAGAAATGTGAACGCTGCGGGCGGGCGGGGGCCACCATCCCGTGCCGGGCGGCTGCCGGCTGCTCCCGCCTCTACCACTTCCCCTGTGCCGCTGCCAGCGGCTGCTTCCAGTCCATGAAGACCCTGCGGCTGCTCTGCCCCGAGCACGTGGCTGAGGCTGTCGACATGGGTATGTGGGGCTGGGGACACTACTCCTGGGTGCTGGGACCCTCCTGCCCCGGTGAGGGGTCCCAGTGGGGTATAACCCCAAGAGTAGGCAGTCCTGACCTCCTTCTCTCCTGGCTGACAGAGGACGCACGGTGCTCGGTGTGCAATGGGCCGGGTGACCTGCAGGACCTGGTGTTCTGCACTGGCTGCGGGCGGCACTGCCACGGGGCCTGCCTGAACATCTCCTTGACGCCCTGCAAGCGCTCAGGCTGGCAGTGCCCCGAGTGCAAAGTGTGCCAAATCTGCAGGTGAGCCCCTAGCCTCACAGTGGGGAGGGGGATATGCACCCAAGGAGGGTCCAAGCACTCACTTACCCCTGTGCCCCACAGGCAGCGCGGCCAGGACTCAGCGATGCTGGTGTGCGAGGCGTGTGACAAGGGCTACCACTCCTTCTGCATGGAGCCAGCCATCCAGGGCCTCCCCACCGGCTCCTGGAAGTGCAAGGTGTGTCCTGCTCTTGCTCAGGGGTACAGGGAGCCTGCGCCCCACTGCACCCCCTGACACATCTCTGCTTCCCCCCCAGAACTGCTGGGTCTGCTCAGAGTGTGGCCGGCGCCCCGCGGGGTTCGACTCCAGCTGCCAGTGGTCCCCGGGATCCACGGTGTGCGGGGACTGCCAGCAGCACCGTGCCGCAGCCGATGTGCCCACGGCACCAGAACACACGCCACAGCTTGACCCCCCCAGCCAGACGTGAGTGGGGATGGGGGTGCTGGTTTGGAGGGAGAGTCAGGCCCTTTGTGGGTGGGGGGATGTGTCCCTCAGCCCTGGGGACGGGGTGGCTTGAGCCCTGTCCCCTCACCCAGTCTCCCCCATCCCAGGTTGGAGTCCCCTGGCCCCAGCGAGCCGATGGATGCACCCATGCCCCCACCTGAGCTGGAGCCTGTGGGGGGTGATGAGGAGACGCAGCCCCTCCTGGACCCCAAGGAGTCACCCCCGGACCCCATAGAAGCACCCCCGGACCCCATAGAAGCACCCCCAGAGCCCATAGAAGCACCCCCAGAGCCCATAGAGGCACCTTCAGACCCCAAAGAGGTACCCCCAGACCCCAAGGAGGCTCCCCCAGGCAATTCTGAGTCTCCTCCTGGTGAGCTGGCCTCTGTGGAGGTGCTCCCCAGTGAGGAACCCCCCGAAGAACTGCCCTGTGATGAATTGCCCCTCGATCAGCCACCCCTTGATCAGCTGCCCCCCAATGCTCAGTCCTCTGACATTCAGCCTCCCGATGTGCAGCCTCCTGAGGAGCCCCTTCCTCTCATGCTGCCCCCCGAGGAGCCTCCCTCTGAGGAGCTGCCCCTCGAGACACCATCCCTTGCTGAGCTGCCCTCTGACAGACCCCACCCTGAGGAGGTGCCCCCCACTGAACAACCCCCTGATGAGCTGCCCCTCAACGTCCCTCCCCTTGCCGAGCTGCCCCCTGAGAAACCACCGCTCGAGGAGTCACCCCCCCATGAGTTGCCCCCTGAAGTGCTGCCCATCGACAAATCACCCCCTGATGAGCTGCCTCCCGATGAGTCACCACCCAAACCTCCCCACAACGAGCTGCCCCTTGAGGAGCTGCCCCCTGATGAGCTGCCCCCCAATGAACCACCCCCCGACGAGCTGCTGCCCAAGGAGCCTCCTCCTGAAGCGCTGCCCCCCGAGAAGCTGAGCCCTGAAGAGCCCCCCCTTGTTGAGCTGCCCCCTGAAGAGCCACTCCCCAGTGAGCTGCCCCCCGAGGAGGACCTGAAACCACCAGGTAATTTGGGAAAACCTTTCACTGTCCTTTTCCCTTTCTGTTGTTTCTGGGGATCCCACGCCAGGGGTTTCTCCCAGCACTGGCTTTGCCTGACCCCCATGTTCCTCCTCTTTTCATATGTTGGTGCTCTGTTTTGGGGTACATGGGCAGCTGGGGGGCTGTGGGTCTCGCCTCTCAATCCCAGGCTGGGTGGCACAGGGGACTAGACAGGACCCCTGTACCCCCTCACCGCATTCTCCATCCCTCAGGTCTCCTCCCCGAGGTGCCGGTGGCAGAGGAAGCGCCAGCCCTGGCTCCAGAGGTGCTCCCCGAAGAAGAGATGGAGCTGGAGCCAGAGCCCTCGCTGCCCCCTGAGATGACACCCCCACCCTCAGCTCCCCCAGGTGGGTCTGGGGAAACACGGATTGGTGGGGGAGTGGATGTCTCTGCAGGGGCTGTGATGTCACTGTTCCCACCTTTCTACCCATAGCTCTCCGTGCCATCTCACCTGCACGGACCCCAGCTCCCTCCCCTGATACCAAGGAGGACGAAGTGCTGGAGCCCCCCACCCCAGCCCTGCCCGAGCCCCCTGGCAGCCCCGGCACCGCCATGGATACCGACCCCCCCGGCTCCCCACCACCACCTCTGGGCTCCCCTGCTGTCACCCTGGCCCCCGCTGAGGCACCTGAGGATGAGGAGATGGAGATGGCCGGTGGTGAGGGGGAGTCCCCAGCCAGCCCCCCTGGAGATGCCCCCCACGGCAGCCCAGCCCCTGAGCTGGGGCCCTTCCCAGGCCTGCCTGAGGAGGAGGAAGAGGAGGAAGAAGAAGCACCGAGGCTGGAGAGGGAGGGCACCAGTGGAAGCTCCCCACCACTCAGCGAGGAGGATGCGCTGGAGGAAGGCCGGGCTGGGGGTGACGCCGAAGCCAAGGGGTCCCCTTCAGGGTCCCCCCTGCTCCTGGAGCCGGAGGAGCTGGGTCCTGAGACCCCCATGGAGGTGTGCACTACCAGCGAGAAGCTGCTGGGGCATGGAGATGAGGGCTGCCCCGAGCCCCCTGCCCTGCGCCCACGGCCCGACATCCTCAATGAGATCTCCAACCTGAGCCAGGGGGACACGAGCAGCAGCTTCCCTGGCTCGGAGCCACTGCTGGGGTCCCCAGACCCTGAGGGCGGGGGGTCACTGTCACCTGAGCTGGGCCCAGCCTCTGCTGATGCCAGCCTGCAGAAGGAGGACGCTGGGTCGCTGCCGCTGGGTGCCGAGACTGATGACTCGCTGCTCTTCGAACCAGCAGCCAAGGGTGACGGGGACAAGAGCCGGCGCCGCAGCTCCCCGGGGCGCTCCCGTGTCAAGCAGGTATGGGGAGACCCCTCACCCTGAGCACCCTGCTGGGGCCGTGTCCCCTTCCTGGGCTGCCCCTGCAGCAAATAGGCGAGGGCTGAGCGCGTGGTGGGGTGGGACGGGGGCAGTGCCCCTCTGCTGCCCTGGCATGGGGGTCCCACTGGGCCCTCTGGTGCTGTAACTCCCCTCTCCCTTTGGCCACAGGGTCGCAGCAGCAGCTTCCCCGGGCGGAGACGCCCCCGAGGTGGGTCCCACGGGGGCCGAGGCCGGGGCCGCGCACGCCTGAAGTCGACCACCTCGTCTGTTGACACCTTAGCAGTAAGGCTGGGCTGGGGCAGAGGTGGGGGGCCAGGGGGTCCTTGAGCTGTTAGGCTGAGAGCTGAGAGTCTTCCCCCATTCCATTCCCCACCACCTTGGAAAGGTTTGGGAGCCCTCACAGTGGGGGGGATGGGGGGTCTCATGGGAGGTGCAACTGCCTGGGGCTTTGCTGAGTCTGGGGGCTTCACCCCACAAATATAGTGCAGCTGTGGAGCTTCCCCTGGGGAGGGGCTCTGCTGCCCCTGCGTATTCCTGCACCCTCCATTCCAGCACCAGACTGGCTGGTTGCCCCCCCAGACTGCACAGAGGTGTCCTCAGTGCTGAGCCTCCCTCTCTGTCCCCAGCTTGCTGATGTGGAGAGCTCGCCCAGCAAGGAGGAGGACGAGGATGATGATGACACAATGCAGAACACAGTCGTCCTCTTCTCCAACACTGACAAGTTTGTGCTCATGCAGGTAACCAGGGCATGACAGGATGGACAGATGGACAGGGTGGGACAGACTGTCTCTCCCCTGCCAGCCGCTGTCTCCTCACTCACAACCTCTCCTCTCCAGGACATGTGCGTGGTGTGCGGCAGCTTCGGGCGTGGGGCCGAGGGGCACCTTCTTGCCTGCTCCCAGTGCTCCCAGTGCTACCACCCCTACTGCGTCAACAGCAAGGTGAGGAGGGGGCCCAGGACCCCTTGCCCCACAGGACTGTCCTGTGCCCCCAGGGGCTGTCCATGTCCCATGGGACACACATGAGCTCGTGCCTGG
Organism: Lichenostomus cassidix; assembly: GCF_008360975.1. Lineage (NCBI taxonomy): Eukaryota > Metazoa > Chordata > Aves > Passeriformes > Meliphagidae > Lichenostomus > Lichenostomus cassidix. The sequence goes on from NC_139509.1 coordinate 2,665,945, forward strand.
CATGTCCACGTGTTGTGTTGTGCTCCAGCGCTTCTCTTGCATCCATGCCAAGCCCTGGGGTCCCCCACAGCCCCACTGGGGACCCTTGTGGTCATGCCCAGGGCTGACGTGGCTGCCCTCCCATGTCCCCAGATCACCAAGGTGATGCTGCTGAAGGGCTGGCGCTGTGTGGAGTGCATCGTGTGCGAGGTGTGCGGCAAAGCCTCCGACCCCTCGCGCCTGCTGCTCTGCGACGACTGCGACATCAGCTACCACACCTACTGCCTGGACCCACCGCTGCAGACCGTGCCCAAGGGTGGCTGGAAGTGCAAGTGGTGCGTGGGGGACACAAGGGGAGCCACGGGGGGAGCTTGGCACCGCCACTAACCCCTTGGACCCCCCTCTGCAGGTGCGTGTGCTGTGTGCAGTGCGGGGTTGCATCCCCTGGCTTCCACTGCGAGTGGCAGAACAACTACACACACTGTGCGCCCTGCGCCAGCCTCGTTGTCTGCCCCTTCTGCCGCGAGAAGTACGTGGAGGACGACCTGCTCATCCAGTGCCGGCACTGTGATCGGTGAGCACCGTCCCCTGGGCTTGGGGGGTTGAAATTTGGGGTCCTCCAGGGGAGGCCGTGGTGTGTGATAAGTCTCCTCGCTGCCCGCAGGTGGCTGCATGCTGCATGTGACAGCCTCTTCACTGAGGAGGAGGTGGAGCAGGCTGCGGATGAAGGCTTCGACTGCAGCGCCTGCCAGCCCTATGTGATCAAACCCGGTGAGCTCACAGGGTGGGGGAACCCTGGGGGACTTGGGGGCTATTCGGGGGGCATGGGGACTCACCTGTCCCTCTGCTTCCCTGCCGCAGTGCCCGCGCCTCCCACCGAGATGGTCAAAGCCAAGGATCCAGGTACGTGCAGTGCCGTGCTGGTGCCATGGGCTTCCTGGGGCTGTGCCTTCTTTTGGCCATGCACCCAGTGCTGGTGTTTGTCTCTAATGCTGCTGTTTGTCCCCTCAGAGCCCCAGTATTTCCGCTTTGAGGGCGTATGGCTGACAGAGACAGGGATGGCCGTGCTGCGCAACCTCACGCTGTCACCCCTGCACAAGCGGCGGCAGCGCAAGGGCCGCCCAGGCACCCTCAATGGCGATGGAGGGCTGGAGGGGGTTGACTCCCTGGGCCCTGAGGACAAGAAGGATGGTGACCTGGAGACTGATGAGCTGCTCAAAGCTGAGGGTGGGTGATCCTGGTGGGAGCGCTGGGGTGGTGCACTATGGGGGTGCCAGGGGACCCTAGTAACATGCACTCCTCCTGGCAGTGGGTGTGGAGCACATGGAGTGTGAGATCAAGCTCGAGGCTCCTGCCAGCCCTGACCGTGACATTGGAGCTGATGGGGACTCGGGGAAGGGGCTGGAGGACCCTGAGGAGTGCAAGAAGAGGAAGCGTAAACCATACCGGCCTGGTGAGTGTTCCTCAGGCCCTGAACCCTTCTGGGCTCTTTGACCCCCCAGGCCCCACTGTGATTCCCCCCTCCTTCTCTGCCCCCCAGGCATCGGTGGGTTCATGGTGAGGCAGCGCAAGTCCCACACGCGGCTCAAGAAGGTCCCAGCGGTGCTGCCTGACGTGGGGCGTGAGGGTTTGAGCACTGAGGGACACCCTGAGGAAGGTAGGGCCCGGTGACACTCCTTCCCTGCTTCGTTCCTTCCCTCCTTTTTCCTTCCCTCCTTCGTTCCTTGCCTCCTTCCGTCCTCCTCTCTCCCTTTCTCCCCTTTCTCTCCTTTTTTCTTTTTCCTTTTCAGCACCATTCTTCCTCTTTTCAATCCCGTCCCATTTCCCCTTCTCGCCCCTAGGGATGTGGAGAGGCCCTCAGGTTGCACTCCACAATGCTGTGACAGTGCTGGTGGCACAGAACAGCCTCAGGCCCTTTTTGGGCAGTAGATGTTCATTCTGGGGGGACTGTTACAGGGGCTCCGGGTGATGTCCCAGCCGAGGCTGGCCTGGATCCAGGCTCAGGAGAGGGGGATGAGAAGAAGAAGCGCCGGGGACGGAAGAAGAGCAAGCTGGAAGACATGTTCCCCCCGTACCTGCAGGTGGGATGGATGGGGAGGCAGAGGTGGATGGGGGGATAGATGGAGGGAACCCCTCGATGCTGACAGATCCCTCCCATTCCAGGAGGCGTTTTTTGGGAAAGCACTGATGGACCTGAGCCGGAAAGCACTGCTGGCAGCAGGGGGGGTGGGGGATGGGGCCGCCCGCCCCTCCCTGGGCCAGGGAGCCCCAAGGCCCAAGGGGGACCCCAGCCTGGCTGGAGCACTGCAGGGGGGCCCCCCAGACAGGAGGGAGACCCCCACCCACCCCCGAGGTGAGTGTGGCCAGGAGTGGGTCTGCAACCCAAACCATGGCTGCCATCCGTGGGAAGGGTTATGGGGGTTTGTGGGGGGTTGTTGTGGGTCCCTGGTGTGGTTGGATGTCTCTGGAGAGTTGGTTGGGGTCATAGGGGGTGGATGGGGGTTGTGCCTGGGGTTGTTGTGGGTCCCTGGATTTGTTGGAAGTTGTTGGGGTGTCCAGGATGGCTGGGGAGGGCTGAGGGGTCATTGGGGATCCTTGGGGTTGTTTTTGGGAGTTTTGGGTGGGATATTGGAGGTCCCTGGGATTGTGCGGGGCCCTCATTGTGAGCAGCTGCTGTGGACACTGAGGTTTGTTGGAGAATACCGAGGGCTGCTGCAGTTTGCCGTCACCACTGAGGGGTGTAGGAGGACGCTGGGGATCAGGGGGTGATCCTGGACAGCTCGTAGGGTCCTGACCCACCTTACTTAATCCTGGGCTATCCTGCAGGGGACGACAGCACTGATGGCAGCGCCGCCGCTCCCGACGACGATGGCAAGGACGACGCGAAGGCCGAGGACCTGGGTGAGCCCCGGGGACCCCTGTGGGACCCCCGACAGCCGAGTCCTCCACGGGGCCTAGAGCACCCACAACCATCGAGACGGAACTCTATGGTCGAGGGGTGTGCTCTAGGTGGGGCTGACCTCTGTGGTTCCCGTCGAGTGAGTCCCGTGATGCCAGTGACCATAGAGTGGCGCCTAGAGCGCCCCCGTGTGGCTCGGGGTCCTGGAGGACCGAGGGACTCTTGTCCCGGGTTGGGTGATGTGGGCTGCCCCGTGGGGGTCCCCAGCCTTGAGCCGGGGATCCCAGGGGGCTGAGGGCACTTCCTGATTCCTCCTCACAGGGCCCGACGACCCGAAGGATTCCCCAGATCCCGGGGACAGCGAAAAACCAGCCACCCCGGGCGAGGGAGCGCTGAGCTCTGACCTCGACAAGATCCCCACGGAAGGTGAGACCATCCTGCACCCCCTCATCTGCTGAAGTGACTGCGGTCCCATGACCTTGACCCCGAGGTTTCTCCGCTTCCCATCAGTGTGGTTTTTGCACCCTGTGGTGGCTCAGCTCCTGCTTTTTCTCCTGCAGAGCTGCCTAAGATGGAGAGCAAAGATGTGCAGCAGCTCTTCAAGGATGTACTGGGCTCAGCGGAGCGTGGGGAGCAACCCCTCAACTGCGTGGCTGCGGGGATGGAGGCAGGACAGGACCCCAGCCGGGCACAGCGGCCGTTCCTGCAAGGAGACCTCCAGCTCTCAGGGCAGGGTGGGTGGAACTGGCAGAGTTATTCAGGAGTTCCCTGGAGAGTGTGATGAGGAGCAGGAGTCACTACCAACCCCAGGAAAGCCAAACTTATGGGGTTGACCTGCTCGGAGAGCAGTGGTGCCTGTGGTACCCAACAGCCCAAGCTCCTGGATATTCCCTGTTGCTCTGGGGGTGAACATAGGAAACATTTTGGGGGTTGTGCTGTCTGGGGGTTTCTTGGACCCCCAGGGCGGGTTCAGGCTTGAGCCCCAGCTTTGCCTTCCCTCCAACCCATCTCCTTTCTCTCACAGGGAGTGTTTCCCTGGGCTCACTTTCTGGATCCGTCTCTTTGGACTCGTATCCGGGGGTCTGCCAGTCCCCGTTCCTCGATAACAGGTATGTGGAGTAGCTGGGGGTCTTCTCATTGGAGGAGTTGAATTGTGGGGTGTTGTGGGGAATTGAATTGTGCAAGTGTCTCTTCCCTCACAACCTGATGATCTGTAACACTCCTCTCCACTCAGGGAGCGGAGTGGCTTCTTCAGCCCAGATCACTGCGAGCCCGAGAGTCCCTGGGCCAGCAGTTCGGCTGCCACCACCCCTTCGACCCCCACGACGCCCACGACGGAGGGCGAGGGTGACGGGCTGTCCTACAACCAGCGCAGTTTGCAGCGCTGGGAGAAGGATGAGGAGCTGGGTGAGCTCTCCACCATCTCCCCCGTCCTCTACGCCAACATGAACTTCCCCAACCTCAAGCAGGATTATCCAGGTAGGGCTCTGGGGGGGCTGTGGCTGCCCCACTGGGGGTGAGGGTTGGGGGAGTGTGATTCCCTTGGTCCCTTTTTTGAGGAGAGGTCCTGGCTGCTCTGGCACTGAAGCGTTCTCTGCAGTGATGGGTAGGGGGTCTCAGCTTTAGCTCCTGGGCACAGGACTGTCCACACATGTGAGGGAGACGCACCAAGAATGTGGGTGGGATCATCAGGTCCGGGCTAATGTCGCTTTTTTCCCCTTCATCTGCTCGTACTGGACTCCTAGACTGGTCGAGCCGCTGCAAACAGATCATGAAGCTCTGGAGGAAAGTCCCTGCCACGGACAAAGCCCCATATTTGGTGAGTGCCAGGAGGTCAGTGGGGTGGGGGGCCGGGGCACCGGGGGCTGCAAGTCAGCTGGCTTCGTGTCTTTGTTAGCAAAAGGCCAAAGATAACCGGGCGGCTCATCGCATCAACAAGGTGCAGAAGGTACGTGAGGCGCGGGGAGGTGCCCGGCGGCCCCGGCCCAGCCCTGGGGGGATACGATTTGCCTGCCCCCAGCCCATCCCCAGCCCGCAGAGAGGGCAGGAGGGCTCCCACAGCCCTGACGGCCCGGCTCTTTCTGCAGCAGGCCGAGAGCCAGATCAACAAGCAGACCAAAGGGGAGGGACTGCGCAAGCCTGAGAGGCCCTCGCTGCACCTGCGGATCCCGGTGCCGCCAGGGGCACAGCCCGTCTACATCAGCAGCCCCCCCGCCACCGGCGAGGGCTTCCTGAAGCCCCCAGCGGGTGCCGGAGGGGGACCGGAGTCTCCCACTGAGCTCTTCCTCAAGCTCCCGCCCCAGTCCCCTGCCCAAGTGCCTTCGCACGACCCCTACGGCGCGGCCCCTGCCTACACGCTGGAGCCCCGCTTCCCTTCGCCCCTGGGCCAGAGCCCCACGTCGGGTGCTGCCTTCCAGCCCTTCCCTAGCCAGCCCCAGCCCCTCACCGCCCCCCGTGCCCCCCCTGATTTCCACCCCACGCCACCTGGCACCCCACGGCACCAGCCCAGCACCCCTGACCCCTTCCTGAAGCCCCGGTGTCCCTCCTTGGACAACCTCTTGGTGCCAGGGAGTCCTGGGGCACGGCCCCCTGAAGCCCTGCTCTCTCCCCTGCCTTTTGGGGAGCAGAAGAAGGGTCTGGAGGTGAAGAAGGAGGATGGGGGAAGCCTGGGGGTCTGCTCACCTGGCTACGTTTCTGCCATGGGCTATGGGGACTCCCCAGGTGGCCCCCACCTCTCGGCTGCGGAGCTGAAGGCGGCTGACGTCTTCAAAGCCCCCATGACCCCACGGGTCTCTCAGGTAGAGCCGCAGAGCCCGGGGCTGGGGCACCGGCCCCCTGACCCCCATTCTCTGGCCTCCTCACCCCCTGGCCACCCTGATCTCTATCGCCAGTCGCCCTATCTTGACCCCTACTCACAGCCCCCGCTGACGCCCCGGCTGCAGCCCCCCGAGGCCTGCTGTGCCCTCCCGCCCCGCTCCCTGCCCTCTGAACCCTTCTCCCGCATCCCCGCCAGCCCCCAGTCCCAATCCAGCTCACAGTCCCCTCTGACCCCCCGCCCACTCTCCAACGAAGCCTTTTGCCAGTCCCCTGTCACCCCTCGCTTCCAATCCCCAGATCCCTACTCCCAGCCGCCCTCCCGGCCGCAGTCCCGGGATCCCTTCACCCCCCTGCACAAGCCACCCCGCCCACAGATGCCGGAGCCGGGGTTCAAGTCAGTGGGGGCGGCTGGCGGAGGTTTCGGGGGCACCCCGGCAGGCGACCCCCACGCCAAGGCACCGGCCGGGCCACAGCCACCCTTTGCCCGCTCACCCGGCGCCAGTGTCTTCCCGGGGAGCCAACCCCCCATGCGCTTCACCTTCCCCCCAGCCGTTTCAGAGCCGCTCAAGGGCTCCCCATCCCACCAGCCCCACGGGATCAACAGCCATTATGGCTCTGGGAAGCCCCAGAGCTCGGCCTACGCCTCGTCCCCCAGCTTCCACCAGGCCAGCAGCCCACTGGGCCCCGGCAGTGCTGCTCCTGACTCCTACAGCCTCTCGCCCCTGCGGCCTCCATCGGTGTTGCCACCACAGACCCCAGGCCCCCCGCAGCAGCAGGACCCTTCTGGAGCCTTCCTGCCCCGCACTGCACTGGGACTAACGGCTGACAAGAGGGAAGAGGCAGCTGCGGGGCTCTCGGCACCCCCAAATCGAGACCTGGCAGAGCTGCCTGGCGGCCAGGATGGGGCTCTCGGCACCATGAGCCAGTCGGAGCTGGAGAAGCAGCGGCAGGTGAGGTCTCTCCTGCAATCCAGATGTATCTATTTGGGTTTGGGAGAGAATGAAAGGGAAAAGCTTGGACGGTGGAGGCATCGTCGGCCACTCCACATGTGGTTTGTCTTGCTGGTTTCACTCCTATTGCCATCTGGGTTCTAACACTCAATTCTTCTCAGCGCCAGCGGCTCCGGGAGCTGCTGATCCGCCAGCAGATCCAGCGGAACAGCCTTCGGCAGGAGAAGGAGAGCGCGGCTGCTGCTGCCTCCTCCTCACCAGCTGGCTGGGCCCCTGAGGCCGGCGGGCAGAGCTTCGAGCTGAGCCGGGGCATGGCCCCATACCAACCAGCACAGGTGGGAGAGCTGGGGCAAGGTGTGCACGGGGCGGGGATGCTGCTGATGGAGGGGTGACTCTCTGTTTCCTTCCTTCTTCCAGGACAAGGCTCTCCTCGGGACTCTGGCCACGGCAGCTGGTGCTGGGAAGCTGCCTGGCTCTGTCATGGTGCAGGCGGCGTTCGCGCAGGACGAGCGGCTCTCCCGGCCCCCGCCAGCAGCCACGCCGGCCATGCTGGACATCAACGGGCGGTGGGTGCCCCGTGACAGGGCGATGGGCTCAGCATGCATGGGTGGGAGCCAGCAGGGATCACCCCAGGAGCATGCATGCCCCCAGCTTGTGGGGATCAGTGTGGAGGGATGGGACAGCTGTGGAGTTTTGGGTGCTCAGCAGAGTCTGGGGGGGATGGGATGTGGTGCATCAGGGCTGTACCGAGCCGTTGCCAACACTGCGGTGTCTTCCAGGGCGGCGGTGGGGCCCCCCCAGGCCTTCTACCCCCGCGGGGTCTTCCCGTCACCGTCCCCACAGCAGCAGCAGCAGCACCTCTGGCAGCAGCAGCAGCAACAAGCGGCCGTGGCGGCCCTGCGGCTCCCTGTCACCTCCCGCTTCGCCCCCCCGGCCGCTGGGACCCCCATGGGCAGCCTGGGCACCCGCCTGCCCACCCCTGCCGAGGCTGTGCCACCCTCACCCGCCGCCCTGGGAGCTCCCTTCATCGAGCTGCGACACAACGTGCAGAAGGGCCCTGGGGGGGTCGTGGGGTCTCCCTTTGCCCCCCAGGCACCCCGGCCTCGCTTCTTCCTGCCCGGGGAGGAAGGCACCCCCCAGGCCCTCTGCACCCCTGTCGTGCCCATGCAGGCGCTACCATCCCAGAAGGTTCCAGCAGCGCTGCCACCCGCGTCCCCGCAGGGAGCTGAGATGGGCAACAGCCACCAGCAGCCCCACGCCAAGGCGGCCCCTCCACCACCGCTGCCAGCCCCCACCCTAGAGCTGCAGCACGTTCCCCCACGTCCGCTGTCCTCCAGTGCTGCCCTCCGCCCCGAGGGTCCCAAGGATGGCCCCGCTCCAGACCCCTCGCCAGCCCCGGGGAAGAGCCACCTGAGCCTGGACGGGGGGCGGCTGCCCTGCGAGGTGTCCGTGGAGCCTGATTTGGACGATGACTTCGGCTCCCACAAGGACTTGGAAGATGATGATGATTTGGCCAACCTTAGCCTGGATCCGGATGTGGCCAAAGGGGACGATGACTTAGACAACTTGGACAGTCTGGAGACAGCAGACCCCCACCTTGATGACCTGCTGAATGGTGATGAATTTGACCTGCTGGCCTACACTGACCCTGAGCTGGACACTGGTGACAAGAAGGACATCTTCAACGAGCACCTGCGCCTGGTTGAGTCAGCCAATGAGAAAGCTGAGCGCGAGGCTCAGCTCAAGACAGAACCACCAGCAACCACCTTGAAGCTCCCCGACCCTGGCGACAGCAAAGACATGACCTCATCTGTGGAGGATCAGGAGGTGCCCAAGGAAGGGCTGGTGTCTGGGATGAGCCTGGGACTCTCTGCCTGCCCCACGGGCACTGCGCTGGCCTCCGACCCAGCTTTCAAGGCACAGGGTGCGGAGGTGAAGGCTGGCTCACTGCCCACCGACGTCAAGCCCAAGCTGGAGGATGGCTGCCTGAAGACCTCACCCTGCCAGTTCACCACCACTGGCCCTGAGCGCCTCCCAGTGCCTGTCAAGTCAGAAGCATTGCAGGGCACAGATAAAATCTCTGCCTCCCTGGGGCTGAGTGTCAAACCTGGCCAGACCCTCCTGAGCTCCAGCACTGGCCCCACTCGCCTCGGCCTGACTCAGTTCCCCAGCAGTGGCCACACTGGCGTCCCCATGCTGGAGAAGGACCCCTACACTGGCCCTGGCCGTGGACTGGCCACTGCCCAGCTGGGTGGCCAAAGCAACAGCTTGCTGGAGAAGTTCGAGCTGGACAGCGGAGCCTTGGGGCTGGGCAGTGCCCGGCACTCGCCGGCAGATGATCTGGACAAGATGGAGAGTTCGTTGGTGGCCAGCGAGCTGCCGCTGCTCATTGAGGACCTCCTGGAGCACGAGAAGAAGGAGCTGCAGAAGAAGCAGCAGATGTCAGCCCACCTGCCCCGTGGCACCCCCCACATCCCGGCCCCGGGACACTCCATGCTGCACACAGGGGTGGCCGGGCAGCCCTCCGAGGGGCAGCCACCCCGCCTGGGTGCCCCACAGACACCCCTCCAGCTGGGACTGGTGGCCCGGCCACCACTGCTGCCACCGCAGCCCCCCCGGCTCAACGCAACCCAGCAGGGCCCAGCTCTGGCCCCCCACATGGGCATGGGCTCTGGGCAGCCCCATGTGCTGTCATCCCCCCATGGGGTGCAGGTGGCCCTGGGGCAGCCGCAGCAGAGCCAGCAGCAGGTGCTGGTGCAGAAGCCGATGGCCGGGGTGCAGCCCCCTGCCCTGGGCCTGAAGCCCCCTCAGCTCGTCATGCAGCAGCAGTTGGCCAACAGCTTCTTCCCAGACACAGGTAGGGGCTGCGGGTGATTGTTTTGGGGGAGTGTGGGCCTCATTTGGGTGGGGGGCATGGGGTTGAATGTGCTGTGGTCTCTCTCCCAGCAGACCTGGACAAGTTTGCAGCTGAGGACATCATGGACCCCATTGCCAAGGCCAAGATGGTGGCATTGAAGGGCATCAAGAAGGTGATGGCTCAGGGCAGCATTGGGGTGGCCCCAGGGATGAACAGGTAATGGGAACAGGGATCCAGGGGGCACAGGGTGGGGCAGGCAGGTTGCATTGGCTCCGGCTCACACCCCATCTCTGTGTCCCCCAAAGGCAACAGGTTTCTCTGCTGGCCCAGCGGCTCTCAGGGGGCCCAGCTGTCTCTGACATGCAGAACCACTTACTGGCAGGGAGTGGGCAGGTGAGTGGGGTGTCCAGAGGGGATACAGGGGTCTTTTGGGGCTGCCAGGCCAGAACTGCTCTGGCCCATGGTTTTGTGGCTCCCTGAGAAGGTGAGGGCTGTGGGGAGAGGATGGGAATCCACAGCATGTGTCCCCAACACTCTCCTTTCTGCCAGGAGCGGAGTGGCACAGACCCAACCCAGGCTCGCCCCAACCCACCCACCTTCGCCCAGGGCGTCATCAGTGAGTAGCAGGGCTGGGCTGGTGTGGGATGGGGTTCACCCTGCCCCTGGGGGCTGGGGTCCCTGCTGACCCAGGATCCTTGCTGACCTGGCATCCCCACTGATCTGAAGTCTCTGCTGACCCAGGGTCCCCACTGACCCAAGCCCTCTCCCTGTCCCACAGATGAGGCTGACCAGCGACAGTACGAGGAGTGGCTGTTCCACACGCAGCAGCTGCTGCAGATGCAGTTGAAGGTGCTGGAGGAGCAGATCGGGGCACACCGCAAGTCCCGCAAGGCGCTGTGTGCCAAGCAGCGCACAGCCAAGAAAGCTGGGCGGGAGTTCCCCGAGGCTGACGCCGAGAAGCTGAAGCTGGTGACAGAGCAGCAGAGCAAGATCCAGAAGCAGCTGGACCAGGTAGGACCCTGCATGTGGGTGGGCACCTCATCCCAGGTGTAAACATGATGTCCCCAGTGCTAATGCTTCACTGTTCCCAATGCCAGTGCTGTGCTGTTCATGGTGCAAACATGATGTCCCTGACATGCCACCATGCCATCCCCAGTGCTAATGCCTCTCTGTTCTCAATGTGAACACTGTGTCAGCCCTAGTGCAAATAGATGTTTCTCACACTAATGCTGTGCCATCCCCAGGGAAAATGTGATGTCCTCAGTGTAAATGTGCTATTCCTAGCACTGGTACCATGACATTCCTGACTCTACTGCCCCACTGTCCTTGGCACTAACGCTGTGCCAATCCTGGTAGTAATTCCCTGCTGTCCCTGGCACTGACACTGTGCCATTCCCAGTGCTAATACATCTCTGTGCCCTTCCCGGTGCTGATGTCCCACTATTCCTGGTGCTAATGCCCTGCTGTTCCTGGCACTAATGCTCTGCCATTCCCAGCACTAATGCCCTGCTGTCCGCAGCACTGATGCCTCGCTGTCCCCAGCACTAATGCTGTGCCATTCCGAGTGCTGATGCCTTACTGTCCCTGGCAGTAAAGCCGTGCCATTCCCACCGTTGATGCTGTACCATTTGTGGCATTGTAACCATGCCATTCCTGATGCTCATGCTCTGCTCTCCTGGGTCCTAATGCTGTGCCATTCCCTGTGCTGATGCTCCCCTGTCCTGGGCACTACTGCTGTGCCATTCCCAGTGCTGATGCCCCATTGTCCCCAGTGTAAGGCTGTTGTCCCCTCTGTACCTGGCACTAATGCCATGCTATTCCCAGCACTAAAGCCCTGCCATTCCTGGCACTGACACCCTGCTGTCCCCATCAGGTGCGGAAGCAGCAGAAGGAGCACACCAATCTCATGGCTGAGTACCGCAACAAGCAGCAGCAGCAGCACCAGCACCAGGCCTCGGCCGTGATGGCGCTGAGCCCCTCGCAGAGCCCCCGCCTCATGTCCAAGCTCCCGGGGCAGCTCCTCTCAGCACACGGCGTGCAGCAGCCCGGGGGAGCCGTGGTGGGAGCACAGGGCCTGGGGCAACAGCCAGGGCAGCCTGGGGGGCTGCGCTTGCCCCAGGGCGGTGTGTCCATGGCCGTGCAGCAGGGCCTGTCCTTCATGGGGCAGCAGCCCGTGGGGAATGCCCCAGGACCTGGCTCCTCTGGCGCCTTCTTCACCGGGAACCCTGCGCTTCGTGGGTTGACCGCCGACAGCCGCCTGATGCAGGAGCGGCAGCTCCAGAGGATGCAGCTGGCGCAGAAACTGCAACAGCAGAACATGCTGGGACAGGTGTCACTGCAGCAGCAGCCAGGCGTGATGGGACAGACATCAATGCAGCAGCCAGGTGTGATGGGACAGGTGTCACTGCAGCAGCCAGGAGTGATGGGACAGGCATCCATGCAGCAACAGGGCGTGATGGGACAAACATCAATGCAGCAGCCGGGTGTGATGGGACAGGCGTCCATGCAGCAATCAGGTGTGATGGGACAGGCATCCATGCAGCAATCAGGTGTGATGGGACAGGCATCCATGCAGCAATCAGGTGTGATGGGACAGGCATCCATGCAGCAATCAGGTGTGATGGGACAGACGTCACTGCAGCAATCAGGTGTCATGGCACAAGCGTCGATGCAGCAACAGGGCGTGATGGGTCAAACCTCCATGCAGCAAGCAGGCGTGATGGGTCAAACCTCCATGCAGCAAGCAGGTGTGATGGGACAGGCGTCACTGCAGCAGCCAGGTGTGATGGCACAGGCGCCCATGCAGCAGCCAGGTGTGATGGGACAGACATCGATGCAGCAGCAGGGCGTGATGGGTCAAGCGTCCATGCAACAGCCAGGTGTGATGGGACAGAGCTCGATGCAGCCACAGAACATCATGGCACAGACATCCATGCAGCAGCCAGGTGTGATGGGACAAGCTTCAATGCAACAGGCAGGTGTGCTGGCCCAGACATCGCTGCAGCAGCCAGGCATGATGGGCCAGGCATCCATGCAGCAGCCAGGTGTGCTGGGCCAGGCTCCGATGCAGCCAACAGCCGTGCCGGGGCAGCCCAACCTCCTGGGGCAGCAGCAGCAGCAACCTGCAGCCACACAGCCCGGCACAGGGGCTCAGCCCATGGTGCCAAAGCCGCCGGGGCTGCTGGGCAGCCAGCAGAGCCTCCTGGTGCAGCAGCTCTCCCCACAGCAGCAGTCAGGCGTGCTAGGCCACACACCAGGGCTGCAGCACCAGCCTGTGCTGGGCCACCCTCCACCCCAGCGCCAGGTCGTCCTGGCCCCCCACCAGCAGCGGGTGCTGGGCTCGCCCCAGCTGGCGCCGCAGACTCCGGGGATGCTGAGCCACCGGCTCGTGCTGTCCCAGCAGCTGGGGCAGTCACGGGCACTGCTGACCCCGCAGCAGCAGCAGCAGCAGAACTCAGCGGCTGCCCAGCCAGGTCTCCTGGGGATGGGCCAGGGGCAGCCCTCGATCCAGCACTTTCCGCAGCATGGGGCGGGGGGCCAGGCCCCCTCTGTGCTGCACCTGAGTCAGGGAATGCAGCCGGCCCCGGCGGTCCTGGCTGCCAAGGACCAGCCCACGGGGATGGATGGCAGCGCCCTGCACGCTGAGGGCGGTGAGAGTGGGGGGCAGCTGCATGGGGAGCAGCAGGGAGCCCTCAACCCCTCGGGGCTGGGGGGCCCGGAGCCCACGGCCCCCAAGCACCAGGCTGAGCTGGGGCAGGGCCAGCAGCTCCTCTTGACCTCCCCACAGCCTGGTGCTCTGCGGGCAACCCCCGGGCAGCCAGGCACCCTGCTCGCCCCGCCGCTGCAGAGCCCTGGCACCATCCACCCTGAGCTGTCCCAGCAGCATGGGGACGCGGCCGGGGTGGCGGAGTCACCACTGGGCTGTGGGACGAGCCCAGCACAGGCCATGGTGCCGGCACCGCGGCCCCCAGAGCAGCCGGACAAGGGGCCGGCAGGGGCTCTGCCGGGGCAGCCGCAGCCCCCGCGGCTCCAGAGCCCCGTTCAGCACAAAGTAGGGCCGGCATCGGGCACGGCCACTCTTCCCCCGGGGCTCTTGGGGCAGGTGCCGGGGCCAGTGATGGGCCAGATCCGGGCGCAGCTCCAGGGTGTCCTGGCCAAGAACCCACAGCTGCGGCATCTGACACCGCAGCAGCAGCAGCAGCTCCAGGCCCTCCTGGTGCAGCGGCACCAGCAGAGCCTGCTGCAGCAGAACCAGGCGCTACGGACCCCTGGCCCCTTCCCCGGGCAGGCCCCGGACTACACCTTGCCCACCGCCCGCCAGCCCCCTCGTCCCATGGTGTCCCTCTTCCAGCCCCGGCCAGGCACCCCAGCGGAGGCACAGACCAGCTTTCCCACCGAGCCAGGGCGGGCGCTGCCAGGGCAGCCCCCCCAGCAGCCCCTGGCTGAGCTGGTTCAGGCAGCCCTGGCTGCCCGTGGCCCCCAGCCTGGCCTCGTCCGCCTCCCCACACCACCAGCCCCCTCGCCCCTGGGCTGTGCCCCCCAGCACCTGGCCAGCCCTGAGCAGAGCCCCCAAGAGCCAAAGAAGACATCACCAGGAATCCCAGCCTTGGCCCCCAGCCCTGCAGCACCCACAGACCCGGGGTTGACTCCCACACCAAGCGGTGCCCTCCCCGACCCAGCACATGGACCCTGGGACCCTGAGGCACCTGGGGTGGACCCAGCCGACCCTGGAGAGACCCACATCAATGGGGCTGTGCCAGAGACGGCCCCTGCAGCAGCTGAAGCCCCCCAGGTGTTGGTGAAGCAGGAGCCGAAGGAAGAGGTGGCAGCAGTGGCACAGTGTGAGCTGGATGGAGACGAGACAGCAAAAACAGAGGCCAATGGGGACCCTGGGGATGGCCAAGCCAACAGCCTGCTGGCCTCGGGTGGGCGCTCTGAGGCTGGGCACCTGCTGCTGCAGAAGCTCCTGCGGGCCAAGAACGTGCAGCTCTCAGCACAGAGCCCGGGCGAGCTCAATGGGCACATGGAGAACCGGAGCACTGGGACAGAGCCACGGCCACAGTCACTGCTGCTGGGCCGGGAGGTGAGCAGGGCAGGCTGGGCTGAGGGTGCGATGGGTGAGGGGCTGCTCCAGCACAGCTCCCACCCCCTTCTCTCTCCCCAGGACCCCACCATCGCGAGGAAGCCAGCGCCCACCAAGCCTAAGCGGGTGCAGAAAGGCAACGAGCGGATTCCAGCTTCCCGCAAGAAGCTGCGGAAGGATGAGGGGCTGCGTCCTGGCGAGGCCCTCATGAAGCAGCTGAAGCAGGTATGGCCATGGGCCAGGGTGTGGCAGGGGGCTACCTTTGCCTGTGTCCCTCTCTCACTGCTCTGTTCCCAGGAGCTGTCGCTGCTGCCACTGACGGAGCCGACCATCATGGCCAACTTCAGCCTCTTCGCGCCCTTCGGCAGCAGCCCCATCAATGGGAAGAGCCAGTTGCGAGGCGCTTTCGGCAGTGCTGTGCTCGACAGCGTCCCCGACTACTACTCCCAGCTGCTCACCAAGGTGAGAGGGGGTTTGTTCCCTGTTGTCCCCCTATCCAGGGGTCCTGGACCATCCTGCTGTTCTTACCCCGCCGTCTCCCCACAGAACAACCTCAGCAACCCACCCACGCCACCCTCCTCGCTGCCCCCAACACCCCCTCCCTCCGTGCAGCAGAAGATGGTGAATGGTGTCACAGCCCCTGAAGAGCTGGGGGAGCAGCCCAAGGATGCAGACACAGCCCGTGAGCCCCACAGCCAGAAAGGTGAGCCTGGCTGGCACGGGTGGCTCAGAGTCCTTGCCACCACCTGTCACTCCCCCAATGACACCCATCCATTCTATGCAGATGCACCAGCTGTGGAGGTGAAGAGCCTGGACCTGCTGGCAGCCCTGCCCACCCCTCCACACAACCAGACCGAGGACGTCAGGTGAGACCCCTACTGTGGTGACACCTCACAAGTGACACCAGCCCCTCCATGGGTGACGCCAGCCCTTGTGGCCCCTGACAACTCCATCTCCACAGGATGGAGAGTGACGATGAGAGCGACTCCCCCGACAGCATCGTCCCTGCTTCATCCCCCGAGAGTGTCCTGGGCGAGGAGCTGCTCCGCTTCCCACTTCTCAGCGAGGCCAAGCCAGAGCTGGAGGAGCGTGTGCTGTCCCCCATCATCCCCATCATCCCCCGGGCCAGTATCCCAGGTGGGATGGGCTGGAGGGGTGTGTGGACCAGGGCAGGAGTGGTCTGTGGTCCATATGGACCTGGTAGGAGGGCGTCTGTGGGATGTACAGCACAGGGAGGGTTACTGTGTGTCAGGTAGGAAGGGATATGGATGGGGCAGGAGGGAGTTCCCAGTCTAGGAGGGGTTTGAGGGAGCCAGGGAAGGGTTCTTGGGAAATGTAGGCTGTGAGGGAAAGGGATCTGCAGGGTGGTGGATTCCCTGCAGGAATCTTGGGCAGCTGGGTGGGCTCACGGGTGGCTGTCAGTGGGGCTGGGTCTGCACAGTTTTGACCCTGACTCTGACCCCCCTCTCTCCACACCAGTGTTCCCCGACACAAAACCCTATGAGGCCGCAGAGCCCTTTGGGGCTCCCCCGGGGAAGGTGGGGACAGCAGGCCCAGGAGCCCCATGGGAGAAGGGCAAGAGCAGCGAGGTGTCCGTCATGCTGACAGTGTCTGCAGCAGCTGCCAAGGTGAGTGAGGGGATGGAGGGATTCAAGACCCTCGGGGTCCCAGTGGTGACCCAATACCGTGGTACCTGAGGCACCCTGGACCCATCCTGCCCTTTTTTCACCTAGAATCTCAACGGAGTGATGGTGGCCATGGCCGAGCTGCTGAGCATGAAGATCCCCAGCTCCTATGAGGTGCTGTTCCCTGACGGCCCTGTGCGAGCAGCCGTGGTTGAGGCCAAGAAGGTGGAGACAGATATGTCCGGTGAGTGTTCACCTTGTCCCCATGTCCCCCCATGTCCTGCTATGTCCCTGGGCTGGGACCTGCATGACAGGCTGTCCATCCCTCTCCCAGGAATGCTCGGAGGGAAGGAGAAGGCACTGGCTGGGAAGGTGCCGGACAGCAGCTCTGAGTGGCTGAAGCAGTTCGATGCGGTGCTGCCAGGGTACAGCCTCAAGGGCGAGCTGGACCTCCTGACGCTGCTCAGACAGGTCAGTGGGGTGCAGGGGTTCCCCCGGGGTTGGGAGCCTAGGAGGGAGGGTTGGGGTACCCATAGGGCTGTGGCTCTTGGGTGCAGGAGCAGGGGCTCTTTGGTGGAGGTGCATGGTGGTCCCTGTAGGTCACCCCGTGATTACAGGGAGTTTCCAGGGGGGCTGTGTCTCCCCATGGGGTGGTGCTGAGTCTCCCAGGAAGGAGTCCAGGAGGTTCTTGCAGGGTTGGGGGCATGTGGGGTGCTGAGGGGTCCCTGCAGGGCCAAGGACCTCTCCCTGTGATACACAGAGAGGTTGGGAGTCCCCATCCCTGCAACGCTCTGACTTGTGCCCCCCTCCCCACGCCACAGGAGAGCCCTGCGCCCGAGAAGACCCTTCACCACTGCTATGTCAACAACGTCTCCAACCTGGACGTGCGGCAGCTCTCTGTCATGCCCCAGGAGCCCTCCCCCCCGCTGTCCCCCTCCGTTCCCTCCCCATCCAGTCCCGCTGAGCCCACCAGGGTCCCCGACCCCGAGGCACCCCACGAAGCAGCCCCAGCCCCAATGTCACCGCTGCCACCAGCCCCCTCACCAGCCCCGCAGGAGGAAGGAGCCACAGCTGCCCACTCGCCGCCCCGTTTCAAGCCACGCTCGCGGCCTCCAGAGGATGGGGATGAGGCGAGGCCACGGCTGAAGAAGTGGAAGGGGGTGCGCTGGAAACGGCTGCGCTTCCTCGTCACCATCCAGAAAGGAGGGGCCAAGCGTGATGGCGACAAGGAGATTGCCGAGTACATCGACAAGCTGGGCACCACCCTGCGCCCCGAGAAGGTGCCACGGGACCTGCGCAAGTGCTGCTTCTGTCACGAGGAGGGTGACGGGGCCACCGACGGGCCAGCCCGCTTGCTCAACCTTGACCTCGACCTCTGGGTCCATCTGAACTGCGCCCTGTGGTCCACGGAGGTGTATGAGACGCAGGGAGGGGCCCTGATCAACGTGGAGGTGGCCCTGCACCGCGGGCTGCTCACCAAGTGCTCCCTGTGCCAGAAAACCGGTGCCACCAACAGCTGCAACCGCATCCGCTGCCCCAGCGTGTACCACTTCGCCTGCGCCATCCGCGCCAAGTGCATGTTCTTCAAGGACAAGACCATGCTGTGTCCCCTGCACAAGCTGAAGGGGCCCTGCGAGCAGGAGCTCAGCAGCTTCACCGTGTTCCGCCGCGTCTACATCGAGCGGGACGAGGTGAAGCAGATCGCCAGCATCATCCAGCGTGGAGAGCGGCTCCACATGTTCCGTGTGGGCGGGTTGGTCTTCCACGCCATCGGGCAGCTGCTGCCACACCAGATGGCCGATTTCCACAGCGTCACGGCCCTCTACCCCGTGGGCTACGAGGCCACACGCATCTACTGGAGCCTGCGGACCAACAACCGCCGCTGCTGCTACCGCTGCACCATCTGCGAGAACAACGGGCGCCCCGAGTTTGTTGTGCAAGTCATCGAGCAGGGCCTGGAGGATCTTGTCTTCACTGACTCCTCACCACAAGGTAAGGAGTTGGGAGATGCCAGCGTCCAGCCATTGTCCCAGTGGCTGAGCCACAGTGGAACACACCAGAGGGTGGGGTGGTGGAAGGTGGCTTCAGGTCCCGCTGGGTCCCCATCTCCAACCCATGGCACTCAGTGCTCTGCTCTGGTGACAAGGTGGTGGTAGGTCAATTGCACTCGATGGTCTTGGAGGTCCTTTCCAGCCTAACTAATTCTGTGATTCTGTGGTTCTCCCTTCCCTGGCAGCTGTCTGGAACCGGATCATCGAGCCAGTGGCGATGATGAGGAAGGAGGCCGACATGCTGCGACTCTTCCCCGAGTACCTGAAGGGCGAGGAACTCTTCGGCCTCACGGTGCACGCGGTACTGCGCATCGCTGAGTCGGTAGGTCCTGGGGCTGATGGGGGTCTCTCTTCCATACTGAGGGTCCACCCTGCTGGGGAAGGGCCCAGTGGCCATGCTGATGCTGCCTCTCAACCCTTGATGCCTCCGTGTCCCCCTCTGCAGCTGCCGGGCGTCGAGAGCTGCCAGAACTACCTGTTCCGCTACGGGCGCCATCCCCTGATGGAGCTGCCGTTGATGATCAATCCCACCGGCTGTGCCCGCTCCGAGCCCAAGATCCTCACCCACTACAAGCGGTAAGTGGGGCTGGAATTCCCTGGGAGAGCTGGGATCCACCAGGAGAGCTGGGATCCCTGGGGGTCCCTCAGTTCTAACCCCTCTTGTCCCTCCCAAAAGGCCCCACACCCTGAACAGCACAAGCATGTCCAAGGCCTACCAGAGCACATTCACAGGCGAGACCAACACGCCCTACAGCAAACAGTTTGTGCACTCCAAGTCCTCCCAGTACCGGCGCCTGAAGACGGAGTGGAAGAACAACGTGTACCTGGCGCGGTCCCGCATCCAGGGGCTGGGGCTCTACGCGGCCAAGGACATCGAGAAGCACACAATGGTCATTGAGTACATCGGCACCATCATCCGCAATGAGGTGGCCAACCGGCGGGAGAAGATCTATGAGGAGCAGGTAGGGCTCTGGTGGGATGGTGGGGGCTGTGTGGGGACTTTGGGAAGACATGGAGGGATTTGGGTGGCATGTTGGGGGCTCTGGTGGAACATGCAGGGACTTGAGGAGGAGGTGGGGGGAGTCAGATGGGATGTTGGAGGCTTGGGTGGGATGTGGGTGGACGTGGGTGGGATGTTGGAGGTTCTGGGAGGACATGGGGGGACATGAGTGGGGTGTGAAGGGACTTGGGAGGGATATTAATGGTTCTGGTGGGACATGGAGGGGCTCAGGTGGGACACAGAGGGACTCATATGGGATTTGAGGGTCTCCAGTGGGACGTGGGGTAGTGGCTGTTGACTCAGGTGGGATATGGAGACCTCAGTGTACCACTCAACCCCCTCTTCTCCATGGCAGAACCGTGGCATTTACATGTTCCGCATCAACAACGAGCACGTCATTGACGCCACGCTGACGGGGGGCCCAGCCAGGTGAGCACGGGGGGCTTTGGGGTGGTGGGACACCCCCAGAGGGAGCCATGACACCCATCTGTCCTGCCCCCGGGTTGGTGCTGACCCCCCACATACCCCAGGTACATCAACCACTCGTGTGCCCCGAACTGCGTGGCCGAAGTCGTGACCTTCGACAAGGAGGACAAGATCATCATCATCTCCAGCCGGCGCATCCCCAAGGGGGAGGAGGTCAGTGAGGGACTGAGGGTGTGCTGAGGGTGTCCTGGGAGGCTGGGGGACCCGGGGAGGGGGGCTGGAGGTGGCAGGGCTGAGCTCTGTGCTTTGGGTGACTCCCCACTCCCTCCCAGCTCACCTACGACTACCAGTTCGACTTCGAGGACGATCAGCACAAGATCCCCTGCCACTGTGGAGCTTGGAATTGCAGGAAGTGGATGAACTAACTGGGAAAAAGGGGCTGGGGGCTGCCACCCCCGCCTCCGAGACCTCGCTGAGCCCCCCGGGGCTGCGGGAGGTGCCAGGGGCGGCCGGGCACTGAGGGAGAGCGGCGGCTGCAGCGCTGCCGGCCCTGCCCGAGCGGGACGGACGGACAGATGAACTGGCAACTCAGGGTTTTCTTTGCTTCGTCCTGCGAGGAAAAAAGGAGTGGGGATGCTCAGAACCTCCCCCTTCATCATCCCCCGCCTGCCTCCCTCGTGGGGGAGCCGCGGGGAGCAACGCCAGGCCCAGCGCGGCCAGAGCGATTGTGCGGAGCCGGTCTGGATATAACGATTATTTTATTTTATTTTATTTTATTTTTTTGGTTTCTTTTTTTTTTTGTTCTTTTTTTTTTTTTTTTTTTTTTTAGAAACTAATAATATTTGCTCGCTAATTACCAAGGTAACACAGACTCCTTGAGCTCGACAATCCGGGCTCTGCCCCGCCCGGCGTGGCGGCCAGAGCTCGCTCGGTTCCTTTGATCTCTTTTTGTTTGTGCGTGTGGACGAGACCCCCGGAGCGGCGGCGGGATGCAGCCAAGACCCCGACAGACACAAGGAGCTTCTGCACCCAAACCTACCTCATTTTAAGTGTTAGATTTGTTTCTTTTATTTGTTGTTGTTTTTAAATGTGAGCCCCCTCCATCCCACCCTGGCCCCCCTCTCCCTCGGGCTCCAGAGGATGTGAGTTCCCCTCGTCCCCCTCCTCGGATGTGGCTGCGGGAGGCCCTTGGTCAGGATGCCTTGCGGGGGGACACGGGGACACCCCCTCCTTGTCCTCGCCCTCAGGAGGTCCCAGCCGTGTGACGTGCCAAGGTGTGAGGTGGGGATGGGGGGAAAGGGGGGGTCAGACCCACTCCCCAGCTCTGGTGGGGGGCTGGAGGGGCTGGGTGGGGACCCCTCCTTCTCCCACGTGTCCCCCACGGCTGGAGGGGCTGGAGGGGCCGGGTGGAGCCCCCCCTGCTCGCCCGTAGCCCCCCCAGCTGGGGCTGCACTGGGGGGGGGAAGGTTATTTATCTATTTATACCTTATATTGTATATACTAGATGGGGCTGGGGGGGGGCTCTTTGTGCTCTGCTGGGCTGAGATTCGGGGTGCAGGGGGCAAGGGGGGTTTTTAACCCAATCTCCGAGGTGGGTGGGGGTCTCTTTGGAACCTCCTGCCAGGCAGGGGCGACCTCGGAGAGCGAAGCAGCGAGTGGGCATTACACCCCCGGCCCCCCCCGCGCCCCCCCCGGGGTCCCCAACTGTCCCCCCCCCACTCTGGGGAGGTCCCCGGGGGTCGCCGGGATCTCTTAACGCACAAACACGGCGCGGGGGAGGGACCCCCCTGCTCCTGGAATTAGGGGAGGGGGTCTGAGGGGTGGTGCCCCCTCCCCGCCTCGGTGCAGTGGGGGCCGATCTTTAAAAGCTGCTTCCGCAACTCGTCAAAAAGCTGCAAAAAAAAAAAAAAAAGAAAAAAAAAAAGAGAAAAAACCGAAAAG
Source organism: Lichenostomus cassidix (assembly GCF_008360975.1). NCBI lineage: Eukaryota > Metazoa > Chordata > Aves > Passeriformes > Meliphagidae > Lichenostomus > Lichenostomus cassidix. Next base: position 2,687,573 of record NC_139509.1, read on the forward strand.
GTTTAAGGTAAAAATGTTTAAAAAAAAGAAAACGAAAAATCGCAAAAAAAAAAAAAATAAAACCAACCCAGAGGAAAAGCGCGAGTGGGGGGGATGAAAAAAGTTTTAACAGAAAATATACGAGAAATTTAACTTTCAGAGCTGTACATAGGCCGGGGCGTGTAGAAATCCCGTTTTTACCAATACCGGAACCACTGGATGTTATTTTAAATAAAGCGCGTGAGAAGCCGAGGATGCCTGATCCCTGCTGGGGGACAGGGGGGGACAGCGGTGACAGCGGGTTCAGCTAGGGACAGCGCGGTCCTGCTCTGCTGCTGGGCTGCTGGTGTCCCTTGGTGTCCCTTGGTGGTGTCCCTTGTTGTCCCACAGCCCAGTAGCTCCAGCAAATACCCCAATGCCATGTTCCCTCTGCCCTGGGGCATCCCCAGGTGTGTCCCCCCATGTCATTTGTGGGCCATTTAACAACTCCTTTGGGATCATTTTTGGGATTATTTTTGGGGTCATTTAGGATCATTTTTGGGTCAGTTTGAGGCTCTTTAAGGGTTATTTTTGGGCCACTTTGGGGCCATTTTAGGGTTATTTTTGGGCACTTTGAGGGTCATTTTTGGACCATTTTAGTGCCATTTTAGGTTCATTTTTGGGCCACTATAGTTTCATTTCTGGGTCATTTTAGGTTCTTTTTTGGGCCATTTTAGGGTATTTTTGGGGCCATTTTAGGACTCCTTTGGGATCATTTTTGGGACTATTGTTGGGGTCATTTAGGGTCAGTTTTGGGTCAGTTTTAGGCTCTTTAAGGGTTATTTTTGGGCCACTTTGGGGCCATTTTTGGACCATTTTTGGGTCATTTTTTTTGTCATTTTTAGACCAGTTTTGGGCCATTTTGGAGTCATTTCAGGGCTCCTTTGGGATCATTTTTGGGGTCATTTTGGGGTCAGTTTCAGGCCACTGTCAGGTCAGTTCGGTCAGTGACACCGACATAACCTCCCCTCCCCCCTGTGACCCGGCGGGAGGTCAAAGGTCACCTGGCGGGCGCGGGTCACGTGACAGCCGCGCCTGGTCACGTGGGTAGTTCTGGCGGAAGCGCAACCGGAACAGGTCGGGAAGCTATGATAATCGGGCGGAAGTGATGTCAGAAGCCGGGCGGAAGTGTGTCAGGAAGCGGGCGGAAGTGAGGCTTGAAGCCAGCAGGAAGCGAGAGCAGGAACCGGGCGGACGCGGCGCCAGCAGCCGGGGGGAAGTGGGGCAGCGGCGCTTCGGGACGGAGCGGGGGCCATGGAGGTTATGGGGGAAACAGTGGGGCCGGGGAGGGGCTCAGGGGAGCGGGGAGCGCCGCCAGGGCTGACCCGGTCCGTGTCTGTCCCCAGGATCCCGGCCCCGAGCCTGACCCCGGCCCGGCCGCCGAGACCCCGGCGGAGCTGAGCCCCCCGGGGCTGGAAGGTGATTCTGAGGGAGCTCTGGGGGGTCTCGGCACAGGGGTGACGCCGTGATTTGGGTGTCCCTGGAGGGTCCCTGTCCCGGAGGGTTGGGTGTCCCCGAGCCCTGAGCTGGGTGTCGCAGGGTTTGGGATGTCCACTGCTTGGGATGCCCCGTGACTGGGGAGACTGGGGATATCCCGGAGTGTCGCAGAGCTCTAAACTGTATGTCCCGGGATTGGGGCTGGAGCGGGACTTGGGCCATTCGAGGGTTTGGGGTGTCCCAGGATTTGTGTCCCGGGATTTGGGGCTTCACAGGATGTGGGGTGTCCGGAATTTGGGGGGTCCCGGGATTGGGGTGCCGCAGGATTTGGGGTGTCTGGGATTTGGGGTGCCCCAGGTTTTGGGGTTCCCCCTCACGCTGCCGCCCCAGAGGACACCCACCACGGTGCCTACACTGCCTTCATGAAATCCCACCGCTGCTACGACCTGATCCCCACCAGCTCCAAACTGGTCGTCTTCGACACGTCCCTGCAGGTGTGCCAGGGCCGGGGGGGCACTTTTGGGGCCAGGGAGGCACTTTTATGGCTCCCTGACCCCCGTGCCTGCAGGTGAAGAAGGCGTTCTTTGCGCTCGTCACCAACGGTGTCCGGGCAGCTCCACTCTGGGACAGCAAAAAGCAAAGTTTTGTGGGTGAGTGAGGAGGGGCACAGGGGTCTCTGGGGCAGAGGGGCCTGGCAGGACATCCTCCTCCTCACCCTTCCTCCCCCCCAGGAATGCTGACCATCACAGACTTCATCAACATCCTGCATCGCTACTACAAGTCACCCATGGTGAGGGTTGGGGTCTCCAGGGGGGCTCAGGTCGGGCTCTGCCCACCCCACATGGCCCTGGGTGGGTGATCCGAGTTCCTCCTCTTCCTCACAGGTGCAGATTTATGAGCTGGAGGAACATAAAATAGAGACGTGGAGAGGTGAGGAGGATCACTGCCAGCTGCCTTCCACCCTTCCCAGCGTGCCTGGAGCCCCCTGGCGCTGCCCCCCACCCACCCACCGCTCTCATTCCCCCCTCTCCCCACAGAGGTTTATCTGCAAGACTCTTTCAAGCCACTGGTCTGCATTTCCCCCAACGCCAGGTACCCTGGGGGGCAGGGAGAGGGGCACAGCTGGTGGTGGCACTCCTGGGAACACCCCAAATCACCCTCCCTCCCACCCCACAGCCTGTTCGATGCTGTCTCCTCCCTGATCCGCAACAAGATCCATCGCCTGCCCGTCATCGACCCCGACTCGGGGAACACGCTCTACATCCTCACCCACAAACGCATCCTCAAGTTCCTCAAGCTCTTTGTAAGTCTCTGCCCCTTGGGGATGGTTGGGGGCCAGACCAGGACCCTCAGCCTGGGCTGTGCCAGCTCCTTGTGCCAGGGGCTTCCCCAAGACCCTCGGCCTGGGCTGTGCCAGGGGCCATCCTGGGCCCCCAGCCTGGGCTATGCCAGAGGTTGCCCCAGGACCCCCAGCCTGGGCTGTGCCAGGTCCCAGTGCCAGGGGCTGCCCTGAGCCCCCCATCTCAGGCTGTGCCAAAGGCTGCCCCAGAACCCTTGGCCCAGGCTGTTCCAGGGGCTACTCTGAGACCCCCAGCCTGGGCTATGCCAGATGCCTGTACCAGGTACCACCAGCTCTGAGAGCAGGGTGGGCACAGCTCTGGTACCTCACCACACCTGGGACCCCCAGGACACTGCATGGACCCTCCACACCCCCGCTGCCTGGGGGTCCCGCAAACCTCCTACTCTGCACCTCAGCTCTCTGTGCTTTCACCCCCAGGACCCACAGGCCTGGGCTCAGCACTGTCCCCTTGCTGTCCCTGCAGATCGCAGAGGTCCCCAAACCCGAGTTCATGGCGCGGACGTTGGCAGAGCTGCAGATTGGCACCTACAGCAACATCGCCGTGGTTGGCACCAGCACTCCAATCTACGTGGCCCTGGGCATCTTCGTGCAGCACCGCGTCTCTGCGCTGCCTGTGGTCGATGACTCAGGTAAGGATGTCCTGTCCTCGCTTTGGCTGTCCCCATGTCACCTCCCTGGAGGGCTGTGTCCCCTCTGGAGCGCTGGGGACCTGGCTGAGCTGCTCCCCTCCCTCCCCAGGGCGGGTGGTGGACATCTACTCCAAATTCGACGTTATTGTGAGTACTGTTGGAGGAAAACCCTGGGCTTGGGGGATGCTGTGGGGTGGTGGGGGTTCCCTAGTCCCAACTTTGTCCCCAATGCCTGTCCCTGCCCCAGAACCTGGCAGCTGAGAAGACCTACAACAACCTGGACGTGACGGTGACGCGGGCGCTGCAGCACCGCTCCCACTACTTTGAGGGCGTCCTCAAGTGTTACAAGCACGAGACGCTGGAAACCATCATCAACCGCCTGGTTGAGGCTGAGGTAACTATCCCGGGGTGCTAGGGGGTCGGGGGGATGGCGGGGTCCCTGCACCCCCTCAGCCCCTCCCTGTGTCCCCCCTCCCCAGGTCCACCGGCTGGTGGTGGTGGATGAGAACGATGTGGTCAAAGGGATCGTCTCCCTCTCGGACATCCTGCAAGCCCTGGTCCTCCCACAGGGCCCCTGAGGCAGTGTGGGGTGGGGGGATTCAGCCCCTCCAAGCCCCCATTCTCCTCTCCTGCTACACTGTGCCCCCCCAGGCTGGTAGGACACCTGGGGCAAGCCCCACTCACCAGCAGCGTCCAGCAATAACCCCCAGTCCTGGGGCAGCCTCTGCCGCCCTTCCCTGGGTGGGGGGAGCCTGCAGTCCCCCCATGCCGTGCCCTGCGCCCCAAAGCCGTGTGGGGTGATGGGGGCAGCCCTCGACCCCCCTGGGGTGCCGGGCCAGGGTCACCCACATCCATGCCAGGGCTGTGTTCCTATGCAGACCCTCGTCCCAGTCACTCCACACCCTCTCCCACGGGGTTTCACTGGGTTTGGTGAAACCCACTCAGCTCCATCTGGCCCGGGGATCCTCCAAACACTCCCGGGGGTTTCCTCCCAGGTCCCCCCAACTGTGCCCACACCTGCCACCACTTCGTGTGTGGGGAGAAACCACGAATAAACACAGACCTGGCACCACCCTGGCTCAGTGCAGGGCATTGGGGGCACTGGCTATGGAGGGGGGGCGTGGGGAGGGGGTGTGACCTCCCGCGGGAAGGGGGAATCTGCTGAGCTCACCCAGACCCTAAATCCCTGTTTGTTCCGCCCGTGGCTTTTCTAAAAGGCCAGGATTGGGGATGGGACAGAGACAGGGACCTGGTGGGACATGGGGACTCTGCGGTGGGCACCACGGTGAGCGGGGGGTGTTGAGCAGGGGCTGGGGGTGGTTGAGGGGTGAGCTGGATGTTAGGGCCCCGTGGGGGGCTGGCGGGGGTCGTGGGAAGCTGGGACGCCAGGGTTTGCAGCCGGTGCCCACAGGGGAGGCGCAGGGCCCGGCCATGCTGAGCGAGGCACATTCCTGGCGGGGAGGGGAAGGCCGGGCCAGGGGCCCTGTCCCTGCCAGCCCCGGGGTCCGGCACGGGCTGCAGACCGAGGTGGGAGCCGGACAGGTACCGGGGGGCCCGGCGGGACTCGGGGGGGGCCGTGCCGGTTGCCATGCCGCCGCCGGAGGGTTGCTAAGCTCCGCTCGGAGCCCGCGTGGGCTGCAGCGCTTGGTGCCAAACCCGCCATCGCCTGCTTGTCGCAGGGGGGGAAGGGATCCTGCGGGGGGCGGGGGGGGGACACACACACGCGACACGACACCCCTGGGACGGCCGGTAGGGTCCCCGCGGTGCGCCGGCCTCCCGGCCGCCCGGGGGTCGCCGTGCCCCGCGGTGGCACCGGGCGGGACACGGGGGTCCCGGGGGCACGCGTGCGGCAGGTGGGTGTGCGTGGGCGGGCGCGTGGCACCGCCGAGGCTCCGGTGAGCCCCCCGCGGTGGGGACCCCCCTCTCCGCCGGGGCCATGCTGGGGGGTCCGGAGCGGGGTGCGGGGCGCCTGCGGATCTGCGAGCGGACCAAGCTGGTGCTGGTGGAGATCGACACGGTGGCATGTTGCAGCGCGGGCACCGGCATGGCCGCGGGGTGCCGGCCTGAGCCCCCCTGGACCTACCGCCGCATCGCCGGGGAGTACGCGTGAGTGGGGACGGCGGGGTGGGGGGTCCGTCCCGCTCCCCGGCCCTCGCACCCCTCACTCCCCCTCTCTGTCTTGCAGGTACCTGGAGAAGCGCTTTGTGGCCGAGCTGGCCCCCCCCTGGCCCCCGGTGCCCCCCAATCCCCCCTGTCGCCTGCAGGACTTCGTCACCCGGGCTCGGGTGCCCCCCACCCCCTGTCCCCCACGACAGCCTGAGGGGACGGGGGCCAGCGGACCCTGGGGGGGGCACCCTGTGCCTGTGCCTCGGCCCCCAGTGTCGGGGGACAAGCCGGTGCCCCCCACCTATGAGGTGCACATGCAGAGGGTGCAAGCTGCCCACGCCCGCCGCGGCGGACCCCCCCCGTACATCTCCCCCCCCGCCTACGACGGTCCCCACCGCACCCTGCAGCTCCGCCCCCTGCGGGGACCCCGCAGCCCCCCGCCGGCGCCTCGGGCCCGGGGGGCTGTGCCGGGGGGCTGGAGCCACACGCTGCCCCGGGCGGCCACCGAGGCCAAGCACCGCTGGCCCCGCGGGATGCAGCCCTCCCCGGGGGGGCCCGGCACCCCCCGGCACTGCCAGACGCTGCCGCGGGCAGCAGCCGGCCGGGAACGAGTGCCGAGCCGCGGTCGGGGGCGGCGGGGGACTGGGGGACATGTCCTCATCGACGCCACCCGCGTGGTGGTCCGGGCCCAGTACGTGCCACCCCCGCAGCGACAGCAGGTCCGCTATGCCAGGGGATCCCCGGGTTCCGTCAGCCCTCCTCGCAGCCCTTCCGTCGCCCCCGGGGTCGTCAGCCCCTCTGCTGCGCCCTCGCCGCCCCGGGAGCCCTCCGGCAGCCCCCGCAGTCCGTGGCGGAGTCCGGGGGGCTGCAGGGGTCCCCGGGGGCGGCCACCGCCGCGGCGGCCGGTGCTGTACGCCCAGGCGCTGCGGGAGGCTGTGTCCCGCATCCGGCGGCACACGGCGCCCGACTCCGACTCGGAGGCTGAGGGGAGCGTTGGGGGATCCCGGCAGCGGCTCTGCCGAGACCCCCGCGCCTACAGCAGCAGCAGCAGCAGCCTGGAGAGCACCGGGGCACCCCCGGGCCCCGCCAGCCCCACTCCTGCCTGAGCGGTGGGGCTTGCCGGGGTGTGGCGCGTCTGGGGCGGAGTTTGCCAGGGTGTGGTTCTCAGGGGCGGGGCTTGGCGGGTCGTGGTTTTGGGGGCGAGGCTCAGGACTGGAGTTCCCACGGGCTGACCCCAATAAAGGCTCCGGGATCTCGGTGTGCTGCCTCCGCCCCTGTTTGTGTGAGGTCCGGGGGGGCATCACCCCCTCACCCACCCCGGGAAGGACACCCCCACGACAATCCCGGTGTCCGGACCCCCTCCTCGGTACGATGCCAGGGTCAGTCGGAGGTCCCGGGCGTCCCGGCGGGCACCACAGTGCGTCACAACACGGGTGGGACGTGCCAACTCCCCCCGTATCCCCCATAACGAGTAGGTGAGTGCAGCAGGTCTGGCCCTCGGCCACCAGCCCCACGTCACGGCCGGGGGGGGACCCCGAGTGACTCACCGGGGGGAAAACTGTTCCCCCCCGAGCAGCCGCCACCTCTTAGTCACGCTGCGGGGGGAGAGGATCCCCGCGGCCCCAGGAAACCGCACAAATATCGTGTCCAATTTGCACGTTATTTAAAACCGGCTCCTCCCCCGCCCCCCTGCGCGACCCTGTCATTATCCCGGTGACACCGGCCCGGAGGTCACGGCACGGGGCAGCTGCCGCAGCAGGGGCACCCGGGCGGCTGGGGGGGCACCCCCAGGGCCACGTCACCCCATGTGTCCCCTGTCCTGGCGCGTGGCCAGGGTGGCACCGAAATCCCTCACCTGGGTCTGGCCTGAGACACGACAGCATCATGGCACAGCCGTGCTCCTGCACACAGTGGCACCTGGCACGGCTCGGCATGGCCTGGCATGCCATAGGAGGGTTGGCAAAGTGTGGTGTGATCCGCATGGCTTGTCATGGATTGTCGTGGCACGGTTCAGTCTGCCACAGCCTGGCACAGTTTGGCACACGGCTTGGTATGACCCAGCACAGCTTTATAGTTTGGCATGGCCTGGCACGGCTTGGCACAGCTTGGCACATCTTAGCACGGGTCAGCTCTGCACAAAGCCCAGAACAGCCAAGCACAACTCAGCAGCCTTGCACAGCTTGGCATGGTTTTGCATGGCAAAGGGCAGCTCAGAGCAGCCCAGAACAGCTCAGTGCAGCCGGGCAGAGCTTGGCACAGCCTGGTACCACCTGACATGGCTTGGCACAGCTCAGCACGGCTCGGCAAAGCCTTGAACAGCTCGGCACAGCCTGCTCGGTGCAGCTCATCACGGCTTGGCACGATTGGCACATGGCTTGGCACATCTTAGCACAGCCAATACAGCCTGGCACGGCTCAGCTTGGCACAACACAGCACGGCATGGCCAGGCAGCCTCGCAAAGCCCGGAACAGCTCATTGCAGCTTGGCACGGCTCGGAACATGTTGGCACAGGCTGGTATAGCCTGGCACGGCTCAGCACAGCCTGGCATAACCCAGCACAGCACGTCACGCCTCGGCTCGGCGCGCTGCCCGGCGTGGCGCGGGGTGTCCCAGACGCGGGGGCAGCGGCGCGGCCCTTCCCGTGGGATCAGCTCTGCCCAAACCCGCTCCCCGCCGGGAAAATCACCTTCTAATTCGGGCTGCGCCGGCGCCAGCACCTTCCCCCGGCACCCCCGGGGCACCCGCCGGCCCCCGAAACTCGCCCGGTCTGGGGTCCCCCGGGGCCAGGGGTGGCTCAGCCCATGGGGGTGCCAGGGCTAGGGACGGGGGAGTCCCGCCCGGTACCGGGGACCCCGGACAGGGGCGCGTTGTCGCCTGCAGCCGCCAGATGTCGCCGCGCAGCCGGTGGCCGATCGCACCGGGGGGGCGCCGGGGGTCCTGCCCCGGGAGCGGCGTCGGGAGAGGTCCCGGTGTCCCCAAACATCCCTGACCCACGTGTGTCATCCTTGCCGGTGCTGTCTGAGAGTCGCGGCAGCCCTGTGTGTCACTGGTGACAGTGGTGTCCCCAGCGAGCTGTGATCCTCATGTGTCACCGGGGCTGGTGATGTCCCCAGGGACCTGTGACCCTCGTGTGTCACTGGTGACAGTGGTGTCCCTAGACGGCTGTGTCCGTCTGTGTGCCAGTGCTGGCTGTGTTCCCAGAGAGCCGCGACCCACATGTGTCATGGATGCTGGTGGTGTCTGACAGCCACGACCCTTGTGTGTCACTGGTGACACTGATGTCGTCGGAGAGCTGTGTCCATGTATGTGCTGATGCTGTCCCCAGACAATCGTGACCCTCGTGTGTCACTGGTGGTAACCGGTGTCCTCAGAGAGCTGTGACGCTCATGTGTCACTGAGGCTGGCGATGTCCCAAAGAAGCCATGCCCATGTATGTGCCAGTGCTGGCGGTGTCCCCAGAGTGCTGTGACCTTCGTGTGTCACTTGTGACAGTGGTGTCCCCAGAGATCTGCGTCCCTGTATGGGCTGCTGTTGGCAGTGTCCCCGCAGAGCCACGACCCACACGTACAGCTAGCCCTGGCCATGCCTCAACCCTCGTGTGCCAGCAGTGCTGTCCGTGTCCCCACAGTGCCGTGTCACCTGGTTACACGCGGTGCCAGCCACGCCACGTTCCTGACCATCCCCATCCCACCGTCCCCACCGTGTCCCTGCATCCCAGCGCTCCTGCCCGCTCTGCAGGCTCTCCCAGGCCGCGCGAGGAGCCGGTGGGAAGGGTCCGGTGAATGCGGCATTGTTGCGCGGGGTTGGAGTCACAGATAATTACCTCAATTAGTTACAATGGCAGAGTAATAAATACAGGCTTAGCGGCTCCTTCCCCACTGCGGCTTCTCAGATTAATCCAGCCCGGGCGAGCGGAGCTGAAAGGATTGATGGACAATTCATTAAACCCGCCGAATGCCGCACAAGGCACCCGTGAAGGCCGGCGTTAGCCCCCGGCGGCTCCGCTTTGTCCCTAATTGTTCGTCTCGGGCATTGGTCACCTATCAGGGAGTGGGTGACGGCGACGGTCCCCCCGGGGCTGGCATGCCCGGGGATTAGAGGCCAGCGCTGCCACCGTTGCTGGGCGCGTTGGCCCCGCGCCGGAGGAATGCGGCGGATGGGAGGGGGCGGCCGGACAAGCCGGGAGCTGGCGGGACGTGGGTCCGCATCGACCGGAGGCGAGGGGAGCCGGGACGGGGCTGTGCCGCTGGCGACAGTGACAGGGGATGGGATGGGCACGGTGCCGCAGGTGGAATGGAGCCACCTGAGAGTCTGGGCAGGTGGGCACAGCTCTGTCTGTCCTGCACCTCTGGGTGCTGTCCTGTCCTTCTGTCCCGAATTTCTGGGAATGACACAATCCTTCTGTCCCACACCTCTGGGTGCTGTCCTGTCCTTCTGTCCTGCATTTCTGGGAATGACACAATTCTTCTGTCCCACACCTCTGGGTGCTGTCCTGTCCTGCACCGCTGGGAATGACACAATTCCTCTGTCCTGCACTTCTGGGCACCGTTCTGTCCCTCTGTCTAGCTTCTGGGAATGACACCATCCCTCTGTCCTACACCTCTGGGCATGGCTCTGCCCACCTCTCTGTGTCATCCTGTCCCTCTATCCTGAAACTTTGGGCACTGTCCTGTCCCTCTGCCCTATGCTTCTGTGTGGCAACGTGTCCTGTCCTGAAAGTTTGGACAGTGTCCTGTCCATTTATCCTGCACCTCCGGGCATGGCTCTGTCCCTCTATCCTGCACCTCTGTATGTCATTCTGTCCTTCTGTCCCACACCTCTGGGTACTGTCCTGTCCCAGTGCCCTGCATTTCTGGGAATGACAACATCCCTCTGTCCTGGAGGCACCCCTGTCCCTCTGTCCCGTACTCCTGTGTGTCATCCTGTCTCTCTCTCCCAGGACAGAGCCTCTCTGCACCCCATGCTTGAAGAGGATTGTCTCAGCCCTCATCAGGCCCAGTTTATGGCCACCATCCAGCTGTTAGCCTGCTTCCCAGATGTGACAGCCTGGTGTGGGATGGGACCGCCCTGTCCCTGTTGCTTTCCCTGTCCCAGCTGCTGTCCCTGTCCCTGCGCTGGCCCACAGCAGTTATTTCCAGCACCCAGGAATATTTGTTCAAGCCGGGGAGGTCTGTGCCAGTGCCCGGGGTGCCCCTGCCCGCCCGGGGGTCGCGGCTGCCCGAGGTGCCCAGCAGGACACACAGGAAAAGCTGAGTAACAGAGGTGACTTATAAGAATGTCATTATCTATATTCCTGACTCCTACCGCAGGAAAACAGGCTATTTTCATGCTGGAGCAGGAGCAGAATTTAGCAGGCAGATAACCCGGCAGGCGGGAGATGCTCGGAGGGTTATTTCGGGCTGTGTTCCTTTCCAGGCGTTTTCCTTGCATTTTGGTATTTTACTCTCCACGCTGGGCTGTGTTTTGACCTTGGCGCGGGCAGCGGGGGCCCCCAGGGTGTTTTTCCCCCCCTCCTCTGCGTCTAAACATCAACTTTTCCACTATCGGCTCCGCGGGATATTTCGGGTCGTGGCAGCGTCATCCCACAGCCTTTGATGCGGCAGAGCCCCAGGGGCCCCGAGAGGTTCCCGGCTCTGGGGGAGGAGCCCAGGCTGTGGGGACCCCTGTGACAGGTGGGCACCAGGCTGGGGATCCCCCAGACACAGAGATGGAGGTTTTGATGTCCCCAGGTGTGAAGTCACGGTGCGGGGGGGGGCATATGTGCACCCTGTGCCCACCCCAGGGGTGCCTGTCACAGCGGGATGCCCACCTTGGTGGGAAACGCGTCCCAGTGGGATATTTATCCCAGAAGGATGCCCTTCCCAGGGATGCCATCCTGGGGCTATGCCCACCCCTGTGGGATGCTTATCCCTGGGAAAAACCCATCTCAGGGCATGTCCTGCGTGCAGAATTCCCCTCCCGGTGGGGTGCCCCACTCCAGTGGGAGGACTGTCCCAGGAGGATGCCCATTCTGGTGGGATGCCCATTCCAGAGGGATGCCCATTCCTGAGGGATGCCTAACCCAGGGGGATAACCATGCCGGCAGAACACCTGCCAACCGCGGAGCTGCACCCCACCTTTGCCACGGCCTTTCTCCAGTTGCGGTCAGACCCCACGCATGGATGTGGGGCTTTCTGTGGGGCCAGTGGCCATCCCTGTCCCCTCTGGCCCCTGCCCCGGTAACCCCGCTGCCCTTCCCGGCCCCCCTTTTCCCCCGGAGCCAAGGGGAGCCGTCAGCCCCGGCCGGGAGCGGTGATGGACGATGCTCATTCCCTGTCTGTCGTCTTGTACCTCCCGGGGCCGCTCCCAACGCCCGGCCTCGGCGGCACCAGCCCCACCGCCCCGGCGAATTCCAGCGTCGGAGATGCCGCAGTCAAGGTGCCATGGTGATGGGCGCTGCAGCCGTGGGGATGGACGTCCCGGCCGGGAGCGGCGGCAGGAATGGCTGGGATGGAGACGAGCACAGCGGGAGGAAGAAGAGGGTCTGAGGGGAGGGGATGGCAGAGAGTGGAGGGAAGGGGGAGAAAGATGGACAGACAGCAGCTGGAGGGGCTGATGGACGTGGGATGGGGAGGTGAGGGGATGGAGAGGTGATGGGTGGACAGATGGACATGGGCAGCGCATCCCACAGTTTGGGAGACATTGATGTCCTCCCACAGCTCATCCCCTCCTTCCCCCAGCCCCTCCCCAGACAAGAATTGGGGCAGGACTGATAAAAATATATTCTTTATTCTTCTCTAAAGGCTATCAGTGACACCTGTAACAAAGCATCATTATTATTAATTATTATTAATTATTATTATTATCTTTAATTATAAAAAACAGGGCCTGGGGCCAGCGAAGCAGAGGGTGGGGGCGGCGGCAAAAAACCGTCCACAATAAATATTTTATTTACAGTGAGAAGGGACCCCGTGGAGCCGGGGGGTGGCCGGGAAGGTGCGTGGCACTGAGCCCACCCGTGGCGGGATGGGGGTCCCTAGGACACATCCATACCCCCACCCATGGGCGCCTCCAATCCAGCCAGGCACCCGTCATGGGGGGTGGGTGGCGCAGACCCCCTCCGGGGCTGGGCAGGGTGGTCCCGGGGCAGCTCACAGACACTCGTGCAGCACCTGGGTGTTGGTGCAGTTGAGGCAGCTGACGTGGCAGCACCAGTGGAAGGTGCAGTTGCAGCGCTCGGTGACGCGCTGGGTGCGAGTGCGATACCCCCGCCCGCAGCACAGCAGCTCACACCCGTCCAGCCCCGGAGAGGAGCTGTTGCAGAACCGCCCGGCAGTGCCCGCTGTGCCCGTCTTCCCGCTGTAGGTGCAGAAATTGGGGGATTTCTCGAAGTAGACGAGGTCGTGGGGTGAGGGGGGCTTGTGGGCCGGGTTCTCGGGCTCCAAGTGGTGCAGCTCCACCCGCGACGCCCGGTTGCTGCCCTTGTTGCCATAGATGACGCGGGAAGCGCCGTCGAAGCGATCCTTCAGGACGTCGCCCACGGCACGGAAGGTGGGCAGCCGCATCCAGCAGGTGCGGACGGTGCAGGAGCCTGACATGCCGTGGCACTTGCACTCCTGGCGCATCTCTGAGAAGACCGTCTGGAAGGAAGTGGGAATTTGGAGCCCCGTGAGCAGCCCGGGACCCCCCTGGGGACCACCGTGCTCCTACAGCCCTTTTCTGCAGCATCACATCACGCTCAGATATTGCTTGTCCCAAAGACAAGTGCAAAACCCATCTACAACGGTTCCCAACCCACACATGGCTACAGGCTGAGGGTCTTGGTGGCCATGCTCATGTCCATGCCCACCCCAGTGCTGCCCACAGCCCCCAGTGCCCTCACCATTCCCCCCCAGTGCCCTCACCATGCGCCCGGCCTCGTTGTTGTGCAGGTTCATGAGGAAACGCAGGTCTCGGCCCTTCTCACTGGAGTCCACAAACTCCCTCCCAAAGAGGCGACCGAAGTCAATGTTGTCACTGCAGCCCCCCCAGTGCCAGTCAGGCCCCCCAGGGCCACGGCGCCGGTAGTCACAGGTGCAGGACTCGATGGATCCCTCTGAGCACGATCGAGCCACCGAGTGTGTCACTCCGGCACTGGTGATGGCAAAGATGAATGCCGTCTCCCGGCAGCCTGCGGAGGGGAGCGAGGCTTCAGGATGCTGCCGGGATGGGGAGGGGGCACCCACCAGCACCCCCAACCCTCCACCACGGAGGGCTGATGATGGCCCATGGCAAACCAGGGGCACTTTGCTGAGCATCCCAACTCGGGTGTGCATGGAGGGGGTTTAGGGACCCCTGCGCTGCCCCCCAGCCTCACCCCGGTTGACGATTTTGCCGAAGATGTTGGGGCCCTGGGAGGTGGGACAGTTCCAGCGGCGGTTGCGGAACTGCCACTTGCACTCCTTGATGGCTGTCTGGAGGCCGGAGCTGACGCTGTGCAGGATGCCGGGGTTCTGCCGGATCAGCTTGCGCTGCTTTCGGCTCAGCAGCTGCAGGCTGGGGTCCAGCACCAGCTGCACGTTCTTGGAGTCCGTCAGCAGGTTGGTGGATGAGGCCACGTTGATGATGCCCCTGTGGCACAGGTGGGGATGGTGACCACAGGTGGGGGGTCCCCCGGCACCTCCCTCCTCACCTCAACCTCCCTGCAGGCTCCTCGAGGTGGCCGGAGCATCTTCCTCCCTGGTATCCCTGTAGGGATCCCAACCGGGGGTCACAGCCCTGTGTCCCCCCACGTGTCCCATCCCTGGGGACAGGGCAATCTCTGCTGTGCCAGTGCCAGCCCCGCCCTCCCGCCCCACCACCCCGGTGCCGGTACCGGTGCCGGTGCCGTCCGACTCACCACCACCGCCCGCTGTTGTTCACTGCCAGCGTGTTGGAGAGGGAGGAGAGGGCCAGAGCCCAGAGTGCCCGGAGCGCCAGCCCGAGCGCGGCGGCGCGCATGGCTCCGGCCCCGGGAGCCCCGGCAGAGTGCGCGGGCGAGCGGCCGTCCCGGTATTTATGGTGCCGCAGAGCCCCCGGCCCGGCCGCTACATCCACGCGTGTTTCCGGACGCGCGGGGCGGCTCCGAGATGAGGACGGCCGCGGGGGGACCCGGGGAGCGCCGGGCGGGCGGGCGGGCCGGCACCGCCACCGACACCGGACTGCAGCCGGTGGCCGGGGCGCGGCGTCGGGGGTGCGGTGCCCAGCGCGCACTGACCGGGCCCTGGAGCGCGGCGTCGGGCGCTCCGTTCGCGGTGCCGGTGCTGGGGACGCGGTGCTCCGTGTCCGGTGCTCGGCACTCTGTGCGCGGTACCCGGTGTCAGGACCGGTGCTGGTTCTCGGCGGTCCGTGCGACGTACCCGGTGCCGGTGCTCGGTCCGGGCAGCTCCCCGGGGAGCCGGCACGGCTGGACTCGGCTCGGCGCGGCGGGTGCACAGCGCTCAGCACCCGGGAGCATCTTCCAGCCCCTTCCCTCTTATAGGGGCGGCGCGGAGGGTCCCCGTGGGCCGGTCCCGCCGCGCGGGGCCTCCCCGCGTCCTCGCCCTAACAATGGGGAGCGGCGGAGCTGCGGCACCTCTTACGGGGCGGCGGGAGCGGCGGCGCCGGGGCTGTCCGTCACGGCCGGGATTAGCCCGGCGGGTGGCTGCGCCCCGGCCCCGTGCCCAGAGCTCCCGGCTGCCGCCCCCCGCCTTCCCCGCCGTTCCGCGCACACGTTCTGCAGGCACCGGCACTGGCGGGGGGAGCCCGGCACGGCCCGCGACAGCTCCCGCAGCAAGGAGGAGCTGGTCTCGGAATCACCTGGGACGGCCCCGGACAGCTCCGGGCGCAGGGAGGGAGCGGGGAACGGGGATAGCCCGGGATGTCCCGGGACAGCCCGGGTACACAGGGGCAGGGGTGACGGGATGTCTCGGGCGCACGGGGGAGGCAGAGTTCCTTGACAGCCCAAGGCGCACGGGGACCACGGTGCCGGGAAAGCCCGGGGACACCGTCCCGGAGCCGTTGCCTTTCCGGGGGACACGACGTGCTGTCCCCCGGGAAGGGGACCGTCGAGGCTGCGTCGGTGCCCGTCCGGAGCCCCTCTCGCGTGCTGGTCCGTGTCCGGCGGGACGGAGTGACAGCCTCTTCTAGCCACTCGGGCCCGGGTTGTCACTGGCTGTCCCCGCTGCACCCCGCTGCACCCCGGTCCCCGAACGTACCCGTGGACACCCACGGTGTCCAGAACCCGCGTGGGCGCGGCACGGCTCCCGCTGCCCCGGGGTGCCCGGTCTGGGCCAGTACCGGGTGTCGGAGGTAGGGATGGACCGGCGGGTGGAGGGATTGTGGGATGGGGGCATAGACGGAAGGGCAGGGGGTGCTCAGACGCTGGCGGGGGGCGGCCTGACGTGCCCATGGCCAGAACACGGTCACGCAGGGCCGGTGCTGGCCCGGTCTCCGCTGGGACAAGACTCTGTCCCCATCATCCCCCGCCCGGGCCGGGTGTGGGTGGGTGTGAAGCCCCCAGTGCGGGGCCCGACAGGC
Source organism: Lichenostomus cassidix (assembly GCF_008360975.1). Lineage (NCBI taxonomy): Eukaryota > Metazoa > Chordata > Aves > Passeriformes > Meliphagidae > Lichenostomus > Lichenostomus cassidix. The sequence continues at coordinate 2,703,638 of NC_139509.1, forward strand.
CAGGGGGCCTGAGCTGAGCCCCCCGTTGGGGCGGGGACCGGGGGGGGTAATCCCCCTGCCGCGGTTTCCCCGGACCAGTCATGCGGGGCCGGATTAGCCCCGCTCGCCCGTCACGGCCCGGGGCCGCCGCTCACCAGTTCAATTCAAGGACGGACAAAGCCCGGGACGGCGGCGGGGGTGGGGGGCTCACACCGGCACCCCCTTCACCCCTTCCCCCGGCCCGGGAGGAGCCCAGGGCCGACCCGGGGTCTGCTCCAGCACGGCACTCCCGCCCCCCCCGCCTCGGTTCCCGGCCGGGCCGGGCCGTGTCCACGCCCTCGGGCCTCCGCCCCGTCGGGGCTCCCGGGGCTGAGGTCAGCGGCCGCGGGGAGGCCCCGGGGCGCGGCTGGGAGGGCCCTGCCCGGGGTTGTGCCACCAGCGGAGGGACGCAACCACGGCCCTCGCCTCCCCCGCTCCATCCCGGGACTCTCCGGCCCTCGCACCCCCTGCCCGCTGCCACGAGCCACCGTTTCCCCCATCCCCTCTGCTGCAGCCGACGGCTGCTCGGCTGCCCGATGCTCGAGATCCCCCCCAGTCCCGAGGTGTCGGTAGAACCGTTCCCGCAGCCGTCGGGGCGGCCGGTGCTGCCCGGTGCCCCCGGGGTGGCTGCCGGCAGCTGCCTGGGGGCGAGGGGCATCAGTCCTGTCCCGTCGCACCAAGCAGAGACGGACAGACGGACAACGGGGTCAGACGGACGTGGGAAGCAGCCGGGGCTCCCCCGCGCTCGGTGCCGACCCCTGCCCTGCGTGCGAGCATCGCGACGGCCTCGGTACCGACGATACCGGGACGGGGCAGGGGTGCTCCACCTGTTCCCCCGTGCCGGTGTTGGGGTCCCACCCGTGAAGCATAGCGACCCCCCGGTCGGGACTCTGCCTCCCCAGTGCTCATGGCAGTGGGGAAGAACAGGAACCCCTCTCTCCCCGTATCCCCATCCCGCCCCGCCGGTGCAGCCCCTCTTTGGACGAGGCTCTGCCCCCCCGGTGCGGGTCCCGGTGCCCCGGTCCCCCTCACGGCGGGGGGGACACGCACGGGGACTCCCCCTCACAGCGTCCCCCCCCGCACTGCTGCAGCCGTTGCCATGGTAACGCCTGGTGGCTCTCGCGATTGCACCCCCCCCGTTCCCCCCCCACCCGCCGCTCCCCGCGCGCGCCCCCGGTCCCGGGGGGGGTGTGCGGGAAGCGGTGCGGGGCGGCGGGGGGGGGCACCGGGCGCTCTCGCGAGATCGGCGCGATCGGGGCCTCCGCTTCCGGCGGCGGGAGCGGTGCAGAGTCAGCGGCGGCGGGGGCGGCACCGGCACCGGCACCGGCACCAGGTGCGGGGGGCCGCACCGCTCGGGGATGCGGGCCGCGGGCACCGCTGGGGGGTTTGTGGGGGTACACGGGGGGGGTCGGCACCGCACCGGCGCGGGGGGGCTGCAGCGCGTGCGGGGGTGCCCGGTGCGCCGGGGGCGCGGAGCCCCGGGGGTAAGGGGTCGTACCGGGGGGAGGAGGGGGAGATGCGGTGCGGTGCGGCGGACGGGGGCGGGGGGCAATGCGGAGGGGGGGGCGGCGCAGTGCGGGGTGGAGAGGCGGCGATTTGGGGGCGCGCTGTGATGCGGGGGGTGGTAAAGGGGAGGAACGGTGAATTCGGGGCTCCCGGGGGCGCGGGGGCTGCGCACGCTGGGGGGGAAGGGGCGCGCTGCGGTGCGGGGGGGGCGATGGGGGCTTCCCCCTCCGGCGAGGCTGCGGTGATGGGGGGGTCATGCGGAGGTTGGGGGTGCAGTGGAGGGGTCGGATCCGGGGGGGGACTGCTCCCCTCGAGGAGGGTGGCAGCCTTGCCTCAGTTTCCCCAAGTGCAGCGCCCTGGGCTGTCCTCTGGCAGGGTGCAGCGGGGGGGGTGCACAGCATCCCCATGTTCGCGGCCCCCCATATCGAGCCGCACACAGGGACACCCCCATGCAGTGCGTGGTCCCCTCCCCAACCCCTTGCCTGGGGTCCCCCAAGTCCTGCATCCCCCCAAGACATGAGGATCCCCGATCCCCGCAGTCCCCCCGCGAGCACAGGGGTTCCCCTCAGCCCCACCCCTGCAGATTTCAGGGCCTCCCCCAGCCTGCCCCATGCCCCCGCAGGATCCGGCCTCGGAGCCAGCGCCGCCGTCACCATGGGCAACATCTTCGGGAACCTGCTGAAGAGCCTGATCGGGAAGAAGGAGATGCGGATCCTGATGGTGGGGCTGGACGCTGCTGGGAAGACCACCATCCTCTACAAGCTCAAACTGGGGGAGATCGTCACCACCATCCCCACCATCGGTGGGTGGGGTTGGGGGGGCACTGAGCAGAGACCACTCCCCATCAGGGCTCCTTTGAAGGGGCTCACAGCTCCCCGTGCCTCAGTTTCCCTCCGCTGTCGCTCCCTGCAGGGTTCAATGTGGAGACAGTGGAGTACAAGAACATCAGCTTCACCGTGTGGGATGTGGGTGGGCAGGACAAGATCCGGCCCCTCTGGAGGCATTACTTCCAAAACACCCAGGGTAGGTGTCTCAGGGGACACGGTGGGGGGACTCGGGGAGCAGGGTGGCTGTGGAGACCCTGTCAATGCCCACTGCTGTCCCCAGGGCTGATCTTCGTGGTGGACAGCAACGACCGGGAGCGGGTGAACGAGGCGCGGGAGGAGCTGATGCGGATGCTGGCGGAGGATGAGCTGCGGGACGCCGTCCTCCTCGTCTTCGCCAACAAGCAGGTGGGTCTGGGGGTGGGGAGAGCCCTGTGGTGGGGCTGAGATCATCCCCAGGGTGTCAGGGCAGGTGTCCTGTGGGTGGATTTCCAGTGCCTGTGGCATCAAGGCTGGTGTCAGAGGGACCATGTGGCAGGACCATGTCCATCCTCGTGGTATCAGGGATGGTGGTGGCCCCCAGGGCCATCCCTATAGCACCAGGGCTGGTGTTTAACACTCTCTCTGGCTGGACTGTGATCACCTCTGTGGTGCCAGGGCTGGTGTCTCACATGCCTGTGGCAGATTCCTGCTTCTTCCTGTAGCATCAGGGCTGCCGATGATCCCCTGTGGCAGGGTTGTGCCCACTCCCATGGCATCAGGGCTGGTGCCAGCCCCCATGGAGGGGTCGTGTCCATTCCCGGGCCCCCCATGTGACCTCCCTTCTCTGCTCCAGGACCTGCCCAATGCCATGAATGCAGCAGAGATCACGGACAAGCTGGGGCTGCACTCCCTGCGCCACCGTAACTGGTACATCCAGGCCACCTGTGCCACCAGCGGCGATGGGCTCTACGAGGGCCTCGACTGGCTCGCCAATCAGCTCAAGAACAAGAAGTGAGGGGGGGGGCCCCCTGTGCCCCCCCGGCCCCCCTGGGCCGTGCCAGGGCCCCCCCCGGCCGCCCCCTCCCTGCCCTGGTTGGGTTTTGCTTTCTTCTGGCACCGGTTGCTGTGGGGTTTTTCGCCTTTTTTGGGGTCCCCCTGGTTCCCCTCGGATCTCGTGTGTGCGTGCGTGGAATTAGAGCTCTATATAACGCCCAGGGGGGCAGGGGCAGAGCCCCGGGAGGGTGGGATGGGGGCTGGGGAGGCCACCTCGGCCCTGCTCTGCCCGAGAGGGCTGGGGACACCCCGTCCCCATGCATGTCCCTGCACCCCTCGCCTTCCTCTGGACCAAATGTGGGGGCAGCAGGGCCATGGGGGGGATTTGGGATTATACACTTCCCCTCCCTCCCAGCACCCCCTCCCGGCCCCACGTGCCCCCCCGGGGGTCCCACACGTCCCCGGCCCCCCCATGTCACTTCGAGGCAGGTCTCCTCCCCGCAGCGTGACCCCTGCAGAGGGTGGGGCACGGGGCTGCCAGGACCCCTGCGGTCCCCCTGGCCATGCCCCCCCCTCGCCCTGGCCGCCTGCCCCCCCATGCCAGCATAGTGATTGTATGTCCCTGCCCCTCACGGACAGACGGTGTCCCCCCACCCCGTACTGTGCCCCCCTCCCCCAGCACCGTATTTATACCCCCGGTCTGTGCTTGGTGTGACGTGTCGCTGCGGCTCTGCCCTGTCCAGGGACGTGTGTTCTCACCCCCCCCTTCCCCAGCCCCCTGCGCCTGAGACGGTGGGTGACCTCCCCTGACCCCCCCCTTGGATATTAAACATGTTTTATGTAGTGCTGTCCCTCGCCTCTTCTTCCGCAGCCCCCCCAGTGTGGGGGTCCCGCAGAGGGGACAGTGATGGACAGCCCTGGGCTGCCTTTAATTAGAAAGAGCTTAACGGGGCAGGGGGGTTGAGGTGGGGCTGGCAGGGGGTGAGGGGGGCCCCCCCTTCCCAGGCTCATCTTTAGGAGAATATTGGATGAAATGGTAAATCCCATTAGCGCTAATCCCAGCTGGGGCGTGGGGACGGTGCCATTGCTGGGATGGGCGCGAGTGGGGCTCAGCCCCCCCCGTGCCACCCCTACCCCGTGTCACCCCCCCGCATAGATTAAGGGGGACTGAGTTGCATTTGGGGCCAGCACTGCCATCCCATCCTCGTGTCCCCTCTGGACTGGTGGCCGTGGGGTTGTTGGCAGTGTTAGTGACACCAGGGGGCTGTGGTGGGGGTGTCCGGGTTCCCTGGTGGGTGGGAGCTGCAGAGCCAGCACCAGGGCTGGAATGGGGGTGACCAGAGTTCCGCAGTGGGCTAGGGCCGTGGAGATGACATGGGGGGGACTTCAGTGTGAGTGACGGTGGCTACCCAGTGGGTGGGAGCCATGAAGATGATACCGGGAAGCTGAAGTGAGGATGAGCAGATCTCTGGGAGCCGCAGAGCTGCCATCGGGGGGCTGCAGTGTGGATGACCGGGGCTCCCCGGTGGGTGGGAGCAGCGGAGCCGGCACCGATGCGTTCCCACCGGCTGTACCGATGGCTTTGTGTGGCAAGGGCTGACCCGGCGGCCCTAATCCCATTAACGCCCCGGTCCCAGCCGCCAGCCCGGCTTCCCCACCTCTCGGCAACCGAGGCTGGTATGTGGGTGCGCCGGTGGGGCCGGCGTGCCGATGCCGTCGTCCGGGAGCTGCACCGGGGCCACCACCGGCGTCAGCGTGGTCACCATCCTGGAGCTGCACCGGGGCCGGTGACATCACTGAGGCTGACACGGGAGGAGAGATCCAGGCTGCCCACCGTGTGCCGGTGTGACCCCCACAAACCGGGGCTATTCCCTGTGTCCCCAGCTCTGCCCTAGGGGCTGGGTATCCCCAGGCACAGGGATGGGGGATTCCGGAATAGATTAGGTCCCATCGGGCTCCAGTCAGCCCCCCAGTCCGGTCTCGGGGCTCGGCTTCCTCTGTCCTGCACAGCCGGGGCTGGAAGCGCTGCTGAAGTGCCAGGAGAAGGAATGACCTGCACCCGCGGGGTGCTGGAGAAGTATTCCGGACCCGTGCGGGCGGCGGGGAGGGGTCCCGGGCCCCGGTGGGTGCCGGTTTCCCCGGGCTGTGCTGCCGCCTGCTGGCACCGGCGGCGCCAGGACACCGGGGGCTGCCCCCAGCCGGTGCCTGGGACGGATCCCCCGGCCCGGACCCCCGCCCAGACCCTCCGCCTTGCCCCCCACTCTCGCCCTCACCCGGAGCCCCCGCTCGGTGTGGCTCGAAGCCGCCGGGACAGTCCCCGGGCAGGGGTGCACCAGTGCCAGCCGGGCGGGGTCCCCACGGAGCGCGGGCGCACGCGTGGCACCGGTGCAGGGCCGGTCCCGAGAATCCTTCTGTCCCCCGACTCCGCTGAGGCCCGGAGTGGCTGCCGGTGCCCGTCCCGGGGCCGGTCTCGGTGTGGGGGCGGTCCCGGGGGAGGGGCCCGAGGTGGGGGGCGGTGCCGGTCCCGGTCCCCGTTCCTCCGCCGCCAGCCCAGCCATGCCGTTCCCCGCCGCGCTGCTGTTCCTGGCACTGCTGCTGCCGCCGCCGCCGCTCTCCCTCGCCGCCGAGAGCGAAACCGAAACCGGCGCCCGGGAGCTGAAGCTGGAGACGATCGTGAGCCCGGGGGGCCGGGGGAAGCGGGGCTGCGCGGGAGGCACCGGGCACCGGGGACACACGCGGCCCCCTTGGGCAGGGAGCAGAGACCGGGGCGGGACCAGCGGGGAACGGGGGCACCGGCGGGACACGGGGCACCGGCGGGATGGTGTTGCTCGGGTGGCACCGGGGAGCCCGGCCTGGGCACGAGGGGGGAGCACGGGGCACCGGGAGGACCAGGCTGCGGCGGGGGTGTGGGGGGAGCCACGGGGCACCGGGAGGACCAGGCTGCGATGTGGGGACACCGGGAGGACCGGGCTGTGGCGGAGGAACACGGCGCACCGAGGGCGGGGGCCCGGGTGAGACTTCGGCTCTCGGAGCGCTCGGGGGACCCGTGGGCACGGGGGGTGCCTGGAGCCCAAGGCGAAGGGGTCCCGTCCCAGCTCCCCGTGACCTCTCCGTTACAGGTGGCTCCCCCCGAGGGCTGCACGGAGCTGTCGGCGCAGGGGGACACGGTGCACATCCACTACACGGTGCGGGCGGGCGGCGGGAGGAACACGTCAGCACTGAGCTCCGGCGGGCGGGGCGGGGGGCACCGGCAACGGCACCGGCGGGGGAGCCTCGGCCGGCACCGGGGCGGCACCGGGGCGGTACCGGGGGTGGTACCGGGGTGGGCAATGGGGCGGTACCGGGGTGGGCAATGGGATGATAGCGCGGTGGAACTGGAGTGAGCGTAGGGGTGGCGCTGGGGTGAGCAAGGGGATGGTGCCAAGCTGGCACGGGGACTGGAATGGGGACAGTCCCGGGATGGGCTCTGGGTGGCACCTGGAGTGGCAACAGGAGTGGCATTGGGGCTGGCATGGGAGAACCCCAGTATGGGCATGGCTGGCGCTGGGATTAGCCTGCGGATTGCCTTGGGATGGCCCTGGCACTGGGAATGGTGAGGATGTCCCACAGTGGCGCAGAGTGTTCCGGGACTGGGATCAGCACAGGGATCAGCACCAGAGCAGCACTGGGAACACGCTGGCATCCACATAGACGAAATGCCAGGGCTGTGTCCCCAGGGGTGACCGTGGCAGTGACTGTGGCCGTGTCTCCCACAGGGCAGCCTGGAGGATGGCCGGATCATCGACTCCTCACTGAGCCGGGACCCCCTCCAGGTGGAGCTGGGCAAGCATCAAGTCATTCCTGGTGAGTGAGGGGATCAGGGGGAGCAGGGTTGGGGTTAGGGTTACCAGGGTAATCCTGGCCAGCCCCACTCACCCTTGCCTCACTCTGTTACAGGTCTGGAGCAGAGTCTGCTGGACATGTGTGTGGGGTAAGTGCAGACAGGGGACACGGGGATGGGCAGTGTCCCCCCCATCAGTGTCCCTGCCACAATTTGGCACCAACGGTCTCGCCGTGGCAGGGAGAAGCGCAGAGCCATCATTCCCCCTCACTTAGCCTATGGCAAGCGGGGCTCCCCCCCGACTATCCCAGGTGAGAACAGCCCTCAGGGTCCCTGTGGGGTCTCTGTGGGGTCCCCGCTCAGGCTGTGCCCCCCTTGCAGGTGACGCGGTGCTGCGGTTCGAGGTGGAGCTGGTGGGGTTGTCCCGGGCCAGTTACTGGCAGAAAGTGGTGAACGGGGTGGTGCCACTGCTGTGCCTGGGGCTGGTGCCAGCACTGCTGGGGCTCATCGGGTTCCACCTGTACCGCAAGGCCAGCAGCCCCAAGCTCTCCAAGAAAAAGCAGAAGGAGGAGAAGAGGAACAAAGCCAAAAAGAAATAAAACCTTCCCCTCGGCATCTGTGGCTGCTCTTCCTGGGACAGTGATGGGGACAGAGTAGTGGGAAAGGGCTGTGCACCCATCAGTTCCCTGACTGCTGCAGGGCCTTGAGGGGTTGTGTCAGACCTGAGCAGGAGGTGACATATACCCCCTGCTTAATGAATCCCAGAAATAAGACTCTGGAGCACATTTTTGGGCAGTTTTGCTCTTCTAAGCCATACCCAGGCAGTGACAGACCCTGGTGTCCCCAGGCACCCAGGAGGTCTCTGGTCTGCCAGGGATCCTCAGCTGGAGCCAGTGGAGGCAGGAATGGGGTCCAAGTGGTTGACCCCTCCCCAGAGGCTCTTGGCCCTGACGTCCCTGAGAACAGCACCCCCCACAATGTGGGGCTCATTTCTCGGGTTGTGGATCTTCCATGGTGGGGAGGAAAGTATGGAAGTCTCTGATCATCTTCTGGTTGAGTGCAACCCCCTGCAGGTACTGCTGCAGCAGCTGTCGCAGCTGATGGTTCTTGTTCACCAGAGCTGCCAGCGCTCGCTCCAGAGCCTTCTCCTCCAGCTTCGCCTTGTTGAACCTCTGCCAGAAGCGCTCCAGCCCCACGTAGTCCTGCATGGCCTGGGGGGAGGCAGCGGGGAGAGTTGGGGTTTCCAACCTGCCCAAGCATCAGCTGGGTGATCCCCAGGGCCGAATCACAACCCTTGTTCCCTGTGGATGGCAGTGGTGCCCCCTCACCTGTGCCAGGGGCTCAGTGGGGGTCTCCTCCAGGACCCTGCGGGCATCTTGCTGCTCCCACTCAGCCAGTGAGGAGGCGTAGAAGGGCAGCACCTTCTCGTCCTCTGTCTCCAGCCTGTGGCACATCTCGGCCAGGCGCAGGATGCGCTGGGACTGAGGGGGGACGCCAGAAGGGCAGGTGGGAAGGGACAGCAGGACACAGGGCACAGGGACACCCCCACTCAGCGCTGCCCAACTCACCCTCTCCACCAGCTGCTGCAGCGCCTTGAGAGTGGCATTGCACTGGCAGGTGAGTGTGACCAGGTTGGTGTGAGCTGTGGCCCCAGCCTGCATCATCTCATTCCGGAGCTTGTGGAGCTTTTGGAGGACCAGGTCCTTCTCGTCCCTCACACGCTGGATGTACTCCTCACTCTCCCGCAGGTGAGCCGCGATCTGGGCCTTAGTGGTTGCAACCATGTCCTGGTGAAACAGCAGGCTGGATATTGAGGAAAATTTCTTCTTGGAAAGGGTGGCCCAGCATTGGAATGGGCTGTTCAGGGCAGTGGTGGAGGCACCACCCCTGGGAGGGCTCAAAAAACGTGTGGATGTGGCACATGGGGACATGGTTTAGTGGTGGCCTTGGCAGCGCTGAGTGAACAGTTGGACTTGATGGTTTTAGAGACTTTTCCAACCTCAGTAATTCCATGATTTCATGGCTCAGGCACTGCTCCATGAACTCTTGGGGGGCCCCTGCTTAGCTTGCTTAGCCCGTTGTCACCTCTTTGGCAGTGTCGGGTTGGACTTGACGGTCTCAGAGGCTTTTCCAAACTCAACAATTTCATGATCCCATGGAAAATGAGAGGGGAATGCAAGTGACCCCACTCCCACAACCACCCAGCTCCCTGCCAAAACCTGGAGCTTCTGCAGCTTCTTCGCCCGTGTTCCAATCTCCCAGGAGCTCTTCTCACACTTCCTCCTCAGCTCCTCGAACTCCACCTTCTTCTTGTCGGTGGCCTCAGTGTAGCTCCGCCGGGCCTTCTGGATCTGCTCCCACAGCCCCTGCAGCCTGGCGACGAGCTGCAGCCGGCTGTACTGCTGCTCCTGCCAGCTCTGGGGACACACAGGTTACACCCCCAAGCCTCCCTTGCCAGCCCCAAAAGCCCCTCGATGCTCCCTCGTGCCCCTGCCTGGTTTTTGATTTCGTCCCGGGCGCTCTGGAAGTTCAGTAAGGCCTCGTGGTTATTCCTGGCGTGATCCTGCTCCATGGCCAGCGCCAGATCCTGCAGGCAGCAGCTTTCCCAGTCGTTCTGCTCCAGAATGGTCTTTCTGTGGGGACACATAGTGGGCAAAGGAGGTCCCTCCCTGACAGAGGAGCTGCGGGGCTCCCGGTGGGGCCATGAGAGGCTCAGCTCCATCCCAGGAAAGCCCATGGGTGCCACTGCTGCCCTATTCCCCTTAAATTCCTCACCTCTCAGTCTCAAACTCGGTCTTCACGGCGCCCACCTGGGCATTAAACCCCTCCTCCAGGTAGCCCAGGCGGCAGCGCTGGAGCTGCAGCAGTTGGTCTGTGAGGTGCAGGTGGCTGCGCAGGGCTCGGTTTCGCTGCTCGTCCGCCTCCTCCAGGTCCCTGACCAGCGCCTGTGGAGTTTTGAGAGGTCATGGGTGTCCCCTGGCCACCCTCCTGCCCCACCACCCCCGCAGGGACCTGAATGACGCCATCCTTGCAGTTCATGACCCGCGTGAAGGTCTCACTGAGGATCTCGATGTCCTGGCGCAGCTCTTGGTCCTTGGCCTTGCGCATCGCCAAGCGCCAGAGCGTGCGGACCTTGTGCAGACCCCACATGCTGCTCTGCTCCTCCCGGGATAACTTCACCTGTGGGGGAGGAGGGAAAGGGGCAGGAGTGGGGTTGGAGGGACTCTGGTACCAGGGGGTGCAGCAGAACAGGGGCAGCCCCAGCCCTGGTGGGGGTGATGGGGGCATTTGCTGGGGGAAGGTGGTTTGGGGGCTCAGGAGGGTGGGGTTTGGAGGTGATCAGGGGAGGCTGCAGTGGGAGGGTTGCTGCAGTGGGGTACCAAACCTGCAGGAAGTGAGAGAGCAGTTCGTGCTTGGCTTTGGCCGCCTCCTCCTCAGCCAGCGCTTGCCTCTGCAGCAGCAGCAGCTCGGCCTCGGCCGCCGAGGGGGCGGTGGAACGGGATCCCGCCATGGCTGGAGAAGGGGACACGGAGGGAGGGGTCGGGGGATGCCCAGGGTCTGTGTAGCAGCCCCTCCAGAGCCACCCCAAAGCCCGTCCCCCCTGCCCATCCCCATCTCCCCCTCCAGCCCCCCTGCACTATGGGGTACCCCCAGACGGCATCACCTTCTGCCCACCCCCATCCCCCTCCCCAGGCTCCCCCAGGCCCGTTTCCCCTTGCTCACCCCTAATTTCCCGTCCAGAATCCCACCCCCCCACAGGATTACCCCCAGACCCCATCAACCCCTGCCCATCCCCATCTCCCCTTCCAGTGACCCCCAAACCTGTTTCCCATCTCCCTCCTCAGGCCTCCCCCAAGGCGCATTTCCCGCTGCCCATCCCCACCTCCAGAGCCCTACCAGGTTCACCCCCCCTCCCCAGCCCCCCCAACGCCCACCACCCCCTGCCCATCCCCATTTCCCCCTCCAGGCCTCTCTCCCCCCATTTTGGGGTCCCGCCGCCCCCCGTACCGACCCGCTCCCGCGTCCCTCCGGTCTCCTAGCAACGGCCACTTCTGGTCGGGGGCGGAGCCTCCGCGACACTTCCGCCCTGACCCACACAGGCGCCCCCTGGCGGGCGAGAGGGCGCTCTCACCCCCAAGGGGCGGGTCCCGCCGGTTCTGCCTCTTCGCTATTGGCCGGCGCTCCGGGAGTCCCAGCGATGATTGGTGGGTAAGCGCCGCCGTGGGCGGGCCCTGGAGCCGGCGGGGTATATAAGGGCGCTGCGGCGGCGGGGCGCAGGGCGGTGGGCGGGCGAGAGTACGGGGTGTCCCTGCGCGCCGCCGCCATGCGGGAGCGGAGGCCGGCAGCGGCCGCTCCGGCCCGGTGCAAGCTGGTGCTGGTGGGCGACGTGCAGTGCGGCAAGACGGCCATGCTGCAGGTGCTGGCCAAGGATTGCTACCCCGAGGTGAGCCCAGACCGGCACCGGGCATGGCCATCGGGAGCAGCTACCGGCAGCGGGACCGGGCTCTGACCCTCTCCGTGCCATTGCAGACATACGTGCCCACCGTGTTTGAGAACTACACGGCGTGTCTGGCCAGCGAGGAGCAGCGGGTGGAACTGAGCCTCTGGGACACCTCCGGTACCGGGGGGAGACGCGCGCGGTGCATGTTCGGGGGGCTGGTGGGGTACCGGTGGAGTGGGGCGGCGACAGCCTCAGCTCCGGAGGGGTGATCGGGTTGTTTGCTGGGGAAGGTGGTTTGGGGACTCGGGGGTGGTGGCAGGGTTAGGGCTGGGAGGGTGCAGTGAGCCGGGGGGTCGCTGCAGTGGGGTGCATTGGCGTCCCGGGGGTGTTTGGGGCACCTGCGGCGCGGGGGGAAGAGGCGTTGGTGGCCATAGTGGGGTCTCGGGGGTGTATTGGGACCCCGGGGGTGTTCGGTGGTCCCTGCGGCGGCGCGGGGAGGCTCGGTGGCCGCCCTGGGGGGGCTTCAGGTCTAGGGTCGTATCCCTGAGTGTGGGGGGCTCTGGTACTCCCCACGGACCGACCTCACGGTGGGAGGCACAGACACACTGCGGGGGGGTCACAGAGAGCTGACCCCCCTCCTTGGGGACATCCCCACACCGTTGAGCCCCCCGGGGTGGGGGGTTGTGAATTGGGAGGATTATGGGAGATCCCTGTGTTGCCCTTCCCTGGACACCCCGAAGAGTTCGGGGGGTTGGGAGGGCCGGGGCAGCCCTGCCCGGTGCTGCAGTGTCCCCCCCGGCGGGGGGGTCCCCGCCGGTCCCCGGTTGCCATGGCGATGCGCTGGCGCAGCCTCTTTGCTATTCTGTGCACGGAGCGTCTGGGCTGCGAAACCCCTCCGAGGCCTTTGGGGGGTCGGGGGGGGGGAGGAAGGGGACGAACATCCCGGGTCCCCCCACCCCGCTGTCCCCCTCCCTCACTCCCCCGCGCCGCGTCCCCCGCAGTCCCGGGTGCGGTGCTGGTGGCTCCTTGTCCCCGAGGACCCCGAGGGGGTGGCAGCGTGTCCCACCCCCCTCCTCCGGCTACCTGCCGACACCCCTCGATGCTGCCGGGGCTCCCCAAAATAGGGGGCGGGGGGGGGTTGTTACATAAACACCGCGGGAACCATTTCCCGCTGCCTCGTGAAGGCGCGATGCGACGTTAATGGGCTGCGGGGACGGAGGTGGCTTTTTGGGGGGACTCCAGAGCTGTACCCCTCACCCTGGCAGGAGGGGGGGCTGTGTCCGTTTTGGGGAGCCCTAGAGCTGTGTGTCCGCATGTCCCTTTTGGGGAGCTGTGTCTGTTTTGGGGGGCTCTGTGTCGTTTGGGGGCTCTGGAGCTCGGTGCAGCCACCCCAGGCAGGAACAGGGCTTGTCTTTTTAGTGGGGCTCTAGGTCTGTGTGTCCCCCTGTCCCTTTTGAGGTGCTGGGTCTGTTTTTGGGGGTTCTAGAGCTGTGTTCCCCTGTCCCTTTTGGGGTTCTCTGGAGCTGTGAACCGCCATGCTGGGCAGGAGGGGGGCTGTGTCTGTTTTTGGGGGCTTTGTCCATTTTGGGAGGCTCCAGACCTGAGCCCCCCCCCCTTCCCCACAGACAGGGGGTAGGTCTGTGTGTTTTAGGGGGCTGTGTCCCTTTTGAGGGCCTCTAGAGCTGTGTCCCCATGTCCTTTTTGGGGTTCTCTAGAGCAGTGTCCCACCACCCTGGGCAGGAGGGGAGCTGTGTCTCTTTTAGGGGCTGTGTCTGTTTTGGGGGGATCTGTGTCCCTTTTGGGGGCTCTAGAGCTGTGCCTCCCACCTCAGGCAGGAATGGGGCTGTGTTAGTTTTGGGGGGCTCTAGAGCTGTGTGACCCCCACGTTAGGTGGGATGGATCGCTGTATCTGTTTTGGGGATCTCTGTCCGTTTTGGGGAGCTCAAGAGCTCTGTATCCCCCCAGACCTTTTGGGGAACTCTGGACCTGTGTCCCCACTCCAAGCAGGAATGGGGCTGTGTCTGTTTTGGGGGGGCTCTAGACCTGTGTCCCCCACCCCAAGCAGGAGCGGGGCTGTATCTATTTTGGGTTCTCTGTCCCTTTTGGGGGTCTCTAGAGCTGTGCCCCCATGCTGGGCAGGACAGGTGGCTGTGTCCCTTTGCCAGGACCCCTTGCCCGTGTACCTGGGTCCCTAGGGTGGGAGGGCTGACTGGTGACACCCCCTTTTCCCCAGGCTCTCCCTACTATGACAACGTGCGTCCCCTCTGCTACAGCGACTCGGACGCTGTCCTGCTCTGCTTCGATGTCAGCCGCCCCGAGACCCTTGACAGTGCAGCCAAGAAGGTGGGGAGGGGGGTCAGTCCCCAAGACAGGGTCCCTGTGGGGTTTGGGGGGCTCAAGGATGTGGAGATACCGATGTTGGGGGATCCCTAGAAGGTCTGGGGGACTTGGGGACACGGGGAGACTGACCCAGGGGAGTTCCTGTGGGGTCTGGAGAGTCTCAGAGATGTGGGGGTGCCGATCCAGGCAGGTCCCTGTGAGGTTTGGGGGACACAGAGACACTGACCTGTAGGGGTTTGGGGGGCTCAGAATGTGGGGACACTAGCCCAGGGGGTCCCTGTGGGGATTGGGGGTTGTAGGGACAGGGGAACAACAATGTGGGGTGGTTGCTGCAGGGTTAGGAGTGCAGAGCGACATTGTCCTAGGAGGTCCCTGTGGGGTTTGGGATGCAGGGACACTGTACTGAGGGAGTTCTGTGAGGTTTGGAGAGCACAGGGAGACTGAGCCAGGGGGTTCCTGTGGGGTTTGGGGGGTGCAGGGCCATGTGGATACTGATCCAGGGGGTCTCTGTGGGGTCTGTGCTGGGACATGGGGACACCAACCCTCTGGGGTGACTGGGAGAGGGGTTTGGGGTCTCCTGTCCCTGAGAGCAGCTCCGTGCCCCACACCCCACAGTGGAAGACAGAAATCCTGGATTATTGCCCCAACACACGGGTGCTGCTCATCGGGTGCAAGACAGACCTTCGGACAGACCTGAGCACCCTCCTGGAGCTCTCGCACCAGAAACAGGCACCCATCTCCTACGAGCAGGTCGGGGGGACCCTGGGGTGGATTTGAGTGGGCTCTACTGGTCTGATTCGGGGGTGGGTTTGGGGGCATCAGGGTGGCTACAGGGGAGTGGGTTTGGGGGGTCCCAGTGGTCACAGGGGGAAGGTTTGGGGGTGATCATGGGGAGCAGGTTTCGAGGGTCCTGGTGGGCAGGTTTAGGGGTGTTCTGGTGATCTGACGTGGGGGTGAGTTTGGGATGTCCCAGTGGTCGTGGGAGGGGTGGGTTTGGAGATATCACAGGGGAATGGGTTTGGGGGTGGTTTTTGGGGTCCTGGTGGTCTGACATGGGGGTGGGTTTGGGGGGTCCTGCAGGTGGGTGGGTTTGGGGTGTCCCAGTAGTCTGACATAGGGGTGGTGTTTGGGATCCTGGTGGTCTTACATGGGGGTGGGTTTGGGGGTGTCCTGCAGGTGGGTGGTTTTTGGGGTCCTGGTGGTCTGACATAGGGATCAGTTTGGGGTGTCCTGATGATCTGATATGGGTCTGGTTGCAGGGCTGTGCGGCCGCCAGGCAGCTGGGAGCCGAGGGATACCTGGAATGCTCAGCCTTCACCTCGGAAAAGAGCGTCCACAGCATCTTCCGGACCGTGTCCGGCATCTGCCTCAGCAAAGCCCCCCAGCAGCCCCCCCGCAGCCCCCCACGCAGCCTCTCCAAGAGACTTCTGCACCTCCCCAGCCGCTCCGAGCTCATCTCCTCCACCTTCAAGAAGGAAAAGGCAAAAAGCTGCTCCGTCATGTGAAGGGGGGACGGGAATGACCCCACACACGCACCTTTCGGCCCGCCCCCCAAGTCCCAGGCGTGGGGTGGTGGGGCTGGACAGGGCTCTGGAGCCCCCCTGAGGAACGTGGGGGGCTGCTGCCCTCCCATCACACCATTGCCCTGCCAGCCCCATGGGAAAGGGGGGCCTGGGGGGGTGTCTTCACCTGGTCCCCAACCCTGAGGGAGTCCCTGGGAGGTTTGGGGCGCACAGGAACCTGGGGACATCAACCCGGGGAGATCCCTGTGGGATTTGGGGTGCCCAGACCCTTAGGGACATTAACCCCGGGGGTTCACTGAGGGGTTTGGGGGGCACAGGGACACTGTCCTGGGGATCCCTGTGGGATTTGGGGTGCACATCATGGGACTCATCCATGGACTCATCCTGTTTTCTCCCCCTTTACCCCATCCCTCATCTGCTGCTTGGCCCTGGGGGACCCCGTGGGTTGGGGGGAAGGGGGGTTGTTTTATGGACTATATTTGTGGGGGGGGTGTCTCTGTTCCATGTCCGTGTTATTAAAAAGCTTATTTATTATCAGAAATATAACACCTTACCTACGTGCAGCTCTGCCTGGCCTTGTGTTTTGGGCAGGGATCCTGGTTTTTGGAGGGTGTTGGGAGCTGCGGGGGGTGTAGGTGTCACTGGTGATGGTGACACCGATGTGGGGCTGTGCTCCACCCCTGGGTGCAGGTGCAGAAGGCAAAATCCCTTTTTTGGGCTGGGTTGGGGTGTCTTTATGGGGGTACCAAAAAGTCCCCCAGCTCTTTTGCCGCCCCCAGACTCTGCCTGGGACCCCCGGGGATGCAGTGGGGGGCTGGGCCTCCTGCGGGGACACTGATCTGAGGGTCCCTAGGGGTTTGGGGTGCACAGGGCTGTGGGGACACTGACTCGGGAAGGTCTCCCCAGGATTTGGGGTGTTCAGGGCCGTAGGTGATCAGGGCCTCCTTCGGGAGGTCCCTTCGGGATGGGCAGGGCTCAGGGACGCGGGGACACCGTCCCGGGAGACTCGTTGCGGTGCTGGGGGACTCATTGCTGCGCGGCGGAAGGATCGCGGGGCGCGGCGGTTCACCCATAGCGCAGGAACGCTGATAAGGCGCGGGGGGTGCTGGGACTTGTATGCCAATGCCGCGAGGGCTGCCGGGAGCTGTAGTCCCGCGCCGTCCCGTCGTGCCCCGCGGGCCCGGCAGATATGGCGGCGGCGGCAGGGCGACGGCGTTGAACCCGGGGCTGCGGCGGTGAGCGGGGAGCGGCGGGAGGGGACAGAGGGGCACCGCGGGAAGCCCCGGGGCACCTCCTCGGGGCCAAGGGGCTGGAAGGCCCTGCTACCGCGGCACCGGGCAGAGCCCCGCTACTGGGCACCACGGGCCGGGCCTGGAGCGCCGTTACGCCGCGTCCCCCGGGCCTCCCGGAGCACTTTGGGGATCCCCCAGGCTTCACTGCACCCATCCCCGGGCATCTCCGTGCCTTCTCAGGGTCCCCCCTTCCCTCCACGTTCTCTCCTCGGAGCCCCGCAGCCCTTCCCGCTCCTTTCTGGTGTCCCTCTGTGTCCTGTCAAGGGTCCCCCAGGCCTCCCCACTCCCTCCTCAGGGTCTCTCTGCACTCTCCCCGGGTTCCCCAGCTCCCCCTGCTCCTTTCTGGCGTCTCTCTGTTCTCTCCCCGGGTCCTTCAGCGCCTCTCCACTTCCTCTCGGGGGTCTTTCAGACCTCCCCACACCATTTTAGGGTCCCTCTGTGGCCCCTCTGGTTCTCCCTTGCACCCCAAGTCCCCTCCCAGCCCTCCGCGCTCCTTTCTTCTGCACCCCCCGAGTCCCGCCGGTGTCTGACCCCTGCCCACAGATGGCCGGAGAACTGGCAGACAAAAAGGATCGGGATGCATCCCCGGTGAAGGAGGAGAGGAAACGTTCCCGCTCCCCGGACCGGGAGAGGGAGCGAGACCGGGACCGCAAGAGCTCCCCGGCCAAGGACCGGAAGCGACACAGATCCCGGGACCGGAGACGGAGCCGCTCGCGCTCCCGGTCCCGCTCCAAGTCCACAGAGAGGTGAGGGGGGTCCGGGGCTCCCTGGCTTTTTGGGAAAAGCTGTGGTGGCCCCGTGGGGATTCTGGGGTCATGCTGTGATCCCCACATGCCACAGGGATCGGCGGCACAAGGAGCGGGACCGTGACCGCAGCAAGAAGGATCGGGACAGGGACAAGGATGGGCACCGGCGGGACAAGGATCGGAAGCGATCCAGGTGGATTTTGTTGCTGTTTTGAGGGATTCCTGCTCTCCCCTAAACCCCCTGGAGGTTGGGGATTCCCCAGGGCTGTGTTCAGTGTCTGATTCCATGCTGTTTTCCTTGGAAGTTTGTCCCCTGGCAGGGGGAAGGACTCCAAGTCTCGGAAGGATCGGGATGCACGGAAAGCAGAGGAAGAGGAGGAGAATGCCCTGAAGAAGGAGAAGGTGAGGAGGGGGTGGAGGGAGCTTGGCTGGGAGTGGCTCCAGGGGGATCCAGGTCCCTGGGGAATGGCTCCAGGGGGATCCAGGTACCTGGGAGTGGTGCTGACATCTGGGTCTACTTCCAGGCACAGCCACTGTCCTTGGAGGAGCTGCTGGCAAAGAAGAAGGCAGAAGAGGAGGCAGAAGCCAAGGTGGGAACAGGAACAGGAGTGTCTTCTCTCTGGTGGGGGATATGGGTGTTTGGGGGGACACCACAGTGGGGCATCCAAAGAGGGAGCAGGCTGAAAAACTTGGGGATGCAGAGGGACCCCAGAAGGAAGCAGGGAGTGCCAGGAGACACAGGGTGGGACTGTGCAGGGGGTTAAGGGAGGGAACATGGGGGGCTGTGGAGACCTAGGAGGGAGAGGGGTGGTGTGGTATACCCTCAGGAGGGAGCAGAAGGACCTTGGGAGGGAATAGGAAAGGCTGAGGGGTCCGGTGAGGGGCACAGAGGGACCCCAGGAAAGAAAGAAGGAGGACTGGGGGCACAAGAAGGGAGCAGAGAGACCCCTGGGAGGGGGTGGAGAGGTTTGGGGCATCTAGGGAGAGAGAAGAGGAACCCAGGAGGGAGAGGGGAGGCCTGGGGGACCCTGGGAAGGAGCAGAGAAGGCTGAGGGGATCCCCAGCAGCACAGGGGGGACAGTCAGGCCCAGTGTGACCCTTCCTCTCTCCCTCCCAGCCCAAGTTCCTGTCCAAGGCAGAGCGAGAGGCCGAGGCCCTGCGGCGGCGGCAGCAGGAGGTGGAGGAGCGGCAGCGGCTGCTGGAGGAGGAGAGGAAGAAGAGAAAACAATTCCAGGAGATGGGCAGGAAGATGCTGGGTAAGGCATCATCCCTAGAGCCCCCCAGCCCTCGGGGTGAGTGCTGGCTCTGAGCCCCTTCCCCTGCTCCCCAGAAGACCCCCAGGAGCGCGAGCGCCGGGAACGCCGAGAGCGCATGGAGCGGGAAACCAACGGCACTGAGGACGAGGAGGGTAGGCAGAAGATCCGGGAGGAGAAGGACAAGAGTAAAGAGCTTCACGCCATCAAGGTGGGGCTGGGGGCTGGTCTGGGGGGCCTAGGGGAAGATGAGGGAGTCCCACTGAGTCTGGGGTCCTGCAGGAGCGATACCTGGGCGGGGTGAAGAAGCGCCGGCGCACGCGGCACCTCAACGACCGCAAGTTCGTGTTCGAGTGGGATGCGTCAGAGGACACGTCCATCGACTACAACCCCCTGTGAGTGCTGGGATGCCCCCCTAGGGCTGGGGGTATCCCTGAGGGGTGCCAGGCAGCCCCCAGCCCTGCTCCTGATGCTCCCACCCTGCTCCAGGTACAAGGAGAGGCACCAGGTGCAGCTGCTGGGCCGCGGCTTCATCGCTGGCATTGACCTGAAGCAGCAGAAACGGGAGCAGTCACGGTTCTACGGGGACCTGATGGAGAAGAGGCGGACGCTGGAGGAGAAGGAGCAGGAGGAGTGAGATTTTGGGGAAGCTGGGAGGGTGCTGAGGGGTGTGTGGGGTCCTGCTTGGCTTGGCTTGGCTGGGTTGTGGAGCTGGGTTGCAGAAGGTTCTGCAGGAAGTTGACAGAAGAGTTCTAGAGGCATAGGATGAGCCCTATCCCTTTCCTCTTCCTCATCTCCTTCCTTGCTCCCTTTCCTCACCCTGCCCTTGTCTCCCTCTCATTCCTCTATCTTCATCTCTATTTCTCCCATCCTCTTTTCCCTCATGTCATTCCTAATCCCCCTTTCCTTCTCCCTTTTTCCCCATCTCCCTTTTCTCTCCCCCTTTCCCTATCCCCTTTCCCTCACATCATTCCCAATTCCCTTTCTCTCATCTCCTTTCTCTCTCCTCTTTTCTCCATTCCCTTTCCTCCATCCATTTCCCTTTCCCTATCCCATTTTCCCAATCCCTTCCCTGCCTCTGGCCAGGGCGCGGCTGCGGAAGCTGCGGAAGAAGGAGGCCAAGCAGCGCTGGGATGACCGGCACTGGTCCCAGAAGAAGCTGGACGAGATGACAGACAGGGACTGGCGTATCTTCCGTGAGGATTACAGCATCACCACCAAGGGAGGCAAGATCCCAAATCCCATCCGCTCCTGGAAGGACTCCTCCCTGCCGCCTCACATCCTGGAGGTCATTGACAAGTGTGGATACAAGGTGGGCACAGGAGAGGAGGGCTGGGGAAGGTGGAAAAGGGATCATCAGGGATTTGGAGAGGGGGAAGAGGGGAAGCTCTGCTCTGCTCTGCTCTCAACCTTCTCCCCCTGGCAGGAGCCAACCCCGATCCAGCGGCAGGCCATCCCCATCGGGCTGCAGAACCGCGACATCATCGGTGTGGCTGAGACTGGCAGCGGCAAGACGGCAGCATTCCTGATCCCGCTGCTCGTGTGGATCACCACCCTGCCCAAGATCGACCGGTGCGGGGTGGGGACACTGCCTGTGGGTGGAGTGGTGGGGTCAGGACAGGGTGACACTGTGGAGGTGACAGGATGGGCTGACAGGGTGACACTGTTGAGGGATTGAGGCAGGGTTATAGAGTGACATGGTGGAAGGGATGGGGTGACACTAGAGGGCACACACATGGCACTGTAGGTGACACAGCCGTGTCCCACCATGCTGCAGCATCGAGGAGTCAGACCAGGGACCTTATGCCATCATCCTGGCCCCGACGCGTGAGCTGGCTCAGCAGATTGAGGAGGAAACCATCAAATTTGGGAAACCCCTGGGCATCCGAACTGTGGCCGTGATCGGTGGCATCTCCCGCGAGGACCAGGGCTTCCGCCTCCGCATGGGCTGCGAGGTGAGCAGGGGGGTTTTGGAGGGTCCCATGGGGGTGGCTTAGCCCCAGGCTGTGCCCACCAACCCCTGTGCCCCCCCCAGATTGTCATCGCCACGCCAGGTCGGCTCATCGACGTGCTGGAGAACAGATACCTGGTGCTGAGCCGCTGCACCTACGTGGTGCTGGACGAGGCTGATCGCATGATCGACATGGGCTTTGAGCCTGATGTGCAGAAGATCCTGGAGCACATGCCTGTCACCAACCAAAAACCCGACACTGACGAGGCTGAGGACCCCGAGAAGATGTTAGCCAACTTTGAGTCCGGCAAGCACAAATACAGACAGGTGGGTATGGACAAGGAGGGGCCTAGGAAGGCTCCTGTGGGGCTGGGAGGGTATCCATGGGGTGGGGAGGGACAATTTGGGTGTTCAGGGAAGGGGTTGAGGGAATGGGAGTCACATTCCTGCCCTGTGGAGGGATATTCTTGCCCCATGAGTGGATGTTCTTGCCCCACAAGGGGACATTTTTGCCCTGTGGGGGATATTTCTGCTCCATGGAGGACAATCCTACCCCACAGGGAGATGTCACTGCTCTATGGGGATTGTTTCTGCTCCATGGGGGGACATTCCTATGCTGCTCGGGTCATTCCTACCTCATTGGGGGCTGCTTCTGCTCTGTGGGGGATGTTCCTGCCACACCAGGGTCATCCCTACTTCATTGTGGGATGTTCCCTGCCCCACCAGGGTCATTCCTACTTCACTGGGGGGTGTTCTTGCCCCATGGAGGGACATTCCCACCTCACAGAGGACATCACCATCCTGTTCCCTTGCAGACTGTCATGTTCACAGCCACCATGCCACCAGCAGTGGAGCGCCTGGCCCGCAGTTACCTCCGGCGTCCGGCTGTGGTCTACATTGGCTCTGCTGGCAAACCCCATGAGAGGGTGGAACAGAAGGTTTTCCTCATGTCCGAGTCAGAGAAGAGGTGGGGAGCACAGGATTTGGGGGTGGCCTGGGAGTTGGAGGGTGAGGGCGACTTTGTGGGATGCCTCAGCCTCTCTTTGCTCAACTGTCTCTTCCTCCTCCTCTACAGGAAGAAGCTCTTGGCCATCCTGGAGCAAGGCTTCGACCCACCCATCATCATCTTCGTCAACCAGAAGAAGGGCTGCGATGTGCTGGCCAAGTCACTGGAGAAGATGGGAGTGAGTCTGGGTTGGGGGGTCACCCTGAGCCCTGTCCCCCTTGTCCCCACATGGGGACCCCCTGATGTGCCCCCCATTAACCCCTCTCTTCCCACAGTACAACGCCTGCACCCTGCACGGTGGGAAGGGCCAGGAGCAGCGAGAGTTTGCCCTCTCCAACCTCAAGGCTGGGGCCAAGGACATCCTGGTGGCAACAGACGTGGCTGGACGTGGTATCGACATCCACGACGTCTCTATGGTGGTCAACTACGACATGGCCAAGAACATCGAGGGTGAGGGGGCTGGGGGGCACTGAGGGGGCTTTGGGGGGTTGCCCAGCCCTGGTGCTGCCAGTCTGAAGAAGTTGTGAGGTTGCCCAGCCTTGGTACTGGGTGTGCAGGAGGTGCCTGGCCCTGGCACAGCCCTCACTGAGTGGCTGTGGAGGTGCCCAGCTCTGGTTTTTGGGGTGCAGAGGGCACCCAGCCCCAGTGCTGCCACACCCAGGGGGTTGTGGGATGCCCACCCCTGGTACTGGGAGGGCAAAGGGGGTGCCTGATCATGGTTCTGGGGGTGCAGGGTGTGTCTGGTCCTGGTACTGGGAGCGCTGTAGATGCCCAGCCTTGGTACTGGGGGTGTGTGGGGTGCCCAGCCTCAGTGCCACCACTTCAGGGGGACTGTGGAATGTGCATCTCTGGTACTGAGGGTGAAGGGGGAAGCACAGGGTGTGCCCAGCCCTGGCACTGCCCACACTGAGCCCTTCATGCCCCCGCAGATTACATCCACCGCATCGGGCGGACAGGCCGAGCAGGGAAGAGCGGTGTGGCCATCACCTTCCTCACCAAGGAGGACTCCACGGTGTTCTACGACCTCAAACAGGCCATCCTGGAGAGCCCTGTGTCCTCCTGCCCCCCCGAGCTGGCCAACCACCCCGATGCCCAGCACAAGCCCGGCACCATCCTCACCAAAAAGCGGCGGGAGGAGACCATCTTCGCCTGAGGCCCCACTGGCCCCTCTTCATCACCCCTCCAGGGACACTAGGACCAGCAAGGCTGCCAGGACTGCTCTGGCTGTTCTTTTCCCAGCTCCTTGTGCAGCCAGGACTGCCCACAAGCAGAGACTGGGGCTGGGATTATCCCAAAATATCCCCCGTTCTCCTGGTCCCCCTCCCCACTTTCCCCATGGAGCGGAGGAGCTGCTGGAGGCTGTTTGGGGGCCAGTTCCTCCCTGCTGCCGGGGTGGGGCTGGTTTTTGGGCTGTCCTGGGAACTGTCTGCACCTCATCCTTTGGGTTTTTTGGGGTTTTTTTTTGTAGCTGAAGCTCCAGGCTGCAGGAATAAACCGGCAGCGGCGTTACCAGCGTCACCTCCTCGTCCTCTCCCTTCCCTGGGTGACATTGCCTAGCCCCTGGTGCCACCTCCCATGGAGAGAGAAGCCAGCAGTGGCCAAAAGGAGGACTTTCAGGCCCTCAACACCCACCAGCATTGTCCCTCCCCCAGACCTGGTTCCCCCATGTCCCCTCCACAAACACAGACACCACCACCTCTGAGCACTCTTGTGTTTCTGAAACCAATTACAGGGAAATCAGTGCTTTCTACAAAAGAAATTATAACAAATCTGTGGCCCCCACCCCATTCCCCCCCCCACCAGTGCTGGCCCCGGGGGGGGCTCAGCCCACGCCAGGACCCCCTGGCCGAGGGCAGTGGGTGCCGTATTTACAGGACTCTGGTGACGTGCGGTGACAGCGTGGGCAGGGGACATTGGGAACAGGGCGGTGGGTGCAAGCGTGGAGCAACCCCCACACCCCATACAGCCTCCCCACCCTGTCCTCCCCGTGCTGGGGGGCAAGAGCAGTTTGGCTGCAGTGACCGGGGCTGGGGGAATCGGTGTGGAGCAAAGCGAGTGGTGTCACCCACTCCTCCCGGGGGTCCCATGCAGGGGTGGGGAGGGGGCAGGCCAGGTCCCGGGGGGGAGCAGGCACCTTCCCTTTCTTCCTCGGATCTGTGTGGGGTGGGGGACGCTGCTACAACTGCGCCCCCTCCTTACCTCCACTTTTTGGAGGGGGGCACCCACTGTCCATGGCAGCTGCCCTGCAGAGAATGAGCCAACCTGCGATGGCCCGGGGGGGAAACTGAGGCAGGGCGAAGGCGTGTGTCTGTCCCCAGGTTCCCCAAAACGTTAACGGGGTGTCCCAGGGCATTCTGGCCGCCGGCCCCCCCGCCCTGTGCTTATGGCTGAAGACGTGCCCGGGGCCCGGGCGAGAGGAAGCTGCCGGTGCGGAGTTCGATTGTCTGAGCACCCCCAGCGCGGGGCTGGGGCGAGGCAGGGAGCGCCCAGGGTTTGGGGAGGGCCGGTTCCCAGCCGTGCCCCCCCTCCCCACCCCTAATAGCTGTCCTTAGCCCAGGGCCGACTGCGCTGCCAGTTCCTGTCGTGGTTGCGCTCGCTCGGGCGCTCCGGCGTGCCGGGACCGCTGCCGTGGTGCCGGTGGGGCTGGTACAGGTCGGGGTAGGGATCCCCGTACTCCTCCTCCTCCTCCAGGTGTCGGGAGCTGCGCTGGGATGTGGCCCCCCAAGGCTGGGGCGAGGTGTCCCCTGCCTCATCCGATGGCATCAGGCTGTCGTGCTCCAGCGGCGAGTGCTCGCCCCGCTCCCCCAGCAGCTGCTGGCTCTGCGAGGCAGGGAGGGGCTGCGGGGGCGGCGCGGTGCGGGCTGCGTGTGCCCCCCGACCCTGGGACCCTGTGACCCTGTGCTGGGTCCCGGCAGGAAGCAGGGAGGGGTTCGGGGAGCTGCATGTCCTCCCCAGCCTGGACACCCCTGTGTTGGGTCCCCAACAGGAGCGGGGAGTGGGGCTGTGTCCCCAGTCTTGACCTGTGCACCCCACCCTGGTGTGTCGACCCCCATGGATCCCCATAGGGGTAGTGAGGAGGCTCTGGGGACAGCGTGGGGGGCTGCATGTCCCCCCCAGCCCTGGCACCCTGTGCTGGGTACCTCATGGGAAGCAGGGAGAGGCTGCATGTCCCCCCAAGCCTGGACACCCCAGCGCTGAGTCCCCATAAGGAGCCTGGAATGGGACTGTTTGTCCCCAGTTCTGACCTGTACACTCCCACCCTGTTCTGTGGACCCCTGTGCCAACTGCCCGTGGGGACAGTGTGAGAGGTTGTGTGGCCTCCCTGGCCCCAGCATCCTTGTGCTGAGTCCCCATGGGGACAGTGGGGGATTTTGTGTCCCCCCCCACCCCATCTCCCCCTGTCACAGTTGCCAGTGGGGAGCAGTGAGGAGACCACGGGGTTACCTGCAGGCCCGGGAGTCCGGTGGGCGAGGGGACAGCATGGGGGGCGTGTGGTGGGTGGTGTGTGGCACGCCAGTAAACCTCCAGGTACTCAGCCAGGTGCTCACAGGCATCCTCCAGCTGGTTCTCATCCAGGATCACATCGAAGAGTTCCTGGGGGGGCAGGTGAGGGAGGTCAGGAGGGGCTCGGGAATCCCCCCAGGCATCCTGAGGGTGGGGGGACTTGCTGGCTCACCGGGGGACACTGCACCAGCTTGTCAGCTGCCATCATCTGCACATTGAGATGCTTCACCTGCGACTTGCCCCTGGACTTGATGAGCCGCTGCAGGACCTGGGGAGGGGAGAGGGGAGTGATGGCACCACGGCGGGCAGCCAGGTCCCCCCCAGAGCCATGGTCACCCCTCACCTTGGGCGAGGACACCTTGACGTAGACGATGATGGGTGCCAGGGAGGTCTTGGCCAGCTGGGCTGGGTGGTTGATGGTGTCAGCATCCAGCACCACCAGCTGCAGGGACTTGGCCAGCTCGAAGATGCGCTCGATCTCACTCTGCACCTCGGCTGGGGGAATATAAGGGGGTCATGTCAGGCTGGGCTGACCCCTGGGAGGGGTCCCTGCACCCCCGGGGTGAGCCTGGCCCCTCACCAATGCTGGAGCGGGTGGTGGAGCGCTCCAGGATCGCCTGCTTGCCCAGGTTGTTGAGGATGGAGCGCTTGGCCAGGGACAGGTCAGCTGTGATGTGGGTGATGGAGATCCTGGGGGGCACAGGGACACGGTGGGCACCTGGGACCCCCAGGCCAGGGAGAAAGGGGTGTTCTGGGTGGGGTGATGGTCTAACCTGCCATCGAATCTGTGCTTGAGGAAGTCGAAGAGGGCTTTCTGCATCATGTCGGTGACCTGCCACGGGGCCGCCAGCCCGGTGAGCCACGGCAGATGGCACCGGCAGGGAGGTGGCAGCCGCGCAGCACCCTGCCAGCCACCCTCGGCCCCACCATCTGCCCGCCGCCGGCACGGGATGGGCAGGGAGGGGACAAGGGGTACAGGGCACCACCCCGAGGACACAACGAGGCCACCCCACAGGCCCTCCCTACCTCGTATCCTTTCAGTGAAGGCCCCACCAGCACCACGGGCCGCATGGAGGGGACCACGTCGTAGGGTGGAATGTGCTGCGTCTGCAGGGGGACGTGAGGGTGTGTCAGTGTCCTGTGCTGCCACCCCCAGCCAGGAAGGGTCAATGAGCCTATTCCAGAGAGTCACGGCATCCTGGAGCCCTCCCAGCCCCACAATGAGGGAAGAGAGAGGGTCTGCTCCCACCCCACCCCAGAAGCTCGTTGCCCTACCTGCAGCCCCCTCCCCACCTCCCCCTGCCCAGGGCACAGCCCTGCACCTGGGACTCACCTGCTTCTGCTTCTGCTTGGCTTGGGGAGAGAAGAGACAGAGGTTGGTGACAGTAAGGTGGGGACTCCCAGGGACCCCTCCCGACTCGCCTGGGCCAAGATCTGCCCTTACCTAAGGAGGGGGGAGGCGATCGCCGGCTCCCGCTGTCGCCGAGGCCCGAGGCATTGCCAGCTCTCCTGGGGAAGAAGGGAGTGAGAGAGTGTTGAGGCCCCCAGAGTAGGGCCAGGGGGTTCCATCCCTACCTGGCTTTCTGCTCCTGCTTGAGCCTCATGGCTTCCAGGCGCTGGGGGCTGGGGATGAAGGCGATGTCCCCCCCCTCCTTCACTAGGCGCCCGATCCACCAGTCATTGCTGTATTTCTGGGAGAGGACAGGGCAGAAGTGAGATCAGGGGAGATCACTGGCCCTGAACAGACCCTCCAGCACCCCAGCTGACCTCCTTGATGTGCAGGAAATCTTTGGCTTCGAAGTTGATGGCGGCTCCCTGCACTGGGCACTCCTCATCCAGCGCCCCACAGTAGCTGACATTGGTGCGGACAGCGAAGGCGACTGGCTTGTGCTGGGGGTTTTTAGGGGGTGATCAGCACCCCAGGTGCTGGCAGCAAGCCCGGGCCGTGCCCTGGGTGTCTCCCCATCCATACCTTGGCCCTCTCGAGCTGCTGCTGGGCCTGGCTCTCCACCTCGCGCCGGGCACCCTCACGGTCCTCTTCCAGGGACACGTCGGAGTCCAGGGATGGGCGGCTGGTGTAGGAGTCCGCCGAGCCCTGGGGGAACGGGGCTGAGTGCCGGGGGGCTGTGAGGGGAACCCCCACAAAGAGGGACCGCGGGCTGAGGCAGTGCCAGCCCCGGGAGGGGACCCTCCTGACCCCCTTTCAGCTCTTGGGGGTCCACGGTGGCATCAAGCCTAGTGTGTCAGGTGGCATCACCCAGCACGGCTGCCCTGGGCTGCAGCCGCCACGTGCTGCGGGCTCACGGGGGAGACCCCGCAGCCTCAGGGATGGAGAGATGACCCCTGTCACCCTGGGCATGTGGGTCTCGCCGCTGCCGCCCCCCACGCCGGGGTGCTCAGGGCAGCACCCCTGGCTCCCTCTCCCCGCCGCGCCGGTATTTACCCACCGCCCGCTGCGCCTGGAACCGGCGCAGAAGCTGCGGTGAAATATTTATAGGTGCCTGGATGTGGCTGAGCCCCCCCCGAGGCCCCCCGGGCTCTGCCGGGCTGAGCTCAGCGCCGCTGCCCAGCACCGCCCCCTCGCTAACCTGCACATCCCACCCCGCTCACATCGAGGGGGGGCTGGACACCCCCTCCAGCCCCCCCCGCAGGCAATATGGTTTCCCAGCATAGCCCCCCCCAACATGGCCTCCCCAGCACGGCCCCCCCAGCATCGTCACCGCCCCCCGCGCCCCGAATATCCCCCACCCCCGAGCATCCCCAGTATGGCTCCGCAGCATTCCAGTGCGGCCCCCCAGTACGACCCCCCATCGTCTCCAGTGTGGCCCCCCAGTACAGCATCTCCAGCCCCCCCTCTAGCGCGACCCCCCATGCAGCCCCCCCGGAACGGAGCATGAGCCCCCGCGGGGTCCCCGGCCGTGGGGATCGGGATTCTCTTCCCGCCTGGTCCCGGTCCCGGCGGAACCTGCCGCGGGGGACGAGAACGGTGGCGGCGGCGAGGAACAAAGGGCCGGGGGTCGGCGCAGCACCCCCCGCACCGGGCACGAACCCCGCACTGGGCACGGCCCCCCCCGAGGCACAGCCCCCTCGTGCGCCATCACCACCCCGCCGGGAAGAGCTCCCCCCCAACCCGACCGCGGCCCCCCTGGCACGGCCCCCCCGGTACCGGAGCCGGTACCGGAACCGGTACCTCGTTGAGCAGGAAGGTAGCGCTGGAGTCAGAAAACGACATAGACGGGGCGAGCCGAGCCGAGCCGCCCGCGCCCCCCCGCCCCGCTCCACCGGCACCGGCTCCGGTTCCGGCTGCGGCTCGGGCTCCGGCTGGCCCTGCCCGCTCCGCCGCCACCGCCCCTCCCCGCCCCTCCCCGCCCCCGCCTCCCACCGCCCCCCCGGGGCGCACGGAGCCGCCCCCGCCGCTCAGCCCGGGGGGGGTTGGGTGCGTTGGGGGTCGCCGTTCCCCCTTCCCGGTGCTGGCGGTGGGTTCCGGCCCCTCTCCGCTGGGGACCGCCGCGGGGCTGCGCTGGCAGCCGCGAGTCCCGAGCGGTGCCGGTGAGCTGCACCCGGACGAGTCACCGGTGCAGCTCCCGGTGGAGCGGGGTGGGGGGGATAGTTTGCCAAGAGGGCAGCTCTCGTGAGGGGGGAGTCCCGGGGCAGCGGCGGAGGGGCTGTGCAGCCTCCCGCAGCGCGCAGCTCGGGGTTCCGGGCGGCGATGGGGGGTCCCGGTGGGTACCTCCATGCTCCGGTGAGGCGGCTCCGGTCCTGCCCCGAGCCGGCAGCAGCCCCGTCTGCAGGGCGAGCCCTGCGGCGGGGCCGGAGCCGCTCCCGCCCCCCCGCCGCGCCCCCCCCCGCCCCCGAGGAGGGGGGCAGCGACGGGCCCCGGGGGACCGGCCCGGCCCGCCCCGTTACCGCGCAGCGGGACAGGCCCCAGCGGGACCGGCCCGAAACGACTCGCCGGCCGGCCCGAGGACGTCGGGGCAGCGGTCGGCGGGGTGGGGGCTTCGGACAGCGGCGGGACAGACCGCGGACACTTGCACCGAGCACCAGGCAACGGGCACCGGTACCGGGCACCAGGCAATGGGCGCTGGCCCCGGTACCGGGTACCAGGCAATGGGCACCGGCCCCGGTACCGAGCACATGGCGGGGCCCAGCCGGGCCCTCTCCGAGGTGCTGAAGGGGCCGCGCCGGATGCTGGGCCAGGTCAGGGGGTCCCTGGGGGTACCGGGGAGTACCGGAACAGCAGGTGCTATCCCGGGAGGGAAGCGGGATGCTCAGTCCTCTCTGAGCCTCCTGGGGCCGCCCCGACAGGATCCCCCCGCCCTCCGCGGGGCCTCCCAGGTATCCGCTCACCCTCCGGCGGCCGGGGAGGGGGCGCAGCTCGGGGCCGAAGGCAACCGGAGCACCGGGTGGGGAGCGGAGAATCCGTGCCTCTCCCCGGCAGCGCGAGGAGGCGGGCCGGTGCCGGTTGAGAGAACGGGCGGGGAGCCACGCGGACCCCTCTATACTCCCCCCCCAGCCCGTTTCCCTTCCGCTGCCTCAGTTTCCCGGGGCCGCCCCCCGCGCCGCAGTGCCGGTGCCCGCCGCCGGCCCGGCCCTGACGCAGCACTCGCTATTTTTAGCCGCGGGGAGCGGCTGTTGCGATGCCACCGGCGCCCGGTGCCGGCGCCCAGCCCCGGTCCCGCGGGAGCGGTGGGGCGGAGGCGGCCACCCAGCTCCCTCCAGTGCGGAGGTTGGGGCGGGAGATGCTCGGCCGCTCCCCGCTCCCCACCCCAGGTCCACGCTTTAATGCGGAGCCGCAGCAGCGGCGGGCCCGGGGCTGGCGGAGCTGCCCTGCCCCGGTGCCGGTGCTGGTGTCGTTGCCGGTGTAGGTGCCGGTGTTGGTGCCGGTGCCGGCCCGCTCACCTGCCTGCGGAGGATGCTGGAGGTGGTGTCGGACGAGGTGCTGCCGTCCGAGCGCTTGAAGCGGCTCTTGCGCTTCGGGAGCCTCCGGGGGCTCTGCGGCGAGAGCAGGCGGTGAGCACCGGGCGGCCCCGGGCGACGCGCCCCCGCCGCGGCGCTGCCACCGGCGGTCCCCGGCTCGGCGGGCAGAACCGAACCGGGCCGCGCGGGGCCCGCGACGGCCGGGAGGGTTCCGGTCTGCTCACCTGGAAGGAGCCGGCAGCGTCAGGCTGCGCCGGGGCGGACATCCCCGGCAGCACCCACCGGAGCCCCGGGGATCCCGGCGGGGCAGCCCCACACCGGACCGCGGCGCTCCGCGGGGAAGGGCCGCGCCGCCGCCACTGCCGCGCTCCGCATCACACGGGGCCGCCGGGGCGTCCCGGCCGTCCCCGCCCCCGCCTGCCCGCCCCCGCGCCCATCCCCGTAGCGGCCGGTCCGCGCCCCCGCAGCTGGGCAGCCACCGGGAGGCACCGGCAACGGACCCTCCCCGCAACCCGCAGTGCTGCGGGGACCGGCCGAGCGATACCGGGGAAGAGGAGTCCCCCGGGGCCGCCGCGGCCCTGCCCACGCTTTTGCGGGGATGCGGGAGACCGCCGCCCGCATCCCCACAGGGACGGCTCCCCCAGTCGCCGTGCCCCCCGCCACAGATTTTTTTGGTCACCCCCCCTCCGGGACATCGTCCCCCTCCACGGGGTTACGCTCCCAAAGACCCCCGCGTGGGGCAGGCGGAGGCGTGGGGGGGACGCAGCCCACCCACCCCACGCCCCGTGTCACCGCCGTGCCCACTGTGGCAGCCGGTTCCGGTGCTGTAGCATCACCGGACCGGAGCGGCGGATGGGGACCGCGGGCCGGGAGTGCACCGGGAGCCCCACGGAGCCCCAGCACGGGCCCCCCACACCCCGCGCGCCGAGACTTCCGCGTGGGGCCGCAGGGACACGGCCCCGCCGGCGGCTGCTAATTAATGATTAATCAGCGCTCCCCGGGGCCCGGCGCCGGGGCGGGGGGAGGGAAGGGGGAGCACGGGGAGGTTCTGCCACGGGGGAAGGGCAGGGCTTGTCCCACGCACACTCGTGGGGTACAGGGGGGGTGGGCTGGTGGGGACCGCAGTGAGGGGGTGCCCTGTGCCGAGCTGGGCATGAGGGCACGGCGAACTCTGTGTGTGTGTAAGGGGTGTGTGTGTGTGTGTGTGTGCATGCAAGGGGGCTGTGAGTGTGTAAGGGGTGTGTAAGGGTGAGGGTCCGTGCAAGGGGGATGTGATTATGTAAGGGGTGTATTAACAGGGTGTGTGCAAGGACTGTGTGTAGGAAGGTGGGGGGCAGTGTGTGTAAAGGCTGTGTGTGTGTTAAGGTGTGTGTGCAAGGGGTGTGTGTTCGTGTGTGTGCAAAGGAGTGTGTATAGAATGTGTGGGGTGTGGATAAGGGGTGTGTGTGCCCTTGTGTGTGTATATGTGTGAGCAAAGGATGTGTGTGCAAAGGATGTGTGTGCAAGCTGTGTGTGCAAGCTGTGTGTGCACGCCCACTGTACCTAAGGGGTGTACAGGTGTTTGTAGATGGGGATTCGTGTGTTTGCACACACACGTATAGGGGTTTATGTGTGAGTGTGTAACGGGGCTGCATGCGTGTGCAAGGGGGTGTAAATGTGCAAGGAGGGTGTGTATGGGCAATGTGTATGTGGCATGGAAAACCTGTGCGCAGGGGGATTGTTCTCATGTGTGTGCGTGTGCAAGGGGATGTGTGCGCGTGTACGTGCGTGTGCAAGGGCGTGGGTGCATGCCACGGGTGTGCAGGGGGATCCGTGAGCTTGTGAATACAAATGTGCGTGCAACACGCGTGTGCCGGGGTGTGCAACGGGTGCGTGTGCAAGAGGGACACGGGGATGTGCACGGGGCGGGTGTGCAACGGGAAGGCACTGGGGCACTGGGGTGGGTGTGCAAGGGACACACTCAGAGGGTTGTGCGGACACGGGGGGCTTGGGGGGTGCGGACACGGGGGGGCCCAGCCGCGCGTGTCCCCGCTGTCCCCGCCATGTCGGTGCGTGTGTTCGTGTCCGTGTCGGTGCGCGTGTGCGCAGCCCCCGGGGTGCGAGTCCGCCCCCGCCGCTCCGGGCCGTACCGGGCCGTTCCCGCCGCCGCCGCTGCGCCTTTAAGGCCGCCGGCCGGGAGCGCCCGGGAGCGGATCCGGGCGGGGGGGGGGAGGGGGGGCGGGCACCGGCCGGGGCGGGCCGGGGCTGCGCGGCCGCGACCGGGACCGGGGCCGCCACCGCCACCGGGGGCC
Source organism: Lichenostomus cassidix (assembly GCF_008360975.1). Taxonomy (NCBI): domain Eukaryota; kingdom Metazoa; phylum Chordata; class Aves; order Passeriformes; family Meliphagidae; genus Lichenostomus; species Lichenostomus cassidix. The sequence goes on from NC_139509.1 coordinate 2,736,045, forward strand.
CGGCCTGGGCGCGGGATGGGGCGGCGGGGACGCGGCGCGGCCGCCGTGTAGGAGCGGGAGGCGGCGGGGCCGTGGCGGGGCGCGGGGCCCCGCGGGCGGCAGCGCCGGAGGCGGAGGTGAGCGGGGCCGACCGGGCGCACCGGGAGCGGCGGTAGGGGAGGGGGGGCGGATCGGGGCGGCGGCGGCGTCGGGGATCGGGACCGGGACCGGGATCGGGACTGGGACTGGAACTGGGATCTGGGCGGGGGGGCGACACCGGGCTGGGCCCCCGGGCGGCGGGAGCTGTGCGGCCCCGGGGGGGCTGCGCGGTGCTCGGAGGGGGTCCGGCGCGGCGGGAGCTGCCGGTGCGGTGGGAGCGTACGGTGCGGCGGCCGGAGGGCGCTGGTGGGTCCCGGTGAACGGGCCGGGCTCGGCGGGGCTCCCGTGCCCGGAGCGGGGAGGGAGCCAGGGAGGGAGGCGGCCGCCGCCACCGGGGCCGGCCCTTCCCGGTGGCCGTTCTCCACCGCCGCTCGCCCGGGGCAGGGAGAGCTGCGGCCACGTCCCGGCTGGTTCCCGGTGCCCCGGGGCTGCCATGCCCGGTACAGCCCGTTGGCCGCCGTTCAAGACAAACAGGGCCAGGACGCCCGGGTCCGTCCCAGCTTTGTCGCAGGTCGCTGCACCGGGAAGGGCGGGCTCGGGGCGGCCTCGACAGGCCACGCACTGGGCACCAGGACACTGGGCACCGGGACAACGGGAACCCAGCACCGTGCACCGGGATTCTGGCACCGGGCACCCAGCACCGCGACACTGGGGCACCGGGAACCCGGCACTGGCCGTTTCCACAGGGGCCATGGGAGTGGTGGGAGAGCTGGGACTTGGAGTCTGCATCTCCCAGGGTGGCGGTGGGGACACCAGGACCCTCCACCCCTTCTTGCACGGCCTTGCACCCCCGTGGACACCAGGGCCCCTCTTGGGGTGGCAGGGTGGGGGACCAAGCGCTGACCCCTCCTCGGTGCCCACAGCATGTCGTGGTTCAGCGGCATCCTGGTGCCCAAGGTGGATGAGCGGAAGACGGCATGGGGGGAGCGCAACGGCAAGAAGGGTCCCCGGCCCCGAGCCGGCCTCTGTGGCCCCCGCTACATGAGCTGCCTGCAGGACCCTGAGATGGAGCGGGGTGCGGGACCCCCCCGGGGGCTGCGCTGCACCTGGCAGGAGGATCATTACGGCAAGAAGGGGCCCGCGGGCGACCTGGGACTCAAATCGGTGGACGCGAGCTTGGAGGACGGCGAGGCCAAGGGGCCGAAGGGCGCCGGAGGACATGGGGGGCGACCGTCGGCCGGCGAGTGCTGGCGGCGGCTGCTCCAGGTTTTTCGCTCCAAACGCTTCCAGTCGGCCAAACTGGAGCGGCTTTACCAGCGCTACTTCTTCCAGATGAACCAGAGCAGCCTGACGGTGCTGATGGGAGTGCTGGTGCTGGTTTGTGGGGTGATGCTGCTCTTCCTCTGCCTGCCCGGCACCCCGCACTTGCCGGCCGCCGCCGCTCTGGCCGGTGCCACGGCCCTGTTCCTGCTCCTCATGGTGCTGTGCAGTCGCAGCGCCTTCCCCCAGGACTACATGTGGGTGGTGAGCTACGTGGTGCTGGGGCTGCTGGCCGGGGTGCAGGCGCTGGGGACGGTGGCCGTGGCTCCCCGAAGCGCAGCCGAGGGTGTTTGGTGGAGCGTCTTTTTCATCTACATCACCTACACGCTGCTGCCCGTGCGGATGAGGGCGGCCGTGCTGGCCGGGGTCCTGCTGTCCGCCCTGCACCTCGCCATCGCCTGGCACCGCAACGCTGCCGACCCTTTCCTCTGGAAGCAGGTAGGGCTGGAGGGACACACCCGAGAGGGGCTGAGCCTGGGGGATCCCACCCACTTGCAGGTGGGACGCTCCCGTCCCTGAATCCCGCTCTGCAAAATTGGGATGTTTTTTGCACTCGATGTTATGTGCTGGTGGAAAATTCTGGATGCAGGAGTGGCCCCTTGGCTGCCTGGGGATAGGGGGGCGCCAGGGAAGGTCCCATGCTGGGGTCCCGTGATGGGGCGGGGGGTCTCTGCAGTGCCGCAGCCTCCAGGGGACAGGATGGGCCCCTCATCCCGACACAGACCCACCATTGTGGGCTGCACCGGGGGGAAGGAGCACCCACAAAGCCCCCGTTGTAGGGCTGGCAGAAACCCCCGAGGGGGGACGCGAGTCCAGGGCACCAGGGCAGGGGAGTGGCTGCCACCCAGGGGGCTGGGACACTGGCAGTGTCCCTTGTCCTGCCCCTCTGAGGTGGTGGGTGCTCCCAGTGGGGTGCTGCTTGTGCCGGGGGTGCAGGGGGGGCTCATCCCTAGGGCTGCGTGTTCCCAGCCCCAGCAGCTCCCCCTCCTCGCGCTGGGCCACTCGTCACCCGTCACCCTCGCCCTGCCTGGCTAGGGCCAGGGCCAGGGCCACGTGCTGTCCCCGCGGGGCACAGGGCGAGGAACACAATGACATCCGAAGCCAGCAGGGTCACGGGAGGGGCCTCCCCGACTGGGTAGGGTTCACCCTCTGCGGGTAGGAGCCATGGGGCTCCGGGTGGATGCGATGGGGTCGGGGGGGCTGTGAGGCCTCTGCTCCCCGTGTCCCAGTGTGTTGGAGTGCTATAAATAGCCCTGGCCCCGGTCCCGGGGGACAGGGACGGGGGAAACCGCAGCTCCCACTGCAGTCATCTCCGCTTTCCGACTTCCTCTGCTGCCCGAGGGCGTCCCCATGACCCCCATGCCCCAGGTTCCCATGTCCCCCTGGCCTCAGGACCCTGTATCCTCATATCCCCCCTGCTCTGGTTTTCTACCTCCCAACATCCCCGTATTCCCCCTGTCCTGGCTCTCCAGGTCCTCCACATTCACCCTCCACATGTCCCCTGTGTCCCCAAGTCCCCTCTGCCACGCTTACCCTGTGTCCCCAGGTCCCTGCATTGTTCCCTGGTTTCCTGCAGCCTCAATTCCCCATGTCCCTGCAGCCCCCTTGCCCTGTTTTCCCATGTCCTTTGGTGCCCCACATGCCCCCAACCCTGTCCTCTGCATCCCCAGGTCCCTGCATCCTCCCTGCTCTGTGTCCCAGCGTCCCCATGTCCCCCTGCCTCGAGACCCCATGTTCCCACACCCACACCCCCCTCCTTGCAGCCCCCTCTTCTCCCCTTAACAGCACCCACCATACCAAAGCCAAGGTTCTGTGCTGCAGAGGAGGGTGGCAGAGCTGGCTGGGGGTCCCTGGGTGGTCACACTGAGCCTGTTTTCCCTCCCAGCTCAGTGCCAATGCCCTGATCTTCCTCTGCACCAACGTGGTGGGGGTCTGCACCCACTACCCGGCCGAGGTGTCGCAGCGTCAGGCCTTCCAGGAGACCCGTGGCTACATCCAGGCACGCCTGCACCTCCAGCGGGAGAACCGTCAGCAGGTGGGACAGGGGAACCTGAGGGTCCCCGTGCCAGGCTGGGGGTCTGTCAGCACCCCAGCCGTGCTCACGGGACTGCTCTGGGTGCAGGAGAGGCTGCTGCTCTCGGTGCTGCCGCAGCACGTGGCCATGGAGATGAAGGAGGACATCAACACCAAGAAGGAGGACATGATGTTCCACAAGATCTACATCCAGAAGCATGACAATGTCAGGTACTGGGGGGACAGGGGTGCAGGTGGGGTTTGGGAGAGCTGTCACCGGGGGCGGGTGTCTGGGGCAGGGTGTGGGCCACCCCCAGCCCATGCTCTTCCTCCCGGCAGCATCCTCTTCGCGGACATCGAGGGCTTCACCAGCCTGGCCTCGCAGTGCACAGCCCAGGAGCTGGTGATGACACTCAACGAGCTCTTCGCCCGCTTTGACAAGCTGGCGGCGGTGAGTTGAGGGGCTGGGGGAGTTTGGGGGGTCCTGGAACCCTCCTAACCTGGTCGTGCCCCCCAGGAGAACCACTGCCTGCGCATCAAGATCCTGGGGGATTGCTACTACTGCGTGTCAGGGCTGCCGGAGGCGCGCGGAGACCACGCGCACTGCTGTGTGGAGATGGGAGTCGACATGATCGAGGCCATCTCGTGAGTGGGGCTGTCCCTGTCCCCAGTGCCATCACAGCTTGGGGGGCTGCATCTGACCCTGCTGTTGGGAGATGCCCTTGGGGAGCTGTGTCCACCCCCTGGGATGGGACATCTGCAGTGCCACCACGGTTTGGGGGGCTGCGCCCAGCCCTGGTGCTGGTGTGTCCCCAGTGCCACCACAGTGCCACCCCTGTGTCCCTAGTGCTACCACAACCCTGAGGGGCTCTGTCTGGTACTGGTGTGTCCCTGGTGCCACTGCGGCTTGGGGGAGCTGCAATTTCCCCAGATTTGGCAAGTCCCAAGTGCTACCACAGCTTGGGCATGGTTCCCATTTCTGGTGCTGGCACATCCCCAGTACTCGCCAGTCTGGGGCACAGTGTCTAGGGGTGCTGTGGGGTGTTTGGGGGTGACATGGAGTACTTGGAGGTGCCATGGGATGCTTGGCATTGCCACAGTGCCTGAGTGTGCTGTGGTGCCTCAGCTGCCTGTAAGTCCAACAGTACTTCAGGGTGCCTTGGGGTGCTGTGGTGCCTGGGAATCCCAAAAGGCCATGGGGTGCTGTGGGGTGCCTGGGAGTGCTGTGAGGTGTCTGGAGATGCCAATGGGGTGCCATGAGGTGCTCTGATGCCTGGGAATCCTGCAAGGCCAAGGGTTACTTGGGGATGCCTCAGGGCACCTGGGGGTGCCATGGAGCACCCGAAGGTGACATGGTGACATTACCACCCACAGGCTGGTGCGTGAGGTGACCGGGGTTAATGTGAACATGCGTGTGGGCATCCACAGCGGGAGGGTTCACTGCGGCGTCCTGGGACTGCGCAAGTGGCAGTTTGACGTCTGGTCCAACGATGTCACCCTCGCCAACCACATGGAAGCTGGCGGCAAAGCCGGGTGAGCTGGAGCAGGGGGGCTGGGTTGGGGTCTGGGGTGGGGGGCACTGGGCAGGGAGGGCTCAGCACCTTCATCCCCCTGTCCCCAGACGCATCCACATCACCTGGGCAACGCTGCAGTACCTGAACGGGGACTATGAGGTGGAGCCTGGCCACGGGGGTGAGCGCAACGCCTACCTCAAGGAGCACAACATCGAGACCTTCCTTATCGTCGGCTGCAGCCAGAAGCGCGTGAGTTGGGGGTCGTCTTGGGGGCAGCTGGGACAGCTGGGGTCACCCCTCATGGCCGTGTCACCCTGCAGAAGGAGGAGAAAGCCATCCTGGCCAAGCTGCAGCGCACTCGTGCCAACTCCACCGAGGGGCTGGTGCCGCGCTGGGTGCCCGAGCGCTCCTTCTCCCGCACCAAGGACTCCAAGGCCTTCCGGCAGATGGTGAGCAGCCCCGGGGAGGGCATTGGGCACGGGGAGCCCCCACCGCGGTGCTATCAGCCACTCGCTGCCTTTCCGTGGCTGTTGGTGGCTTCCCCTGCCCTGCCCGCAGCCCTCGTGGTTTCCTCCTGCTGCCCGCAGGACTCAAGGAGCTCCTGGTGACCCCTGGTGCTCAGCAGACCTTGGGGATCCTCCTCACCAGTCCTGGGAACCCTCGGGGGTCTCCCATCCTCCCTGGTGTTAGATGTCCCCTCTAGACACCTCCCTCCTCCCTTTGCAGACCCCTGGGGACCCTCTTGTCCTTGCCAAGAACCCTTGGGGATCCCCGAGCTCATTCACCCCTGGAACTCTGTCCCACATCCTGGGTGACCCTGGGGGATGTCCCATGTCCTTGTCATTCATGAGTGTCCCCCCCATCCGTGCCAGTGTCTCTGACACCTCCATCTCCCTTGTGTCTCCCAGGGCATCGATGACTCCAGCAAGGACAAGTAAGTGTTCCCATGCTGGGCTTTCGGGGGGTCGTGCCCAACCCCTCCCAGGAGCAGAGCTGGGAGCCTGGAGGGGTCCTGACCCCCCTATTTCCCAGCCGTGGTGCCCAGGAAGCCCTCAACCCCGAGGACGAGGTGGATGAGTTCCTGAGCCGGGCCATCGATGCCCGCAGCATCGACCAGCTCCGCAAGGACCACGTCAAGAAGTTCCTGCTCACCTTCCAGACCCCTGAGCTGGAGAAGAAGGTGGGGAGCTCTCTGATTCCTTTGTTCTGGACCTGCCATTCCCTCTGTCTCCTGAAGTCCCTTCTGTCCTGACCCCATCAGCACCTTTGTCCCTCCCATCTCTTCTCCATCCCTTGGGGTCCTGTCTGTGCTGATTTCATGGTCCCTCCACCTTCTCACCCTTATCCCCTGTCCCCTTCCATTCCATCCTCTGGGGTCCTCCCTGTCGCCTCCCATCCCCTGGGGCTCCCTCCTCCCCCATCATTCCATCCCCTGGGGTCCCCCATGTCCCATCCTGTCCCCTGCAGTCCCCTCCATCCCATTCCCTGCATCCCCTGGGGTTCCTCCATTCCACTCCATCCCTCCCGTTGGTGTTGCCCCTGTCTCCTTGCATCCCATCCTCTGGGATGTCCCCAGTCCCCTCCAACCACATCCCTTGGGGTTTTCCCATTTCCCTCCATCCCATCCCCCAAATTCCCCCCATTCCCCTCCATCCCACTCACTGCTGTCCCCCCAGTCCCCCCTCTACTCTTGCCCTGAGTTTCCCCTGTCCAACTCCATCCCCCTGGAGTTCCTGGGGTTCCCCCTGTCCCCTCCATCCATCTATCCCACCTCCTCCTGTCTCCTCAGTACTCCAAGAAGGTTGATGACCGTTTTGGTGGCTACGTGGCCTGTACCCTCCTCGTCTTCTGCTTCATCTGCTGCCTCCAGATCCTGGTGTTCCCCCAGTGAGTGCCACAGTCCCCCCAAACATTGGCCCTGATCCCCCAACCCCGTCACTCACCTCCCACCTCTCCCCAGCTCCTCGCTGATGCTCGGAGTCTACGTCAGCATCTTCATCCTCCTGGCCACCATTCTCTTCATCTGTGCCATCTACTCCTGCGTCACTGTGAGTACCTGAGGGCTGGGAGGGTTTTGGGGGGACTTGGCCACGCCTGACAGTGTTCTTGTTGTTCCCCCAGCTCTTCCCCACCGCCCTGCAGCAGCTCTCCCGGGGCATCGTCCAGTCCCGTGCCCGCAGCACTGGCATTGCCGTCTTCACCATCCTCCTCGTCTTCATCGCTGCCTTTGTCAACATGGTAGGGTTATGGGGGGCTGGGGGAGGGTTTTGGGGGGCTGTGGGGAGCTGCAGGGCACTGGCTCACCCCTCTGGCCCCTCCAGTTCTCCTGCAGCCGCGTGGCCCTGCAGGACTGCGCTGCCCGTGAGCTCAACGTCACCCCCGGGGCTGTGGGGCCCTGCCAGCTTCGTGCCCTCAACTTCTCCCTGGGGACACCCATGGGCTCCTGCCATGGTGACGGGCTGGTCTGCGACTTCCCCGAGGTGAGTGGGGACCCCCTGTGGGTGCCAAGTCCTCCCTGAGTGCTGACACAGGGTCCTCGAGGGTGCTGGGTGCTGGCAGAGGGTCCCCATGGGTGTAGTGTCCCCAGGAATGCTGGCATGGATCTCTGTAGGCATTGTGTCCCCATGGGTGCAGATGTCCCCCAGGGGTGCTGGCACATGGTTCCTACAGGTTGTGTCCCCAGACATGCTGGCCCTGAGGGTGCTGGGTGCTGGAATGGGGTCCCTGCAGGGACTGTGACCCTAAAGATGCTGGCACAGGGTCACAGAGGGTGCAGTGCCTCCCAGGATGCTGCTACTGGGTCCCCATGGGTGCAGTGTCCCCCGGGGTGCTGGCAGGAGGTCCCCATGGGTGCAGGTGCCACCAGGGCTGGCACCCCACAGACACGGGGTGCTGGCACAGGTCGCTCGGGTCCAAGGTCCTCAGCAGGTGCTGGCACTGAGCCCTTGAGGTTGCTGGGTGCTGGCATGGTGTCTCCAAGGGTGCAAGGTCCCCATGGGCGTGGGGAGGTGCTGGGGTTCTGCTGAGGTTCCTGGGGTGCTGCAGGAGTTCCAGGGGTGCTGCAGGGTTCCCAAGGGTGCTTCAGAGTTCCTGAGGGTGCCATCCAGTGTTCCCAAAGGTCCCTGGAATGCTCTCCAGGGTCCCTGGAGTGCTGCAGGAATTCCAGGGGTCCCAGCTGGTGTTCCCAAGGTGGCAGAGGGTTCCCCAGGGTACCAGTCAGGGGTCCTGGGGTACCACCTGGGCTTCTTGGGGTGCTTCAGTGGTTCCCACAGTGCCAGTTGGTGTTCTCAAGGGTGCCATTTGGGGCTCCCAGCATGCCACAGAGGTTACTGGGGTGTCATCAGGGATTCCCAGGTGCCCACCAGTATTCCCAGGGGCGCCTGCCAGTGTTCCCAGGGTGCTACAGGGGTTTGTGGGGTGCCATTTCTGGTTCCTGGGGTGCCACCTGGTGTTCCAGGAGTGCCTGCTGGTATTCCCAGGGTGCTACAGGGGTTTGTGGGGTGCCATTTGTGGTTCCTGGGGTGCCACCTGGTGTTCCAGGAGTGCCTGCTGGTATTCCCAGGGTGCTACAGGGGTTCCTGGGGTGCCATCCAGTGTCCTCAGGGTTGCTATCCAGTGTTCCCAGGGTGCTACAGGGGCTCCTAAAATGTCAGTTCCGATTCCTGAGGTGCCATCCAGTGTTCCCAGGGTGATACAGGGGTTCCTGCAACGCCCATTCTGGCTCCTGGGATGCTATCCAGTGATCCTGGGGTGCCATCTGGGGTTCCCAGGGGAATCTGCCAGTGTTCCCAGGGTGATACAGGGGGTCCTGGGATGCAATCTGGGGTTCCCAGGGGTGCCTGCCAGTGTTCCAGGGGTGCCTGCCAGTGTTCCCAGGGTGCTATAGGGGTTCCTGGAATGCCATTTCTGGTTCCTGTGGTGCCACCCGGGGTTCCCAGGGTGCCACAAAGACCCCAGGGGTGCCATCTGGTGTTCTTGGGCACCATCCAGTGTTCCTGGGCACCATCCAGTGCTCCTGGGTACCACCTGGTGCTCCTGGGTTGCCCGTGCATCCCACCATGTCCCCCCCAGTACTTCAGCTACAGCGTGGTGCTGAGCCTGCTCGCCTGCTCCGTCTTCCTGCACATCAGTAGCATCGGGAAGCTGCTGCTCATGGTGGCCATCGAGGCCACATTCCTGCTGCTGGTGGAAGGACCTCACGCTGCCCTCTTTGACAACGCCGACATGCTCATCCTGGCCAACGCCCTGTGAGTTGGTGTCCCCCGGGGTCCCCACCTGCGAGTTGTGTCCCCACCCCACTAACTCCTGGCTCCTCTCCCCACAGGCCCTCCTTCAATGTGACCCAGGGAGAGTGGTGAGTGGGAAACTGGGGCCTGTGGGGTCCTGGGAGTAGGGGGGTGAGGGTGGACAGGAGAAGGAAGGTCCCCTGGGGGGGTCTGTGCACCCTTTGTGGGGTGGATGCAGCTTCGGGGTCTCTGATGTGAGTTCAACTTTGGGGTCTGGGTGAAAATTTGGGACTCCTTTGGGGTCTAGGTGCCCATTTAGGATCCCTGGGGTAGGCAGGTGAACATTTGGGATTTTATTCCCAAAATTCTGGGTGCAGAACCCTGAAGTGGGTGAGTCAGCCTTGGGGGTCCAGGTGGATCTTTGGGATCTGGGTGTAGGCTTTGGGTCTCCTGGGTGAGTAGGTGAATCTTTGAGGTTGGCTGCATGTTTGGTGATCCCCTGGGTGGGTGAGTGGAACTCTGGGGTCTGGGTGCAGATTTAGTATCCCTGGAGTGGGTGGGTGGATCTTTGGGGTCCTGGATGCATCTTTGGGGTCTGGGTGCAGATTTGGTATCCCTGGAGCGAGTGAGTGGGTCTTTGGGGCTCTGGGTGCATCTTTGGGGTTCTGGGTGCAGATTTGGGGTCTGGGTGCAGATTTGGTGTCCCTGGAGTGGGTGGATGGATCTCTGGGGTTCTGGGTGCACCTTTGGGGTCTGGGTGCAGTTTGGGCTCGCTGGGTGGGCTGGGCTGGTCCTTCTCCTGTCTCAGGGGTTCTGGGGGTCCTGCAGCCCGGCGGAGGGGAAGGTGGCTCTGCGCTACATGACCCCAGTGGTCCTGGCCGTGTTCGCGCTCGCCCTGTACCTGCATGCGCAGCAGGTCGAGTCCACCGCCCGCCTCGACTTCCTCTGGAAGCTCCAGGTATGACCAAGGCGTGGGGGGCTTGGAATGACCCTTTTTCTGCATCCTGGGATCAGGACTGACCCCGTCCCTGCAGCACTGACCACAGGGTTAGGATTGTGTGTTGGTTTGAAAACAAAGCAGTGGGAGATCACAAGTCCAGACTGAAATGAAAAATAAGTGAAATAATACAAGGAAAAGCACTGACAAAGTCAGATACAAACTGACACCCGGTTAGGGTGGTAGTAGCAGTCCAACTGAAGAAGTCCAGTTGAAGCGGTGATCCTGTGAAGGTCTGGTCTCCAGCTGAAGGTCCAGTGGTAGCTCTTGTCCTCTGGGAACCCAGTAGACAGGGCTAGCTCAGGCAGTTCCAAGGCCAGGTTATATCCAGGTGGGAACACCTGGCTCCTCCCTCCTGGGCAGAGCATCCCACAATGGGACGAGATAAGTCCATGAGTCACACGGTGGGTCCCTGATGGCCCATTGTCTGTCATCCGGAGTGGGTCATTAGCAGGTGATAGCAGCTAACGGCCCACAGCTGGTGGTAATAGAATACTTAAATACATCTATATTGCAACCTAGGACAGATTGACACCTTCCCATGCTCTGGGACAAGACTGACCCCTCTCAGCACTCCAGAACTGGGGTGGTTGTGGGACTGGGATTGACCCTGCTCCCCGGGATTGGGGTGATCATGGGACTGGAACTGACTCATTCCTGCGACTAGGATGACTATGAGGCTGGAACCAACTCCTACCTTGCACCCTGGGACCAGGACTGACCCTTCTCTGCACCTCAGAACTGGGGCAGTCATGGGACAGGGACCAATCCAGGGCCAGGACCAACCCCCTTCCTACACATTGACACCAGGATGGGCTGGGAGTGACCCTTTCCCTGCACCCTGGGATTGGGGTGACCATGGGGCTGGGACCCTGGGATTGGGGTGACCAAACCCCTCCCCACACCCTGATGCTGGGGTGGCCTCAGGGTCCCAAGCAGCTCCCACAAGGCTCTGTGCCCACAGGCAACGGGCGAGAAGGAGGAGATGGAGGAGCTCCAGGCCTACAACCGGCGGCTGCTGCACAACATCCTTCCCAAGGACGTGGCTGCTCACTTTCTGGCGCGGGAGCGACGCAACGACGAGCTCTACTACCAGTCCTGCGAGTGTGTGGCTGTCATGTTCGCCTCCATCAGCAACTTCTCCGAGTTCTACGTGGAGCTGGAGGCCAACAACGAGGGTGTGGAGTGTCTGCGGCTGCTCAATGAGATCATCGCCGACTTCGATGAGGTGCTGGGGTGGAGCAGGGGGTGAGGGGAGGGGTGTGTGGAGGCAAAGGGTACAGAGATGGGGTTCATGGGGTGCTGTAGAGTCTGTGGAGGAGCGTGGATGAGACTGGGGTCCAGGGAATGTGGTCACAGCGTGCTGGAAAAGCTGTGGAGCAGCATGGATGAGGTACAGGATGTACCCCATGCTTGGAGAAGCCTTGGAGAATCCATGGAGCAGCTTTCATGGAGCCACAGGAATGGGTGCAGGGCATGCTGGAGAGGCTGTGGAGCAGCGTGGATAGGGTGCACAAAGATGGGGTGAGGGAAGATGGGGTGTTGGAGAAGCTGTGGAGCACCGTGGATGAGGATGGGGTGCAGGGGATGCAGACATGGGTTGCTGGAGAGGCTGTAGGGCAAGAAGATGGGGTGCACAAGGTATGGAGAGCCTGCAGAGCACCATGTTTGGGGACAGGGTGCAGAAGATGGTTGTGGTGCCCAGGGTGTTGGAGAGTTTGTGGAATGCCACAGGTTGGGATGCAGGGGATATGCTCATGGAGTGCTGGAGAGGCTGTGGAGCAGCATGGATGAGGTACAGGAAGATGGGGTGCACAGAGCCTTGGAGAGGCCATGGAACAGCATTTACGGGATAGGCCGCAGGATTTGGAGTACCCACCACCCTGCCGAGCTGCTGTGGGGTAACCCCACCCTGTCCCCCCAGATCATCAGCGAGCAGAAGTACCGGCAGCTGGAGAAGATCAAGACCATCGGCAGCACCTACATGGCAGCCTCGGGGCTCAACGCAGCCACCTACGACCGCGAGGGTCGCAGCCACATCGCCGCGCTGGCCGACTACGCCATGCACCTCATGGAGCAGATGAAGTACATCAACGAGCACTCCTTCAACAACTTCCAGATGAAGATTGGTGAGCCCTTGCACGCCCCTCTGCACCTCCAGCCATCCCATGCACACACCTGGCTGTTCATGGCTTTGTGCCTGGTGGCTTTTTTTCCCCTTTTTCCTCTCTCACCATGCCTCCAACACCCCCCCCCCACCCACCCCCACACCCCCCACCCCCCCCCCACCCCCCTTTCCCAATCACCTCTCCTTTTTCTCCTCTCATGCCCCATTTTCCTCTCTCACACCCCTTTTCCTTTTTCACCCCCTTTTCCTCTCTCACCATCTTGCCCCCTTTTCTCCCCTCCTGCCCCTTTTTCCCCTCTCACATCCCCTTCCCCCCCTCACCCCTTCCTTTTCCCCTCTCACCTCCCCTTTTCCCTCACCTTTTTCCACTTCACATCCCTCTTTTCCACTCTCACTCCCTCCTTTTCCAGTCTCACACACCCTTTCCCCCCTCACCCCTTCTTTACCCCGCTCACCCCCTTTTCCCCTCCCTCTCCCCTTGCCCTCCCTCCATTTCCCCGGCTTTGGGGGACATCCCTGACTCTCAGCCATGTCCCCCCAGGCCTGAACATGGGCCCAGTGGTCGCAGGGGTCATCGGGGCTCGCAAGCCCCAGTATGACATTTGGGGCAACACCGTCAACGTCTCGAGCCGCATGGACAGCACTGGGGTCCCCGACCGCATCCAGGTCAGCCGGGGTGGGACAGGGACAGCACACCCTCCCAGAGACCCCCAGAGACCCCCCTCACCCCTGTGTCCCCCTCCAGGTGACAACGGACCTGTACCAGGTGCTGGCGGCCAAGGGCTACGTGTTGGAGTGCCGGGGGCTGGTCAAGGTCAAGGGCAAGGGGGAGATGACCACCTACTTCCTCAACGCGGGCCCTGGGGGCAGTTAGGGGGGTCCCCATGGTGTCCCCCCCCACGCCGGGAGCTCCCCCAGCCTGTGCCGAGCTCAGGCTAAAAACAAGGAAAAATCCCCAAATCCACATATTTAAAAAAAAAAAAAAAAGGGAGAAATGGACACAAGGGAGGTGGTTGGGGGGCGCGGGGAGGTGACACCCTGTGCCCCCCATCCGGGGGAGTTTTAGGGGGTGTTTCCCAGCCCTGCACCGGGGTGTTTTTTGGGGGGGGTCACGGTAACCCCCATCCCTTTGCTGAAACCCCCCCATGTGCCAAAGAGGGGAGATGAGGCCCCCCCAGGAAAAGGGGCTGCAGGGGGTTTTGGGGGTGGGGGGGGTCCCCAGCCCCCTCCATGTGCCAAATTGAAGTGCCGCCTGCGGGGGGTGGGGAGGCGCAGGCCCAGCATCTCCGCAGCCCCCTCGCCCCCCGGGGGTCCCAGCTCCCTCCGGGGGGACTGTGGCGGGGAGGGGGGGCAGCCCCTCCCCCTTTTAAATGCAAAAAAACCTAATGAAGTGACTTTTTCTTTTCTTTTATTTTTTTGAAGCAGTTTTGGGGCGGGGGGGGCTCAGCCCGGGGGGAGTGTGGGGGGCACTGCTCCTCTCACCCCAGCGCAGACCTGAGGTACTTTGTCCTTCGTGTGTACAGATAAATTATATATAAAACACTTTGGATACGAGCTGTGGCCTGGCCTGTGGGGCGGAGGGAGGCTGGAGGGGCACACGGGGATCCCGGCTGGGAGGGGGACAGGGATCCCGGTATCCCGGGGGGGCAGAGAACACCGGGATCCTGGTGAGGAGGGGTCTCGGGGGGAGGCACAGAGGGGTCCTTGGTGCCAGGAGGGTCCTGGTGAGGAGGGTAAGGGAAGGGGGGTGAGAAGGTGGGGGGCGCAGGCATTGTCTTGAGGTACGGGGGGCTGCGGGACCTCGGTAAAACCGGGTATGGGAGGGGTGGAGGCAGCCCGGTGCCCCGGAATGGGGGACACACCGGAGTCCCGCGGGGAGGAATACACCCGGGGGACACAGCGCGGTCCCGGGGAGGAGGGGTCCCGGGCGGGGGACACCCCAGTGTTCCGGGGGTCCCCGGGTCTCAGTGCGAAGGGATGCCGGTAAGGGGGAGCTGAGAAGGCGGTGGAAGGTCACAGGCACCGCCCCGAGGGGCGGAGGAGCTGCTGGACCCCCAAAACCAGACCCGTCCCGGGGGTGACCGAGGGGCGCGGGCGGAACACCGCGGTGGGCGTGGCCGGTCGGAAATGGGCGTGGTCTAGCCACAATGGGCGTGTCCTCCACAAGCCACGCCCCCAACGCGCCCTCCCTGCTTTGGAACGCTCGCGCCTCCAACGGCTCTCCCCGCGCCCGCCCACCCGACGCTTGACGTCAGCACGCCGCCGCGCTGCGTGCGCACGCCGCGTCCCCCGCGCGGGCGCAGAGCCGCCATGGAGGCCTCGGCGGGCGGCGGCGGCGCCGGGCCCGGGCGGCGCTGGTACTTCAGCCGCGAGCAGCTGGAGCGGAGCCCATCCCGTCGTGCCGGCCTCGACCCCGATAAGGAGCTCTCGTACCGGCAGCAGGCGGCCAACCTGCTGCAGGACATGGGGCAGCGCCTCAACGTGTATCCGGCCGCGCTAGGCCGCGCTAGGCCGCGGGTGGGAGTGGGGCGGGGCGGCTGGAGCGGGGAGTGGGGAGAGCCGGGAGCGGGTGCGGGGAGAGCCGGGAGCCGGTGCGGAGAGAGCTGAGTGTTTTGGGGATCGAGGAGAGCTCGGCCCCGGAACCGGCAGATCAGTGCTGGGCTGTCGGGAAGGCCCGACCCGGCTCTCGAAGCGGGGAAAGCCGAGCCTGGGTTTGCATCGGGAAATCCCATTTCGGGCGTCAGAAGAGCTGTGCTAGGGTGTTGGAATTGCTTGGGAAGGCCTGACCGGCCCGGGCGCGGGGAGAGCTCTGCCGGGGTGCTCGGAAGGGAGCGGCAGGCCCGTCCCGGGTGCGCCCAGCCCGTTTTGGGATCGAGGCGATTGCGGGAGTCGGGAGGGCATTGCCGGGATGCAGGGAAGGGAATACAGGGCCCGACCTGGAGCGGGCAGAGCCGAGCCCATTTCGAGATCGCGGAAATCAGTTTCAGGAACGGGGAAAGCTGTGCTGCGGTGTCGGGAAGGGCCGGCCTAGGAGTGGGGAGAGCCGGGCCTGCTTTGGGATTGAGGAAATGCTGTTTCAGGAGTGGGGAAAGCTGCGCTGGGGTGTCGTGAAGGCTCGGTAAGGCCGGCCCGTGAGTGCCCGGGAAAGCCGAGCCTATTTCGGGATCAAGGAGATCCCGGAAAGGGTTTCAGGAGCAGGGAGAGCTGTGTCAGGTTGTCAGGAAGGACTGGCCTGGGAGAAGGGAGAGCCGAGCCTGTTTGGGATCGAGGAGAGCCTGTTTCAGCAGTGAGGAGAGCTGTGCTGGGATGCAGGGAACGCCTGGCCTGGGGATGAGGAGAGCCCATCCCCTCCTGGTGCTGTTGACATGTGGGATCTGTGCCAGTGGCTCCCCTGGGCCTGCCTGGGGGGTCTCTGTGTTGTGCTTTTCCTTAACCTCCTTCCCAGCTCCCAGCTGACCATCAACACAGCTATCGTGTACATGCACCGCTTCTACATGGTGCAGTCCTTCACCCAGTTCCACAGGAATGTAAGTGCTGGGATTTTGGGCTGGGGGCTGCTGGGAACCCTCCAAATTCACTCCTGCTGCTGCCTGGGGGTGGGACCCACCTTGGGAAGAGGTTTGGGAAGGGAGAGGGACCCTCTTCTTTCTCCTGGTGGTGACTGGATTTAAACAGCCTTCATTCCCCGAAGGAATATTGGGATTTATTTGCTTTAATTTTGAATTCAGTGACTTTTTAAGCCATGAGAGTGTTTCTCCCCACAGTCGGTGGTGCCGGCAGCCCTTTTCCTGGCAGCCAAGGTGGAGGAGCAGCCCCGCAAGCTGGAGCACGTCATCAAGGTGGCACACACCTGTCTGCACCCCCAGGAGCCTCTGCTTGACACCAAGAGTGAGGTGAGTGTGGGGCTGGAGCCCTGGGATGTGCTGTGAGCACTGGAGGCCCCAGGAATGGGAATGGCATCTGGAATTGTGCGGCTCTGACAGCTCCTTGACCCTCCTGAGGTGCTCAGGGGCAGCTTCTCAATCCAACCTGTCCTGCTGTGGAGAGATTTGGGTTTCCCTGCTCTGGGCAAGCTCTTTTCTCCTCTGCTGCACACCTGGATCCAGCTGTGCTATGTGCCAGTGGCTCTGGAATGCAGCTGAGGAGGTGTGGAGCAGTTTGTCCCAACCTGTCACAGTGGGTTGAAAACATTGCTGATGCCTCATCTCTCCAGATAGCCCCTTCTGCCTGCAGCTGAGCAGCCAGTCCTGCTGGAAGGGGCAGCTTTTTCCAGGGAAACTTAGTGAAAATTAAAAAAAGCAGGAAAAGCAGATGATTCCTGCTAATTCCTTTCCTGCACTGCTCGTGTGCCACGCCAGGAGTGTGGGGGACCAGCACCCAGGCCCCCCCAGCACTCTGCCCACCCTTTCTTAGAATCCCTGGATATTTTGGGTTGGAAGGACCTTAAATCCCATCCCATTCCACCCACCTGCTATGGGCAAGGACATTTTCCAGTAGCCCAGGTTGCTCCGAGCTCCATCCAGCCTGGCCTTGCATACTTGCAGGGAATCCCTGCCAGGGAGATTCCCATTTTTGGCCCAGAGAGAAGGGTGTTAGGAATGTGCAGGCTTGATCCGAGTGCCTCTCCGTGAGTAACCTGCCTGTCCTCTCAACCCCAGGCTTACCTGCAACAAGCCCAAGACCTGGTCATTCTAGAGAGCATAATCCTCCAGACCCTGGGTAAGTTCCTCGAAGCGGCCGGACTGCCACACGAATCCCAGAGCCAGGAGAATTCCACAGGCTGGAGAGCCTCACCCCAGTGTCTCTTCCACAGAATCCGCACAACAAACTTTGTTTTTCACCCCGACTCCTGTTTTGACATCAGTTTTTCAGGTGTAACTTGTGCCAGGCTCAGTGCTCAGAGAGATTTAAGTATGGTTTGTCTCTGTTTTTTTTTTCCTGAAAAAAACAGGATTGGTGCTGCTTGGACATTGGCCCCTCTCCTGGGTTGTGCTTTCCAGTAAAGTCATAGAATCATGGAATGGTTTGGGTTTGAAGGGACCTTAAATACCATCCAACTCCTAATGCTCCAGTTCTGTTGCAGGAAGCAGTTTGTACTGAGAGATGTCTTAAAAAATGGGTTAAAAGTGAATATTTTGATCAAATAATTAAATGGGGGAAAAAAATCCCCAAAACCCAACAAGCCAGGAACAGTTTCTGGGTGTTTTTGGAAGTAGGAGTCTCCATGCTGGGCTGTGGCTGGTGGAGTTGGTGCCCTGTTTCTTTATCAAATGTACTGTTAACAGTTGTTTTCACTAACAAATGTTCTGTTTCAGAGGCAGTTTGTAGGTAGATTTTTCCCTCCAAAAGAGCAGGATTTGTTATTCCTGACTGGATGCAGAGCAGACACCTCATGTCCCTCCCTCAGCAGGGGCACTAGAGCTGTGGGCCACAAGCCTATGGCTAAACCAAGCCCAGTTCTGCAGCCTCTCAATTCTCCAGTGGCCTTTTTAAACATCCCAATTCTCCCACAAAATTCTGCAAATCTGCTGCACACATGGACCAATTGGAATTCTTTTTTTCCGTTTCAAGCATAATTCCCAAACTGAGGAGGAAACCAGAGGGAGGATTAAACTCAGTTGTCCTCAGTTCTTTAGGCCCATTCAAAGGGAAAACAATCTGCTTCCTCTCAGCTTTTTGGTTGAGAGAAAATTCCTTGGAGCAGATGCCATTGTCTTCGCCTTCCTCCCAGCTGCTTCAAGAGGCTTTGTCCTGCTATTTTTAAAATCCTTAATAGTTGTTTTGTTTCCAGTGAGGCCTTTCAGATGTTGGAAGGTCTGGCAGCACAAGAGACCTTCAGGGTTTGTAGCTGGAGAACTTGAGGCTTCTGGATACAGGAAAACAGGCTCCTCTATTCCTGCCCAGCTCCAAGCAGGGCTGTAGGAGGGAAAGGGTGCAGGAAATGTGGATTTGGGGTTGTGCTGCTGGTTCTGATGGTTTTTTGTCTGTGTCCTTCCAGGGTTTGAGATCACTATTGACCATCCTCACACCCATGTGGTGAAGTGCACCCAGCTTGTCCGAGGTGAGAGGGAGTTGGGAGGAAAGGGGTGAGAAGATATGGGGGAATGTCCAGGTGGGATTGCTGCAGAGCTTCCCAGAATCTTGGAATGCTTTGGGTTGGGAGGGCAAGGACAACTTCCACTTGCCCAGGTTGTTCCAACCTGGCCTTGGACACTTCTAGGGATGGGGCAGCCACAGCTTCTCTGGGCACTCAGGGCCTTCCCACCCTCACAGGGAGGAATTTCTTCCCAATATCCCATCTAAATCTCGCCTTTTCCAAGTGAAAAACCATTCCCCTGTGTCCTTCCACTCCAGGTCTCATCCAGAGTCCCACTTCAGCTCTCTGTGAACCTGAAAGGCCACAATAGGGTCACCCCAGAGCCTTCTCCAGGCTGAACAATCCCAATTTTCCTAGCCTTTATTCCCAGGAGAGCTGTTCCATCCTTCTGATTCACAAAATAGAGGCAGTTTTAGATGATCCTGGCTCTGCTGAACCGCACAGAGCTCTCAGTGAACAGAAATTCCCAAAATCCTTGTTGCTGTGCCCTGCAGCTGGTCAATCTGTGGGTGGTGGTTCTTGCAGTAAAACATGATAACATGAAAATAATGCAAATAACATCCTGATTTTTCCCTTTTTTTTTTTTTCTTGCAGCCAGCAAGGACTTGGCACAAACTTCCTATTTCATGGCTACAAACAGGTTATTATTTTATAATTTTATAATTGATTGATAATTTATCTGCTGCTTGTGACTCTAGAGGCAGGGAGCAGCTGGGGATCCCGCAGGAAGAGCCTTAAGAAAGGGTTTCAGCCATTTTTCCTGCTGGCTGCTGGGTAAAACAAGCTGGAAAATAAGGCAGATGGGATACTCAGGAGCTTCACTGCTTATTTGATGATAGGAATTTAGTTGTGAAAGTTTAAAAAAAAAAAAACCAAAACGATGGAGGCGAAAGGAATATATAAATTTTTCCTTGCTTACTTCTGGGTGTTTGAGAGTTTTCACTCAACAAGGTGCTGTGGAAATTATCCATGAATATGGTTTGTACCCCAAAAAAGGCTGATTTAGGGCATAAATGAGAAAAAATCAGCCCTAAGTTCTTTGTTTAGGTTGTTTTGCCCCTAAGTTATCCCTGGAAAGAAAAATCAGTTCTGAGTTCTTCATTTTGGTTTTGTCCCTAAATTTCCCCTGGAAAGGAAAATCAACCTCAGGTTCTTTGTTGGGGTTGTTTTGCCCCTAGATTTTCCCCAGAAAGAAAAATCAGATTCTTCTCTGATTTGTTTTCTCCTTAAATTTTGAAGTGCCAGCCTGATACCAGCACTTTTGTTGGGATTCATTTTAAATTTAATTTCCTGGATTATCAGCTTCACCCAAATCGTGGAGTGAATGTTTGGAACAGACACAGACATGGAAAATGTTGAATTTTGGGGAAATTATGGACGGAAAAGTGGTTTAGGTGCACAGGTGATGCTGCAGGGCCAGAGATGCCTCCAAGCCCTGACTGGGAATGTCTGTGGTTTCCCTCTTTCCCACCTGGGAGGTGTTCCCTGCTCACCTGCACTGTTTGTTGAAGGTGTTTCGGGCTCCAAAGGGCACCCTGTGGATTTCCGGCGTTGGTGATGTTTGGGTAAACACAGCCCTGAAACCTGTTTTATCCCTGCAGCAAGAATTTCAAAGCCATGGAATTAGGAGTTAAGGCTGTAATTGAGGGAAATCCAGGCAGAAAGTGTGAAGTAGAGCCTCAGTTTTGCCTTGAACTGGTGCCTGAGAGAGCCAGTTTTGGGATGAACTGGATTTTATCCTTGTGTTCCCTTTGATTTCAGTCTGGCATTGTTATGGGGCAGAGTTGAGGCTCTTTGCTATCCTCGAGCTTGCTGTCCCAATACTCTGAATTTCCTGGGTTTGACTTCTCTGGATAAATCAAATATCCATGAAACTTCAGGATTTTTGGCTGTAGATGCCAAACTTCAGCCTCTTTACTTTTCACTGATGGAAAAGTGTTGAATAGGGTGGTGGGGAGATGGTGCTACATGAGAGCTCAGTGGCATAGTTCCCAAAGAGCCCATTCAGGAATGGGCAAATCCCACACTCAGGACTTCCTTCTGTGTTTCCTAAAGCTCTGGTGTTCCTGCAGGGTCCTTGTAGTCCCTCAGTTCTCCTGGTTCCAGTGCTGCCCACACCTCCCAGCACTGATGGCTGAGCTGCCACGTGGAAAATGAATTTATTAATGAAAATACTTGATAGGTCACCTGGCTCAGGTTCTCCTGAGTCACTCTTGCATAGAGTGTATTCCTACAAATCCTTTGGGAAAGATCAGACTCTTCCTAAAGCTGAAAAGGGCAGGTTTGCTTCTTGAATGCTATCCAGGAATTGTGCTTGGAAGTTTCTCTCCAGACCATAGGTGGTGGGGCTGGCAGGTGACCCCAGTACTGACTTTGGTCCTTGGAGATCCCAAATTTTCTGTAGCAAAACAGGGATGAACAAGGAAACTGGTGGAGGAGATGGCAAATTTCATGTAGCAAACCGGGAATGAACAAAGTGGTGGAAGAAATCCCGAATTTGCTGTAGCAAAACAGGGATGAACAAAAAAACAGATGAATTTCTCTTCAGGAGCAGAGGTATGGGGCTGGTCCCCAGTGACCTTCCCCATTGGAGGGGAATCCCAAATTTCCTGCATCAAAACAGGGATAAAGAGGGAAATTGGTGGAGGAGATCCCAAATTTCCTGTGGCAAAACAGGGATGAGTTTCTTCTCAGAGCAGAAGCTGGCGGGTGACCTCAGCGCTGATTTTCCTCCTTTGGAGAAGATCCCAAATTTCCTGTAGCAAAACAGGGATGAGTTTCTCCTCAGAGCACAGGTGGGGCTGGCAGGTCCCCAGTGACTTTCTCCCTCAGAGAAGCTGCCAAATTACCTGTACAAAAACTGGGATGAGCAAAAACTGGTGGAGGAAATCCCAAATTTCCCGTAGCAAACCAGGCCAGAACAATAAGAGCTGTACCAAAGCCCCGCTGTGCTGGAGCGGGATGGAGCTGCCTGTGCCCCAGGGTCGTTCTGGGGAGGTCCAGAGGGCCACACCCCCACATTCCCCCCGTGTCCCGCGTGGATCTGCAGCTCAGGCGTGGGAGTTGATGGCTTTTTGTTTTCTCTCCCGGTGACGTCAGCCTGCACCTGACCACCTTCAGCCTGCAGTACACCCCGCCCGTTGTGGCCTGCGTCTGTATCCACCTGGCCTGTAAGTGGTCCAACTGGGAGATCCCAGTCTCCACGGACGGGAAGCACTGGTGGGAATACGTTGATGGCACTGTAACTCTGGAGCTCTTAGATGGTAAGTTTGGGAGAGAGGTTTTTCCCCTGCAAAAGGCTCTTGAAATTATTTTGGTATCGCTGGTCCTGGGTCTGATGTTCCAACACCGCCTCATGGGCTCCAGGAGTTCAGGGCTTGCTGAGGTTTTCCAGGGCAGCAGCAGCTTCTGTAGCACCACAGAGAAATGAGTTTAGATGGGTCAGTGATTGCAGTTGTCAGAATTCCCTTCCTTGAGCAGCTCCATCCCACCAGTAGCTCCATCTATCAGATGAGGGGGTTTGTCCTGAGGAACTGGGGCTACTCTGACCTTCCCACTTGGGTTTGTGTCTCCTCTGCAGAACTGACCCATGAATTCCTGCAGATCCTTGAGAAAACTCCCAGCCGACTGAAAAGGATCCGCAACTGGCGGGTAAGAAACTTGGACACGGGCTGTGATTCCTTTGGGAATCACAATGCAGGACAGTGAGGGAGGGAGTTGTGTGTGGAATTGAGATGCTGTGTGGTGCTTAAGTTCATCTGTTGTGAATTAACTTGTACAGAACTTAGGGTTTCCAGCTGCATTAACAGCCCTTCTTCCAGGGGTTGGGAATTTTCCCACCAGGAGGGATGAGAGCAAAGTGGATCTGTCTGTAAAGAAGACCTTGCACTGTCCTGGTGAGCTGCTTGAATTGAACCAGCTCCAGCGACATCCCAAGTAAAACCCCTGTGATTTGTTTAATTCCAGGCCTCTCAAGCAGCCAGGAAATCCAAGACTGACGACCACGGCGACGATGAGAGCCTGTCAGAGCAGACAATCCTCAACATGATCTCCAGGAACAACAGCTCGGACATGAACATCGCTGGGCTCATGAGCATGTCTACATCCTCCACTGCCGGAGCAGGGCCGGCGCTCCCGGCCGCGGCCGATTCCCCCGGAGAGCCGAGTGCTGCAGATCCGTCCCAAGCGGATCACTGGCATCCCCCGGCCAAGCTGGACATCCACAGGACTAGCGAGAGCTCCTCGGCTGCTGAGCACCCGCAGCAGGACGGTGCTGCCTACCCCAAGCAGAACACCAAGAACGCGCCGTCGGCCAAGGTGTCCCTCAAGGAATACCGGGCCAAGCACGCCGAGGAACTGGCGGCACAGAAGCGGCAGCTGGAAAACATGGAAGCAAATGTTCGCTCCCAGTATGCCTACGCCGCTCAGAACCTCCTGGTCCAGCAGCAGCGGGAGAGGGAAGGGCAGCAGGACAGCAACCCCTCCCCGATCATCCTGAAAATCCCCATCGCGGGGCAGGAGAACCCCGAGCGCCCGCCCGGCGCCGACAAGGGTGACAAAGCGCTCAAGATGAGGATCCCGGCGGTGGGGGGAGGTGGGGAGAGGCCGATCCCCTCCAAGCAGGAGGAGATCAAGATGCGGATTAAGGTGCCGGGTCCCGGAGACAGACACAGCTCCGCGGACGAGAGCGGCGGGAAGAGCCGGGAGTACAAAGAGAAGCACAAGGGCCACTCATCCAACCACCACCACCACCACCACAACCACCACTCGCACAAACACTTGCACGCCCAGCTCGGCGCCGGCCCCAGCACCACGGCCAAGCGCCCGGGGGACTCCAAACACAGCGCCCAACCCGGCGCCACCGCCACCCCCCACAAGGGCTACGGGCCTCTCGCCCCCACCCGCAAAAGACCCCCTCCCGAGGAGCCCCCGGCCATGGCCCACGAGCACCAGCCCAAGGTGGGCAAAGTCTCCAAAGGCCCCGGAGTGCCGTTCCCGTACGCCCACCTTCCCGGGGCCGCCCATCTCCCGGGGCACGGCTCGGATTTATCCCAGCCCAGCAAAGCCCGGGGCGCCCACAAATCGGACAAGGGGCCTTCGGGGGCCAACGGGCACAACGCCAGCCAGGCCAGTGACTATCAGGACACGGTGAACATGCTGCACTCGCTGCTGAGCGCGCAGGGCATGCAGCCCACCCAGCCCCCCGCCTTCGAATTCCACTCGTATGAGCTCCTGAACCCCCGGGCTTCCAGCGGCTCCAGAGCTGCCACCAACACGGACAAGCCCCGACCGCCCCCCCTGCCCTCGGAACCGCCCCCACCGCTGCCTCCCCTCCCCAAATAACCCCCTTTTTACTACTGAGTCCGGAGCCCGAGCCCAAACCTGCGGGGCTTTTCTAAGGGCTTTTTGATCTCCACTGCCTCACGAAGAACTTATTTTATTATAATATAACTTTTATTATTGATATTTAGTTGTTAAAGCTGTGAAAGGATAAGGAACCCTTTCTCTATTCCTCCCTTTCCCCCATAGGCTCCCAGTTAGTGTTGGGCTTTGACCCCCCTCTGGGGAACTTGGGGGATATTTAAAATATGTCACAGAAAATTTAAGATGTTTTACAAATAATTTAAGCATTAACTTATATCTTAGTGGTTTGGTTCCTTTTAATTCTGAGGGGCTGTGGCAGAGCCCAGGGGGGCTTTTGGGGAGGTTCCACTCGAGGTGTTGGTGTTCAGGAGTTTTTGGGGGATGGAGGGATGTGGGGGGGCTGAAGGAATGCCAGGTGATGGGAGCTGTTTTCCCTACCATGGGTCTTGTTTCCTTGCCCCTGGACCCGTTCTGGTTTGGAATCCAATCTCCATCCCTTGCTCCCTTCCTGCAGATCCTGGGATTTCCACTGGAAACCCTGGGGGGATGGGGGTACTTGGGGGGCATATTCCTGGTGGGATGTGGGGTGAGCAAGTGCCAGGCTGGTCCTGCAGTCACCGTGCCCGGGGCAGCTGTTCCAGTGCATGACATTGGCACATGGCTGTTCCCAGCTGAGCTGGAAGCAGCTTCTGCTGGAATCTCAGCCCAGGAACAGCAGAGCTGCTGGGGTTTGGGTTCAGTATTTGGGAAAGCCCTGTTTCCTTCCTTCTTAGACTTGACTTTTCTGACCTTCAATAAATGGGTGGTCTCTGGATGGTTTTGGGAAACTCTTGTTCCACATCTAGCTTGTTTTCTGGGGGAATTGCTGCTGCTGCCACCCCTCCCCGCCCCCCCCCCCCCCAAGAATTTGGTCCAGTTTTGGGACCATTCTTTGATTTCAGGCTCTGGCCAAGACCCATCGCTTCCATCCCCGCCCCTTTTGGAGGCGGCTGCTCTCGGGATGTCGAGGCTCCCGGTGGGGAGCAGTGTCGGTTCGTGGCCCACTCGGGGACAGAGTGATGCCAGAGGAGCTTACGACCCCCTTTCTGGTGCTCTGGGACAAAGACGGGCCTACCGGGAGCGTCTCCTGCCCCGGAGCCGCAGTCCACACCAGATCCCGGGCCGCCCACGCGACTCCGTGCCCGGAGAACCCCCGGGATCCCCCCGGAACCCCCCGAGACCCTCCGGTCCGGCCGCGCCCACGTGTCGCGTTCCCGCCGCGCCGCCCCCACGTGACCACGGGAGGGCGTGGCCGCTCCCTGTGTGAGTGACTGCCGGTTCAGCCAATAGTGCGCGGCACCGCCCCTGCGCCCGCCGCTGATTGGCTGGCGGGCTGTCCAGTGAGCCGGCGGGGCGGGTGCACGGCGCGGCAGCGCGGAGGCCGCGGCGGTAGCGAGGTAAGATGGCGGCCGCGCCGCTTGCTCGCAGCGGGGCCCGGGCAGCCCTTCAGCGCGGCCCCCGGGGGCTTCTCCGGGACTTCTCCGCCCTGCACCGTCTCGGAGGCGGGTTTCCTCCCGCTCTCCGCTCCGGCAGGGCTGTCCGGGCGCCCCTCCGGGATTCCCCTCACACCCGCCGCCCGCGGACAAAATGGCGGCGCCGGGGCGGTGGCAGCGCGCATGCGCGGGAGAGCGGCGGCAGAGCACGTGCGCTGGGGGCGCGGCGGGACAGAGCAGGATGGGCACCGGGATAGAACCGGGGATAGAGCAGGATGGGCACCGGGATAGAACCGGGGATAGAGCAGGATGGGCACCGGGATAGAACCGGGGATAGAGCAGGATGGGCACCGGGATAGAACCGGGGATAGAGCAGGATGGGCACCGGGATAGAACCGGGGATAGAACGAGCTGGGCACCGGGATAGAACCGGGCATGGAGCAGGATGGGCACCGGGATAGAACCGGGAATAGAACGAGCTGGGCACCGGGATAGAACCGGGGATAGAGCAGGATGGGCACCGGGATAGAACCGGGAATAGAACGAGCTGGGCACCGGGATAGAACCGGGGATAGAGCAGGATGGGCACCGGGATAGAACCGGGGATGGAGCAGGATGGGCACCGGGATAGAACCGGGGATAGAGCAGGATGGGCACCGGGATAGAACCGGGCATGGAGCAGGATGGGCACCGGGATAGAACCGGGATAGAACCGGGGATAGAGCAGGATGGGCACCGGGATAGAACCGGGAATAGAGCAGGCTGGGCACCGGGATAGAACCGGGGATGGAGCAGGATGGGCACCGGGATAGAACCGGGAATAGAGCAGGATGGGCACCGGGATAGAACCGGGGATAGAGCAGGCTGGGCACCGGGATAGAACCGGGGACAGAGCAGCATGGGCACCGGGATAGAACCGGGAATAGAGCAGGATGGGCACCGGGATAGAACCAGGGACAGAGCGAGCTGGGCACCGGGATAGAGCAGGATGGGCACCGGGATAGAACCGGGGATAGAGCGAGCTGGGCACCGGGATAGAGCAAGGTTGGCATCGAGATAAAGCCGGGGATAGACCGGGATAGGCACTGGGATACACCGGGGTGGAAGTGGGAGTAGACCGGGATGAGCACGAGAAAAGACCGGGATAGACCGTGGCTGAGGCAGGATGGGCAGCAGGACGCACTGGCATGGAGGCAGGGATGGACACCAGTAGTGGGGCAGGAAGAGTCACCGGGATCCATCGGGACAGAGGCGACAATGGACACAGGGAGCACCGAGGAGATGCACTTGGGGGGTCCCACACAGATTTCTGCAGGGCTGAAAGTTCCCTCGAACATTCTGGGGAGCCACCTCCATAAATGCAGCCTCATCTTCTGCTAAAGGGGTCAGACTTTTATTCAAATCAATCTCCCGCTGCTGCATTTCATTTTATCAGCGTTTTATTCCATTCCCTTTCCCTGCTCTGCATCCCTCCCGCAGCGCCGGCATGAACAGGATCCGGATCCACGTGCTGCCGACCAGCCGAGGCCGCCTGACCCCAGTGCCTCGGCCTCAGGAGCCCCTGGCCTGCGCCTTCGCCCCCCGGCCCTGCTCCCAGCCCCGCCTGGAAGGACAGGAATTCTGCATCAAGCACATCCTCGAGGACAGGAATGCTCCTTTCAAACAGTGCAGCTATGTGTCCACCAAGAACGGGAAGCGTTGTCCCAACGCTGCTCCCAAACCTGAGAAGAAGGATGGGTGAGTGGCTTTGCCTCCTGGTTTTTCAGTTCCAAACTCTGTGGAATTAAAATGGGCAGGGGGAGGTTTTTCTGTCTGTCTTCCCTGTTGAAGGAATGAATGGCTGGAGCTGTGTTAGGGGAGATTGATATTGGATTTTGGGAAAAGGTTCTTTCCCCACATGCGCATTTGGACACTTCCTCAGGGCAGTGGTCACATTCCCAACCCTGCCAGAGCCCAAGGAGCATTTGGATAATGCTCCGAGGAATATTATGGGATTTTAGGATGTCCTGTGTAAGGCCAGGAGTTGCATTTGGTGATCCTTGTGGGTCCCTGTCAGGATATTCCATGATTCTTCTCCTTCAGCTGCTGCATTTGGGTTACCTCTGAGAAGCATCTCCCTTTTCCAAAGTGTTTTTAAGCTGGAAAAACACTCCACAGAGTAATTTTGGGACTGTGGGCTGTGCCCTGGCTCAGCAGAAGGTGGCTGCAGTGCTCCAGGCCCCGTGCTGCATGTGCAGTCCCTCCCTCATCCCAGCACAGAGCTTCCAGCTGCCTGTGCCAGTGGATAATCCCCAGCATAGCCACTCAGGTCCCTGTGGAGCTTTGACCTGGTTGTGCTGCTGGTTCCTTGAGGCCTTTAAAGTGCCCTGAATGCTGGGGATGGAATAGTTGTGGACACGTTGATAGAGCATGGATTCTTCACAGGAGCGTTGCTTCCAGGGATTTATGGGATATGATTGTCTCCACCCTGGTCCCTGTGCCATAAAATGTGGGGAAGGCAGAGTCCAGTGAGAATGTTTGGAAGCAAAAGAGTTCAAAACCTCACCCACCTCCCTGGCTTTAATGGAAAGCTCTTTTCCCTCCCTGCTGCTGGTGGCAGTGGTGACATTCCCACAGTGGTGACAGGGCTTTCAGCATTCCCAGGCTGGAGCTGCAGCCTGAGAGACATTCCAGGTGCCAGGGGGTGTTCCTGCCCTTCTGCCCTGCTCAGGTGAAACCTCACATCCAGAGCTGCCTCCAGCCCTGCCTCCAGCACAGGAAAAGCATGGAGCTGTTGGGAGTGAGTCCAGAGAGGCACCAGGATGATCAGAGCAGCTCTCCTAGAAGGAAAGACTGAGAGAATTGGGATTGTTCTGGAGAAGTTCATAGGTGACCTAAGTGTGACCTTCCAGTGCCTGAATGAGCTGCAGGAAAGATGGAGAGAGACTGTCAACAAGGGATGGAGTGCTAGGGCAAGGGGGAATGGCTTCAAACTGCCAGAGGGCAGGGATAGATGGGATATTTGGGAAGAAATTCCTCCCTGTGAGGGTGAGGAGACACTGGCACAGGGTGCCCACAGAAGCTGTGGCTGCTCCTGGATCCCTGGAAGTGTCCAAGGCCAGGTTGGAGCAACCTGGGGTAGTGGAAGGTGTGCCTGCCCATGGTATGGAGTGAAACTGGATGACCTTTAAGATCCCTCCCAGTCCAAAGCATCCTGGGATTCTGTGAAAATGCAGGAATGCGGAAGGTTTGGTTTGAGAGTTATTCCAGGGTTGGTGGCTGCTCCTTGGGAATGGCTGTGCTCATTTAAATCCCTTCAGGGGGCCTCTTAAAAAGAATTTCCCCCCTGTGCCCCCCCATTATCTCTCCCGTGAGGAAAACATGAAGATTTTAATCCCCAGATTATTCTGGCATCCTGCATTTAAAGCCACTACGTTTAAAAGCCTCAGCAATGTTGTTGAGCCAAAAGCAAAGCACCACAATCCACGGGAGCTGCTCCTGTGAGTGAGGTGTGCCCTTGGATGTTCCCAGGATTCCTGAGCAGTGGTGCTGGAGGCCAACCTGGGATCCACTTTGCAGTTTGGTGATGGAGGAGCAGTGGGGTCAGCCTGGGAGGGGGCTCAGATCAGCTTTTAGGTTCTTCCCACCCAAATTACTCCATAATTCCTCACCTGGCTGAGGTCTGGGGGTTGTAACAAGCCCATGGTTTGTCCCACAGCACCTCATTCTGTGCAGAACACGCCCGACGGAACGCGCTGGCACTCCAGGCTCAGGTGAAGAAATCCAACCCTGGGCCCATGGGTGAGACCCTGCTGTGCCAGCTGAGCTCCTATGCCCGGGCAGAGCTGGGATCCCAGAGCACGGAGAGCAGCCGGAGCGAGGCCAGCCGCATCCTGGGTAAGGATTGAACCCCAAGGCAGTGCCAGGCTGCTCTGTTTCTGTGGGGGAAGGCCAAGAATATCCCATCTTGAGTCCA
This sequence comes from Lichenostomus cassidix, assembly GCF_008360975.1. Lineage (NCBI taxonomy): Eukaryota > Metazoa > Chordata > Aves > Passeriformes > Meliphagidae > Lichenostomus > Lichenostomus cassidix. The sequence continues at coordinate 2,765,209 of NC_139509.1, forward strand.
GTGGGAGAAAGATCCCAATGTCTGGGAGTAAAAGCTGGTGTTCTGTAAAACCTGGTGTGTCACTGTTGAGCCGCTAGCAGATAAAAGACCCGGATTCTCAGCGTGGCAAGAAAAGAGAGCTTTATTATTTTGATTCTAACCTGTATAGACTTTTCATAGGTCACCCAGATTGGTCAGTCAGAAACCTCCCCCTAGGCCTGATTGGCCAGGCCTGAACTGTCCAAATCTCGAGACACTGTTTTTAATAACATCCAAACTTTATCTTTGTTTATAAAACACAGGAGAAAGTTCTCATGGGAAAGACCTGTGCTAGCCACACTGGTGTATCTAGCCTGCAGAGAAATCATGCTGGCAGACTCAAATTCTGCAGGTTTAGCATGGAAATGTTAGTGGGGCTGATAAATAGTACCACTGCAGTTCTGGGGTTCCTGGGAGGGCTGGAGCATTGCTCCTGGTGTGTTCTGGCTGTGCCAGGCTGGGAGGTTTCCTGTTGTTTCCTGCTCCATGTCCCTCAAGAGTTTTGGGGTGGACAATTCCCTCTTGGCATGAGGCAGAGCCAGCTCAGCTCCTCAAGGCCGAGCTCCAGGGTGTCCCTGGCCATCCTGGGACGTGGGACAGTGGTGACTCCCAGTGCTGTGTCTTGCAGACGAGGACAGCTGGAGTGACGGCGAGCAGGACCCTGTCACCGTGGAGCAGACATGGCGTGGGGACCCTGACAGTGAGGCTGACAGCATCGACAGCGACCAGGAGGATCCCCTCAAGTAGGTTGGGGAGTTAAATCTGTGTTATATTCTGGGGGGGCTCAGCCTGGAGAAAAGGAGGCTCAGGGGACCTTCTGGCTCTGCACAACTCCCTGACAGGAGGGTGCAGCCAGGTGGGGTCAGATCTGCTGCCAGGGAGCTACAGGACAAGAGGAAATGTCCTCAATCTGCACCAGGGGAGGTTTGGGTTGGACATCAGGAGGGATTTCTTCATGGAAAGAGTTGTCAGGCATTGGAACAGCCCAGGAAGGTGGTGGAGTCCCCATTGCTCTGAGAAGTTCAGGGAATGACTGGATGTGGCACTCAGGGCTCTGATGGGAGTTGGTCACAGGTTGGACTTGATCCTGGAGAGCTTTTCCAGGGATTCTGGGATTCCATGGTGGCTGCTGCCTGCTACACACATGTTCTATGTTCTGGCCTCACTGAGGTACATTCTACATGCAGGTTACATGTTTTGGGCTACCTGAGATACATTTTACACACATATTACATGTTCTGGGCTCACTGTGGCTCCAGGGGACGATGGTTGTGTTAAAAAGGTGATGATATCAGTGGTTTTTCGTGGATTTGTGCCCAAGGGATTTGTTGGCTGTGGATACTCTCCAGTCCTGGATCTGGTGTTTTCTGGGAAGCATTTGCTGCTCATCCTCTTCCAGAGTGGAGTGGATTGTTTGACAGCTTCTCTGGGTGATCCCTTCTCTTAAAAAAAGCCTGAAATTGAGTATTTCAGCTCATCACATGTTGATGGTGTATCCCAGAGTGTTCCCAGTAACATCAGTATTGTCTGGGGGTGTGAAACATCCCAGAGGGACCTCCACAACCTTCAGGGGAATAACCCTGAGGGACCCCCACACCCTTTGGGAGAATAACCTTGAGAAAGCCCCACACCCTTCAGAGAATCAAGCCTTGAGGGACTCCCAAATCATCCCAATCCTGAGGCATCCCCAAACCCTTTGGAAGAATAATTCTGAGAGACTTCTCCCCAGCTTTTGGGCATTCAGCCTTGAGAGACCCCCACACCCTTTGGGAAAACAGCATCATGTGGGACTTGCTGCATCATTTGGGGTTTAACCCTGAAAGACCTCCACACCCTGAGGGGGATCAACCCCAAGGGACCCCCACACCCTGAGGGAGATCAGTCCCAAGGGACCCCCACACCTGTGGGGTTTCAGCCTTCAGAGACCCCCACACCCTGTGGGAGAACAGCCCCATGGGACTTCCCACATCTTTTGGGGTTTATCCCTGAGAGACCTCCACACCCTTTGAGGAAACAACCCCATGGGACCCTCACACCCTTTGGGGTTTCATCCCTGAGGGACCCCTCAGGGGAAAAAAAACCCATGGGACTCCCAGACCCTTCAGGGATCAATCCCCTTTGAGGCAACAACCCCAAGGGACTCCCACATCTTTGGGGTTTCAGCCTTCAGAAACCCCCACACCCTTTTGGAGAACAGCCCCAAGGGACCCCCACACCCTTTGGGGTTCATCCCTGACGGACCCTTAAGGGGAAAAAACACACAGGATCCCCATATCCTTCAGGGATCAACCCCGATGGGCCCCACACCCTTTGGGGTGATGATTCTCCAGATACCCTCCCAAACAGAGCCTGTTCCATGGGTTTTCCAGGCATGCTGGTGTGTACACAGCTGAGGAGGTTGCTCTGATCATGAGGGAGAAGCTGATCCGTCTCCAGTCCCTCTACATCGACCAGTTCAAGCGGCTCCAGCACCTGCTGAAGGAGAAAAAGCGCAGATTCCTGCACAGCCGGAAGGTAGAGCACGAGGCCATCGGTGAGCTGGGACCTCCTGCCCAAGGGTGTGCACAGAAATTGCTAAAAAAAGGGTGGTTTTGGCCTTTCTGGAGGCAGATTTCTGAGCAGGGGAAAGGGAAGGTGCCACTGGAAGGGACTGGAGCACAAGGAGAAGGGGCTGGAAAACTGAGGAGATGAGGGAGTTGGGAGGGCTCAGTCTGGAGAAAAGGAGGAAGGTATTTTTGGAGCTCCTGGGTTTGTAGGAGCTCGTGGGTTTGTGGAAGCTCGTGATTTTGTCAAGGCTGTTGGGTTTTTGGGAGCTCCTGAGTCTGAGTGAGTCCATTCCAAGCCTAAAGGAGGCTTAATAAAAAGGGGAAGAGGAAGTTTCTACTCAAAGTGTTTCACTGAGGGACTGGAGAATATCTGGAGCTGGGGAAGTGAGGTTGATCACAAGGAGAAGGGTGTGGAGAACTGAGAGAGCTGGCAGGGGCTGAGCCTAGAGAAAAGCTCAGGTGGGACCAACTCACTCTCCATAACTCCCTGGCAGGAGGGTGCAGCCAGGTGGGAGTCAAGATCTGCTCCCATGTAACAACTGAACAAGAGGAAATGCCCTCAATCTGTACCTCAGTGTGTACCAGGGGAGGTTTAGGTTGGACATCAAGAGGATTTCTTTAAGGAAAAGGTGGTCAGGCATTGGAACAGCCCAGGGAGGTGGTAGAGTTACCATCCCTGGAGGTGTTCAAGGAACAACAGGACGTGGCACTCAGTGCTCTGGTCTGGTTGACAAGGTGGGGATCAGTCACAGGGTGGACTCTGATCCTGGAGAGCTTTTCCAACCTGAGTGGTTCCATGACTCTGTCCTGGTCCAGTGCCCAGAGATCTGTATCGTTGGGGTTCCAAAGCTTGTGCATTTCTTTGCTCTTCAGAGCTCACAGCGTTGGCAGGAAATGAGCTGTAATGTTAATTCTGAGACAAAAGTGCTTATTTTGTACTGGGATTTCCTGTTTTTTGCTTTTACGAACAAAAAATATTCATCCGTAAGGCTCTTGGTGTGTGGACAGGAGTTGGTTCCAGTAACACCAGTGCTCCTGTACTGGCATATTCCTCCTTAGCATGGATGCAGCTTTCCCTCTGCCTCTGCTGGCATTTTCCCTGTGCAGAATATGCTCTTGGAAGCAGGAATTCCCAGTTCAACAGAGGCAAAATGGAGTTGTATAGCTGATCCCAAGTGTTGCAGAGCAAAGGACACTTTTTTCCAGCATCATCCTTTAATAGCTGATCCTGGAAAACGCCATAATTCAGCTCAGGCTCAAGTAAAAATAACCAGGATTTTGGTACATACCAATTTTGCAGAACTCTTTTTAGCAAACGAGTCAGAGAAAAGCAGATCCTGAGCGTTGCCCTGTAATTACACTGGGAATGCTGGCAGGAAGCTTCCAGAACTCGCACAGGAGTGACCTGGAATTCGACAAGCTTCTATTCTGCTGCTGAAATCACAACGGACGGGAGTGGCCGAATTATTTTTAAAGGAGGTTTTAAAAATACTCCATGGGCCCAAGTGTTCCTGGTGTGTGCAGAGAGGTCAGGATCAATTTTGGGATGGAACCTGCACCACCAGGCTCACCCAAAGCTGCGCTTCCTGTTGGTCCTCTGGATGGAGCCCTCGACAGCTGATTTGGGCTCTTCATGCCAAAAAAATGGGCAGCTGGGTGGAGATTTCTCACTCTTGCTTTATTCCTGCAGGCAGCAGCCTCCTGACAGGGCCGGAGGGGCTGATGGCCAAGGAGAGGGAGAACCTGAAGCGGCTCAAGTGCCTCCGGCGGTACCGGCAGCGCTACGGCGTGGAGGCTCTGCTGCACCGGCAGCTCCGGGAGCGCAGGGTGCTGGCCACTGATGGTGCAGCCCAGCAGGTCCGTGGGGACATCCTGGATGGGTCTTTGCTCTTGTCTCTTTCTGGGAGTGATCCCAGGGCCTGGCAGATTGCCCCATGTAACACCCTTCCTGGAAGGACGGCCCTGGCTGCCACCCTGCTGGGTTTGGAGAAGCTCCTGGGTTTGTGGTTTGTGGGAGTTTGTGGATCTGTGGTAATTCCTGGGTCTGCAGGAGCTCATGGTGTCCACACCTTGAATAATCCTGGAGTGAGTTTTGGGCTCCTCACAGCAAGGGCATTGAGGGTCAAGTTCAAGGAAGGGACTGGAGCATAAAGAGAAGGGGCTGGAAAATTCCTGAGGAGATGAGGGAGCTGGGGGGGCTCAGCCTGGAGAAAAGGAGGCTCAGGGTATTTGGAGGCTTGTGGATTTTTGGGAGTTCCTGGGTCTGTAAGAGCTCATGGGTTTGTGGAAGTTCATGGGCTTCTCAAGACTCAGGTTTTTGGGAGCTTTTGTGTCTGTGGAAGCTCCTGAGTCTGAGTGAGTCCATTCCAGTGCCTAAAGAAGGCTTAATAAAAAGATGGAGAGTTTTTACATAGACAGGCAGTGACAGGACGAGAGGGAATGGTTTTAAACTAAGAGATGAGAGATTTAGGTGGGGTATTGGGAATAAATTCCTCCCTGTAATGGTAGGGAGGCCCTGGCACAGCTTGGCTGTCCTGTCACTGGAAGTGTCCAAAACCAGGCTGGATGTGATCAGAGCACCCTGATCTAATTGAAAGATCCCTACCTATGGGGATAGGAGCTTAAGGATCTTTAAGATCTCTCCCAAACCAAACCATTCCATGATTTCAGGCACACACCACCCGCTCCAGCCAGCGCTGCTTGGCCTTTGTTGACGACGTCCGATGCTCCAACCAGTCGCTCCCGATGACCCGGCACTGCCTCACCCGTATCCTTTGATCTGCCTGACTGTTCCCGACTGTTTGCTGGCACTTTGCCCCGTGGCTGTGCCTCCTTTTTCCCTCTCTGGCCCTGAATCAAGGCCATCGGTTTGCTGTAGCCATTGGTTTCAAACAGGAGCCCAGAGGAAGTGTCTCCCTGTCTGTTGGTGCTCCCATCCTGTGGAGCTGCCAATTCGTATGGGAGCAACAAAGGTTCCCCAGGGGTGGTCCTGCCATGACTTCCTTGGTCCAGAACATCCAGATGGGGTAGGCAGTTCGCTTGGAAGCAGAGAACCCAGGCAGACCCGAGATGGAGACTCCACCACCTCCCTGAGCAGCTCTTCCAATGTCTGACCGCCCTTTCTGTGAAGGAATTCCTCCTGATGAATTCCCAAATTCCTGAATATCCCCTGGCAAAGCTTAAGGCTGTTTACTCTTATCCTGTCCCTTGTCCCCCACCCTGAGGACACACACCAGAGCGTGGCCTTGGGGATTTTTGGGAGGATCTAGAGGGGTAGTTCAAGCCTGTTTGGAGCTGCTATGACCCAGCTGAGTCTCTGTGACCCCTCAAAAGGTTCTCAGGTGTGTGTGTGTGAACAGCCTTGAGCTGTTCCACTTCCCAAATCGGCCTCAGCTATTGGAGAGGCAGCACTGAAAGTTCCACTGGGATCTCCCATCTCAGGAATAACCCCCCAACATGAGATCAAGGATCCCCCAGCTCAGGGATCAGCCCCCAACATGGGATCCTCATGACCTCAACATTGCCCTGGGTGCATCTGCTCCATCCACTGCTGTGGGAGTGTTGGATGTGTCCAGGTTTGGATCATGGTGGAACTGCAGGAGTGAGCAATGGGGTGAATCAGGACAAATTCTGGCACTGGGTCCCAGGGCTGGATGAGGAGGAGCTTCTGGATCTGTGGGAGATCTTGGGTTTGTGGGAGGTGCTGGATTTGTGGGAGCTCTTGGGTTTATCAGAGCTCCTGTGTCTGTGGGAGCTCCTGTGTCTGTGGGAACTTCTGGATTTGTGGGACCTCCTAAGTCTGCAGGAGCTCCTGGGTTTTTGGGAGCTCTTGGGTGTGGAGGAGCTCTCAGATTTCTTGGAGATTCTGGATTTTTGAGAGCCCCTGGAGTTTGCTTTGTCCCTGGAGTTGTTAGACTCCCCCAGCCCTGTGCAGGGAGCAGGAGCTTTGTTTCTCTCTAACCACCACAGATCTCAAAATAAAGACAGGAGAAATCCCATAAAACAGCCGGGGAAGCTGCTGTTGGCAGCTGGCGCTCCCGGGAGGGAGGGGGAGAGCTGGGTCTGGCGGGAGCTCTCAGCTGACTCTCACTGACACAAACAAGCTTTTCCTCGGGCAGCCGATAACATCTGATAACATCTGCATCTGCGGCTTTTCGGGAGGCTCTTGGGCTCTGTTTGCTTCCAGGAGCTGGATTGTTTGTGACAGGGCACTAAAGGGATGGGGAAAGGCTGGGAGGCTCCAGATGGAGCCTGGGATTTTTGTCCTCTTGGCAATCTGTGCTTTTCACTACCAGTGAAGTCGGTGCTGGAGCTGGGAGTTGCTCCAGGAGATGAAAATCTGCCTTCCCCACCCCCTGTTCCCTCACCACATCTGCCCTGGGGTGTCCCAGGTCCCTCTGTTGGGTTGGGCTGTGACATTGCTGCCAGCCTGGATTATGGCTCCCCATGGCCTGCTGTGAAGTGGATTCATGAGAAGTCCTTGGAGCAGGGAGGAGAGGAGGGAAGGGTGGGTCTCAAACCTAGCCAGCTTAAGAAACTGGCTTAAACTTGGTGTCTCTTCCTGGTTTATGTGGGTTTGGGAAATTTTCCCCCTGTCCCACGCTGTGGTGTGTGAGGAAATTGCAGCACAAATCCTCCAAAGCTGGAGAGCAGTTGGGACAATCCTGATAGGAGGGGGAGAAAGCAGGAAGGAAGAGGAAGGGGTTGAAAGAAAAGGTTGGAAGAAGTGGATGGGGGGTTGAAAAAGGATGGTGTAGGAAGAGGGAAAAGATCAGAAGAGGAGGAAGAGATTAAAAGAGGAGGAAAAGGGTGGAAAAGGAGGAATGGGGTCAGAAGAGGATGGAGTTGGAAGAGGAGGATGGGATCAGAAGAGAATGGGGTTTGGAAGAAGAGGATGGGTGTGGGAAGAGGAAGAAGGAATGGGAAGAGGAGGAAAGTCTTGGTGATGGGATCAGAGCAGGATGGGGTTTGATCTGTAGCTCCTCTGCCTCTGGATTGCTCTGCAAGTGTGATGTAATTGAAGCCGAGTTTCTGTTTGGGATTAAAGGCAGGAAATCCCATTTACACCTCTGGCAGGAACAGGTTTTCCATTGGGAAGGAAAATGCAGTGGGAAGATAGAAATACCATAACTAAACTCCTGGCTCTGGAAAAGGCATTGTGTGAGCTGGGATCTCCCTGCCTGTGGGGCTGGAGCTGATCATTTTCCATGGATGTCTGCAAACAAAAGTTAATCCTGTGCCTTTGTGACATCCAGCTGAGGATCTGTGAGTGCTTTACAGGGATCCAGCCACATCTCCCAGCCCCCACGGGGAGGCTGTGGCTGTTGTCCCAGTTTTCCATCATGGAAATTGTGTCACCCACATCCCTGGCCAGTTGGGGTGCAGCTCTGAGCTCCTGATTCCTGACCTGGGAGAAATGGGGGGAGGCAAACACCATTTGGTGAGGGAATTGGGAGCATTTATCAGCGTTTATCCCTCTGCTGCTTCCCTTGACCACCTCTTCCCAGATATCTGCCAGGATACAAACCAGACGCTCTTCAAGCCATGCCAGGGCTCAGAGGAAGTTCCCTGCAACAAACCCGTGCCTGTGAGCCTCTCTGAGGAGCCCTGCTGCCCTCTGCACCTCCGCCTGCCCCCCCAGATGTATGTCCCAGAGCAGGTCCTGGCTGTGCCCCAGGAGCTGGGAGCTGCTCCCACAGATTTGTACCTGAGTGCAGCAGAGCTCCAGCCCACCGAGAGTTTGCCTCTGGAATTCAGCGATGTAAGTGGGAAAGCTTCCCCTCTGCCCTGCTGAGAACCCACCTGGAATATTGCATCCAGGTTTGGGATCTTCAGCGCAGGAAGAGCTGCTGGAGTGAGGCCACAGGAGGCCACCGAGATGCTCCAAGGGCTCTGAATGCAGGCTGGGAGAGCTGGGGATTTCCAGCCTGGAGAAGAGGAGGATCCAGGGATCCACCTTAGACCCCTTTCCAGTGCCTGAAGAGTGCTGGAGAGGGACTTGGGATAAGGGATGGAATGTCAGGACAAGGGGAAATGTCTTCACACTGCCAGAGGCAGGGTTAGATGGGATTTTGGGAAGAAACTCCTCCCTGTGAGGGTGGGGAGACACTGGCACAGGGTGCCCAGAGAAGCTGTGGCTGCCCCTGGATCCCTGGAAGTGTCCAAGGCCAGGTTGGACAGGGCTTGGAGCAACCTGGGATAGTGGAAGGTGTGCCTACCATGGTGTGGAGTGAAACAAGATTATCTTTACAGTCCCTGCCAATCCAAAGCATCCTGGGATTCTGTGAAAATGCAGGAATGCGGAAGGTTTGGTTTGGGAGTTATTCCAGGGTTGGTGGCTGCTCCTTGAGAATGGCTGTGCTCATTTAAATCCCTTCAGGGGCCTCTTAAAAAGAGGATTGCCCCCCCTGCCCCCCCCTCATTTTCTCTCCCATGAGGAAAACATGAAGATTTTAATCCCCAGATTATTCTGGCATCCTGCATTTAAAGCCACTACGTTTAAAAGGCTCAGCAATGTTGTTGGGCCAAAAGCAAAGCACCACAATCCACGGGAGCTGCTCCTGTGAGTGAGGTGTGCCCTTGGATGTTCCCAGGATTCCTGAGCAGTGGTGTTGGAGGCAAACCTGGGATCCACTTTGGAATTCGGTGATGGAGGAGGGATTGCAGCAGCAGGAGTTGGGAGACCGAGTGGTGTCGGGGTTGTGGGGGCTCAGATCAGATCCCAGGCCCTTCCTGTTCAAACAGGAGGTGGTTATTTGGGTTAGAAAGGAAACACAGGACTGTTGTCCCTGATCCTGCCCTTTGAGAGCATTCCGAGCTCCCTCTGGAGCGCTGAGGATTCATGGAAGCTGCTGGGGGCATCTGTGTTGTGTCTCACGTCGTGCCAGGCTGGGGAAAGTGCCACTCGTGAGTCACAGGAATCTCACCCTCGTGTCAAACCCCCTTTGGAGCCAAAACAAATCCCAGCCTCTCCCCTCACCAGGGAGGGCAGATGGAGGAGTCCTCAGAGCCTGTCCATCCCCATCTGTGGTGTCAGGGCAGGCGGAGGAGGTGTGACATCCTAGGAGAGGGGAGGGGATGTTCCAGGTGTCCCCAGGAATGTGTGACATCCCAGAGAGCAAGGATTGCTCCGGGGGTCCCCAGGAATGTGTGTGACATCCTGGAGAGCAGGGATTTCTCTGGTGATCCCCAGGAATGTGTGTGCAAACCTGGAGAGAGGGAGGAGCTGATCCCTGGGGGTCTCCAGAAGGGTGTGTTTACATCCTATCGAAGCCATTCCAGGTGCTGGAGGGACACTTTGGGGACAGAACATCACACTGGGCTCCAGATGGTTTATCCCACACCTTGTGACCTCAGCAGTGCCAGCTGGGATCATGGAATTCCAGCAGGAGGAGGAGGAGAAGGGGTTATGTTGTGGCTGCAGGCTGGGGGTCCCGCTGGCGTGGTGCCAACTCCCCCTGCCTTCCTCCTCCCTTTCCTGCTGCTTCAGAGCACTGGGGTCTCCTCATACTCCTCCTGACGAGCTGTTTTCCCTGCCAGGACCTGGACGTGGTGGGTGATGGGATGCAGTGCCCCCCGTCCCCTCTGCTCTTTGACCCTTCTGTGACCCTCGATCCGTCCCTGCGGGACATGGCCGAGGCTCCCATCGACATCCTGGCGCTGGAGGAGACAGACAAGGGCAGCTCCTCCACCCCTCTCATCCCTCCAGCCGAGCTCCCTGCGCAGGTACAGCCGGCTGGGAAAAGCCTGGGATGGATTTTTCCCAGCAGGAAGCTCCCCTCCATTTCCTCCCACCAGGCCCGGGGGGCTCTTCTCCCACTCCTCTCCCACACAGCAGCTCCAGAGCTTGGGTGTGCCCATGGTCTGGATGGCATTAGGAGTGCCAGGGTGGGGGTGGCAGCCAGAGCCCAGCCTGAGATGGCTCTGTGGGTGGCTCAGTGCCACCCTTGTCCTGTGTGGGGATGGATGTCCTAGGAATGTCTGGGACACTGGGGATGTCTGGCCAAGGGGGTTGCCTGCTGTTGGAGCCTCTTAATCCCAGCTGGGGGTTTTAGGAGAGTTGTTTCCCTGGCCAGGCATTCTGCTTTCTTCCCTGGGGTCTTACTTTTCACTGGAATAACTGAAGTTTGGTTATTTTAGTTATTCTGCCTGGAGCCTGGGGTGTCCTTGGGATGTCTCCACAGGGTGTCCCCTTTGGTGATGTCACCCAGCCCTCTGTCCTGCCTCCCCTGCCATGACTTCTGGAATGAGAGCCAAGTTTTGGGGTGGGGTTGAGCCCAGGCTCTGACTGAAGACCCCCGGTTTGCTGTAGCCGTTGGTTTCAAACAGGAGCCCAGAGGAAGTGTCTCCCGGTCTGTTGGTGCTCCCATCCCATGGAATGACCAATTCGTGTGGGAGCAACACTGTTCAAACCATGTCCCACCACAGCCAGCTCACTGTCCCTGTCCTGTCCCCAGCAGGGTCACCTCCCATACCAGCCAGGACCTCGGGATGACCAACAGCCAGAGGAAACTGCTTCGTCCACCCCAGCCCAGGGAGCAGCTGCCAACGGGAGCCTGGAGCCAGGAGCTGTGAGCTGAGCCTGGCAGCATCGAGGTCTCCACACCCGGGGGACCCTCAGCGTGGGACAGGAGGGGTCTTGGGGTGCTGCTGTCCTGGTCCAGTGCCAGGATGAGCAGCAGCTCTGGTTCCTCCACTGAAATCCCAGAGTGGGGACCCTGAAATCCCAGCATGGGAACTCCAGACCCTCCCCTCCTCTGTAGGGATGCAGCAACCACAGAAGACTGGGGAAATCACCGAAGTTCTGGGATCATTTGCCACGCCCTGATTGCCCTGGGGGGGGCGGGGGAGGGGTGACGTGGCCCTGTCACATTTTGAGGGGACAGAGGTTGCCTCCCACCGGTCCCCCCACAATAAATGAGGTGGGTTCTGAATGTCCTTGTGTCTTGCGGATAAACGGAAATATTGGGGTGTTCCAGGGGTGACCTGGGGGGCTGAGGGTGTTTCCGGGGAGGGGAGACCCTCCTGCTGCTGTTACCGGGGGTCGCTTTGGGGGTCACCCCTTGATTTCGGGGGGGAACAGGCGGGGGAGCTCCGTGGGGCGCGGGTCGTGCCGCTCCCATCACGGGGCAGCCGCGATCGGTGTCTCGATCGGTACCGATTCCCGCGGGAGGGGAGGAGGGGCAGGGGGTACGGGCTCAGTCTCGGGCGGCTCCGGGGATCACGGGAGAGGGGGGTGCTCGGGGCGGGGATGCGGCGGCGGCACCGGGACTCCCCCACCACCCCCGGGCGCCGATTGGCGGCGGCGGGGGCGCAGGGCGGGGCCGGCCCGGTGGAGCCATGACGTCACCGCCGCCGCCGGTCCCGCCCCGGCCCCGGTCCCGGTCCCAGCCCCGGCCATGCCGTCCCGGCCCCGGCCCCGCCGTAGCCCCCGGTGAGTCCGGTCGCGCCGCGGCGGGGGGCAGGTGGGGGGGCCTGGGGTCGGCGGCACCGGCGGCGGGGGGGCATCCGTGGCCTCCGGGCACCGGATCGTGCCGTGGGAGGGTGGGGGTTGACCCCGGGGAAATGGCGGGGGTGGCCCGCTCGGTGCTCCTCCGCATGTCCCCGGTGCCCCTCCGTGCATCCCCCTTGTGTCCTCGGCTCTCCCCGCTGTCCCCAGTGCATCCTGGGGTGTCCCCGGTGTCCCCAGAGCATCCCGGCTGTCTCTGGGGTGTCCCCACTGCATCTCGGCTGTCCCTGGCGTGTCCCCAATGTCCCCAGTGCATCCCAGCTGTCCCCAGTGTCACCACTGCATCCTGACAATCCCTGGTATGTCCCCAGTGTCCCCAGTGCATGCCGGCTGTCCCTGGGGTGTCCCCAGTGTCTCCAGTGCATCCCGGCTGTCCCCAGTGTCACCAGCGCATCCCGGCTGTCCCTGGGGTGTCCCCAGTGTCCTCAGTGCTGTCCCCAGTGTCGCCAGTGCATCCTGACTCTCCCTGGGGTATTCCTAGTGTCCCCACTGCATCCTGACTGTTCCTCAAATGTCCCTACTGCATCCTGACTGTCCCCACTGCATCCCGGGTGTCCCTGGGGTGTCCCCCACTGTCTTTCATCCCACCCGCCTGTCCCCAGTGTCCCCAGTACAAGCCAGCTGTCCCCTGCTCGTGTCTCTGTTGTACCCACCACATCCTGACTGCTCTCAGTGTCCCCACCACATCCCTGGCTGTCCCTGTGTGTCCCTGGCGAGTCCCAGCTGTCCTCGATGTGTCCCTGTACCCCGAGGCTGTGTCTCTAGCACATCCCACTTGTCCCCGGTGTATCCCGGCTGTCCCCAGGGTGTCCTTGCTCTCCCTGGTGCATCCTGGCTGTCCCTGGACTGTCCCCAGAATGTCCTGGCTGCCCCCAGAGCAGCTCAGCAGGGTTGGGGACGCTCGGGGCTGTCACCCCATGTCCCCGAGCTATCCCCAGCGTGTCCTGGCTGCCCCCAGAACAGCTCAGCAGGGTTGGGGACACTCGGGGCTGTCATCCCACGTCCCTGGTCACACAGAGTGGGGACCCTGCTGTGGGGCAGGCCAGGGCCAGCCTGTCACGGCCACGCTGGCGTGTCCTCGGCTGCGGCTTGGGCACGTGCCTTGTCCCCACGCCGTGTCTCCACAGTGCCCGGGGCAGCGGGGACCGAGCGACTGGGGGATATTGGGGAGGGGACACGGGCTCTGGGTGGCCCTGGCTGTGCCGGAGCTGTGTCCCCCTCCCCACAGGGACCCTCGCGCTGCCCCCGCGGGGCCCCACGCTGGGGGAGGGGATGGCCGCGCTGTCCATCTGTCGGGGCCCCCCCGGCTGTCCCCGCCGGGGGCTTGGGGGGGCCGCGGGCTGCTCTTCCCCTCCAGACAGAGCCTCACTTCCCCCCGTGACGCAGCCGGAGCCGCCGGCCCCAGGGCCGCTTCCTGCGCGGGGGGCAGGCGAGGGGCCCACGGGCACCTCGGGGACAATGGGGACCACAGGGACCCGCGTGGGTTCTCCCCACGGGCTGCAGGGAACGGGGACAGCACTTGCGAGGTCTGCCCGTGCCCCCCCAGACCTTCTCCTTGTCCCCTCCATAGCCCCAGACCATCTTCTTGTCCCCTGCATCACCCTCAGACCTTCCTCTTGTCCCCTCCGGTCTCCCTAGCCCTGCCGAATCCTCCCTCTCCCCGCCGCGGTGCCGTGGGGTCCGGGTGAACTGGGGACGCGTGGCCCCGTGTGAACCCCAAAACCCCAAACCTCACCCTCGTGGGGTGGGGGGTGGCGGCCACGGCCGGGGGTCACGGCTCGGCTCGGCGTCTGCAGCCCCCGGAGGGCTCCCCGAGGGGTCCCCGGGCTGCGGGGGTCCCTCCAGAGGGTCCGGGATGCCCTGCGGGGATCCCTCTGTGCGCTGCCCTGTCCCCCCCGGCCGTGTCCGGTTCCACAGGGGATTCCCGGTGCTTCCTCTCCCCGGATGCCTCCCGGCGTGCCGGTGCCGCCGCTCCCGGGGGCCCCAGCGCCGGTTCCCCGGGGCTGGCGCTGGCGGAGCCGCGCACCGGGGGAGGCGGTGGCTCCATCCCGGCTCCTCCCCGGCCGCGGCGGGAAGGCGGAGCCGCCGCCGCCGCCTCCCAACAATAGCGCGGCCGGGCCGGGCCGGGATGGAAACGCCGCCGCCGCCGGGACCGGCCCCAGGGCCGCTCTGAGCCGAGACTGGCGGCGCCACCGGGAGCCCCGGGCGTGAGTACGGAGCCGGGGCCGGAGCTCAGCGCAGGGACGCAGCGGCACCGGCGGCGGGGGGAGCCCGGGGCGGAGCGGGGGGTGTGCGGCGCTGGGGGGGCCGTTTGAACGCCGGGGGTCCTGTGCACCGGGGCTGTGCATCCCGGTGCCGCGGGGCCGGGGTCAGCCCCGGGGATGCTGCATATCCCTGTACCCTGTAGGTGCTGCACATCCCGGTGCCCCGGGGCTGCTGCCGATCCCGGTCCCAGCGGTCCTGCGCATCCTCGTGACCCTGTGCCGGTGGTGGTCGCGGTGCTGGGGGCACACCGCTGCCCCGGGGCTGATGCCGGTCCCAGTCCCAGTGGTGCTGCACATCCTGGTGCCCCAGGGCTGGTCCTGGTCCCGGTCCCGGGTGTGCATCCCGGTGCCATTCTGGTTCCCCTGCACCACCGGGAAGGAGCTGGGCAGCAAGAGGGTTCCCTGAAGCTCTTGGTGCCAGTGGGGTCAGGACTCAGCCCTGGGGGTCTTCCAAGGCTCCATCCCCCTTCTCAACCCAGTCCTCCCCTGCAGGTGACACCACACAGGGACGGGGCTGGGGACACCCGAAGCCAGGTAAGGGAGGGCCGGGCTCTGCTGGGCCTGAGGGTGCTGCAGGCCTGGTGTCACAAGCCAGGGGCCAGCAGGGACACTGCCATGACTCATGTCCCCCACAGCAGTGATGTCGGAGAGCGTGGCCGAGGCTCCAGGACCTGGGAGCCCTGCGGCTCTGGGCGAGACTGGCACCAGCCATGAGCTGCTGCAGCGCCTGCGGGAGCTGGAGGTACGCAGGAATGGGATCACCGGGACACAAGACCACCAGGCAGCCGTGGCCAATGTGAAGCTGTGGCCATGGCCACCACGCAGCCGGTGCCAAGAGCCAGCCATGGCCTGTGCCATGAAGTCCAGACACCATGGTGCTGGACTTCCAGCTTTCCATGGCCCTCGTGTGCCACTGCTCCTGGGGCAGCCCCGTCCTGCCATGAGTGGCCCTGAGTCCCACCAGGAGACAGAGGGTCTCCTTGGTGCCATGGCGATGTCCACAGTGTCCCCTGAGCTGTCCCTGCTCTGTTCTAGGCAGAGAACTCAGCCCTGGCCCAGGCCAATGAGAACCAGCGGGAGACATATGAGCGCTGCCTGGACGAGGTACTGGAAAACACACCCACATGCATGGTACATGTGTGCACATGTGTGTGCTGGGGCATGAGGCTGTGTGTGCCCTTGTGCCCCACCCCAGACCTCCCCTCTGCTCCCCAGGTCGCCAACCATGTGGTGCAGGCGCTGCTCAACCAAAAGGTGGGTGTCAGGAGGGCAGGAGGGTGTCAGGGGGCTGGGAGGATGTTTTGGGGCTCGGAGAGTCCTGGCTGACCCCTTTACCCCCACACCTTGGCCAGGACCTGCGTGAGGAGTGCATCAAGCTGAAAAAACGTGTCTTCGAGCTGGAGCGGCAGAACCAGGTGCTGAGCGACCTGTTCCAGCAGAAGCTGCAGCTCTCGACTGGCTCTCTGCCCCAGGTGTGCCCAGGGCTGCATCGGAGCTGGGGGGTGGGCATGGGGCAGAGCTCCCCTGAAGCCTAACCCACCATCTCTGTCCTGTCCAGCTGCCACTGCACCCTGTGCCAGTGCCCCCGGATGTCCCTGTCACCCCCCAGCCGGCCTGTGCTGAGCAACAGCCACCCCCACTGCTCCCTGGGCTCTGTGTGCCCCTGCCCGAGGTGGGTACTGGTGTCCCCAACCCCCTGCTGTCCTAGTGTCCCCCTCTCCGGGCTGTGTCACCCCCTTCCCCATTGTCTTTGCCCAGCGTGTGGTGTCGCCAGGCCTGTGACACATAGCTTCCCAGGCCCATGGTGTCCTCTTCTGTCCCTCACCCTGGATCTGTGGTGTCCCCATCTATGTGCCTATGGCGTCATACTTTCAATGGTGTCCTTGTCCCTGTGGTCACTGTAGTGTCACCTCTCCAGGTTCATAGTGTCCAACTTCCCAAGTCCCTCCCCATGTGTGATGTCCCTGGCTCAAATATCCATTGCCCCAGATGTCCCTGTCCCCATCCCAAAGCCTATTGTGTCCCTCTGTGTGTTTCCCCTCTGGTACCAGGGGGCTCAGTGCCAGCTGCTCACAGGGTGACAGTGCCCTGTTCCCACAGGTTCTGCCACCAGTTCCATCGGGCAGCCCTGGGCTCAGCCCCGGTGCCCCGCCCCTGGACGCCCTGTCCCCCTTCTTCAAAAAGAAAGCTCAAATCCTGGAGGTGCTGCGCAAGCTGGAGGAGACAGACCCACTGTTGGGTCCCCCCCCAGCCTCCCCCGGCTCCCCCGAGCCCTGCGCAGCCCCGGGTTGGCCCCCCTGCCCACTGCGGGGTCCGGGGGCTGCGGGGGGCTGGCGGGGGACCGAGGGCAGCCCCTGCTCCTCGCCGGAGGAAGGGGGGCCGCCACGGGGGGCTCTGCTCAGCGCCTTGGCCGAGCGGCTGCTGCGAGGTGAGGGTGGAGGCTGCTGCCGGCGCAATGGTGAAGCCCCCGGGGGACCCCCCCGGCAGCGGCGCGGGGAGCACCCCGCCTTCCTGGGACTCTACACGCCGGGCGAGGAGAGCCCCGAGGGGGGCTTCACCCCTCTCTCTCCTGGAGGTGTTCCCAACCCCCTGCCCTCCCCCACCAAGGTGCTCAAGCTGCCACCTCCCCCCGGGGGGCTGCGCCTCAGCCCCCAGCTCGCCCACCCCTCCAAGATCCCCTGTCGTGGCTCCCACCCCGAGGCCTCACCGGGGCTCAGCCGCCGCCCATCCCCCGAAGCTCCCCCAGATCCCGGCTCCCCCGAGCCCCCCACCTTCCCCCCCGCCCGCACCTTCGAGGCGGTCGAGCAGCCCCCGGGACCACCGGGACCCCTGGCCAGCGGGGAGAGGGCAGCCGCTTCCCCCCCCAGCTCTCGCCGTGGCACAGGCTCGGCCCCCTGTCGCCGCCCTGGCAAGAAGCCCCCCGAGCCAGGCTACCTGCCCTTCAAGGAGCGCCTGGCCGCCCTGGGCAAGCTGCGGGGTGCCGAAGGCCGCGAGCCCCCTGGCCCTGGGCGGCCCGAACGGGGTCACGGAGCCGAGGCACGCCCCCCGCCCCGGGGAGGTTTGGGGGGCAGCCTGAAGCACCCCGAGCCAGCGCACGGCGCGGAGCCCTTGGCCCGCTGCTACTCCTCCGGCTCCATGGGCGACCCCGGCAAGGCGGGGGGCAAGGGGCGCCCCGTCACCGGCCGGACCCCCTCACGGCCTCCCCCCACGCCCCCTGCCAAAACCTCCCGCAGCCCTCACGGCAGCCCCACCAAGCTGCCCACCAAGGCGGGCAAAACCGGGGCGCAGCGGGGCGAGGAGCCAGCGGGCGCCAAGGCGGGCGGGGGTCCCCACAAAACCCCGGCGGACCTCGAGCCCACCGGGCCGGCGCCGAGCGCCGCGGGGCACTCGGCCATCGAGGAGAAGGTGATGAAAGGCATCGAGGAGAACGTGCTGCGGCTGCAGGGCCAGGAGCGGGCGCCTGGCGCCGAGGCCAAGGGCAAGGCGGCCGGGCTGGCGAGCTGGTTTGGGCTGCGGCGAAGCAAATTGCCGGCGCTGAGCCGGCGCGGGGACGGCGGGCGAGGGCGCGAGTGGGCTGGGACCCCCGCGCCCCTGCGCCGAGAGGTCAAGTTGGCCGCCCGCAAGCTGGAAGCCGAGAGTCTCAACATCTCGAAGCTGATGGAGAAGGCGGAGGATCTGCGGAAGGCGCTGCGGGAGGAGCACGCGTTCCTGCAGGGACTGGCGCTGGAGAAGGGGCGTCCCCGTGGGCCCCCGCGAGGCCCCGGCCCCCTCCCTGTCATGTACCAGGAGGTGACGGCCGAGACCTTCATGCAGCAGCTGCTGGACAGGTCAGCGCCCAGCTGGGTCCCCTCGGGGTAGGGGTGAGGGTGGGATGTCCCCCTGATACATCGCCTGCCCCCAGGGTGGACGGGAAGGATGTCCCCTACGAGACCCGCCTGGAGCACAAGCGGGAGCTCTGTGACCTCCGGAGAGTCCCCCCCGATGCCAAAGACCCCCGGCTCTGCCGCCCGCCCCGCAACGGCATCGTGGGACACCTGCGGGAGCCCTCGGACAAGGTGAGGATCCCCGGCCAACCCCCAGGCCTCCTCTCCAGCAGAACCCCGCAACTCTTCATCCTCTGCATCCCCGCAGGTGCCGGACGTGGGGCTCCGGGATGAGCTGCCATCCGACGAGAGCTTGTCCGAGTCAGGGACATCGCAGCATTTCGCTGGTGAGAGGGTAGCGGGGGGATTACGGTGGAGAGGGGACACCAGGGTGGACTCCCCGACACTGACCCCTCCCCTTGTGCCGCAGCCTGCGGGTCGCTGACGCGGACACTGGACAGCGGGATCGGCACCTTCCCGCCCCCTGACTATGGGGGGGTGCCAGCCAAGAGCACCCCCAAACCGCGGGGCCGCCCCGAGCCGCTGCCCGGGGCTGTGCCAGCCGCTGTCACCAAAGTGCCGCGCAAGGCCCGGACGCTGGAGCGGGAGGTGCCCAGCGCCGAGGAGCTGCTGGTGGCCGGGAAACACCGGAGCGCTCCGGGGTGTCGCCTCCCGGCCCCGCCAAGCTCGCACGGCCACCGTGCTGCTCCCCAAGGTGGGTGTCCCCCCATAACTGCACCCCAAGGTGGGTGTCCCCCCCTCACTGCACCCCAAGGTGGGTGTCTCCCCCTCCGTGCCGGGTGTGCGCCCATCCTCGTTAAGGTGCAGCAGGGGTTTTGCCCCGCGGTGGGGATTTGGGGGGCATGGGGGGCCCTGCAGGTCAGCGCTGACCCCCCGTTGTTGCTGCAGACACCGGGGATGACGCCAGGAAGCCGCGGCGTGTCCAGCAGAGCAAGAACTGGACCTTCCCCAATGCCAAAGCCTGCGGTGCTGCTGACCCCTTCGTGTGCCCCCCCGGGGGGCTGGAGGGGCTGCATCGGCCTGCGCAGGTAAGGACAGGCTGTGGGAGCCCTGAAATCCCGGAGTACCCCAAAACCTTGGTGTGGGGTCCCCAAAAGTCCAGAGTAAGGACACTAAAACTCTGGAACAACACCCCAAAATCCCAGCAACAGGATCCCCAGACCCTCCTGCCCTCGCAGTAGGAATGGAGAAGCCATGGGGAGAGGATGTGGGGGGGACACTGGCCAGAGTTCTGGGATCATTTGCCACATCCTCGTGTGCCCCAGGGGGGTGGGGGAGGGGAGATTTAAAGTGGCCCTCTAATAATTTGGGAGGGGCAGAGGTTCCCTTGCACGGGGGGGTGATAGACATGGGTGACACTAGCACAACAACCCCCCCTGCCCACACTGTCCCTCCCCAGGCCCCCGTGTGCAGCCCGGCAGGGCATCGGGGGGCATCCCCGGAGGCTCCCCCACCGCTGCCCCCTGCCCTGAGCACTAGCAGCAGCCGGACCCCCAGCGCCTCGGATGTGGGGGACGAGGGCAGCACGGAGGCACGGTCCCGGGATGGGGGGCACGGCCCCGCCGGGCTGGAACACTCCGAGTCCCTCAGCGATTCGCTCTACGACAGTCTCTCCTCCTGCGGCAGCCAGGGCTGAGCTGCCCCGGTCCTGCTCCCACGTCTTCCACCCTGTCCCCGCTGCTCCCTGCTCCTGCTCTGAGGGTGCTGCCTGGATTGGGGGAGTCTGGTGTCCTGTCACCCCCTCTCCTGGCTCTCTCCGATGGTGCTATGGCCCTGTACAGCCCCCGCAGATGGGTTTTTAACTCAATAAAGCCACCCCCCCAGCCTGGGTTATTTATATATGTGATGGTGCTGACGCTGTGTCCCTGTGCCCGAGGGAGGGTCAGATGGACTTGGGGATGGAGGGAGGGATGGACGGACATGGGGGATGGAAAGAGGGGGACGAGAGTCTGGAGTTTGAGCAATTTATTGAATCATCCCGGTGTACAAAGAGCGGAGACGGCGGGACTGGGAGCGCTGGGAATTGCGATGTCCCCACGGCTCCCTCCCAGCACACGTTCATTTCTTGGCACTGGTGCTGAAGGGGAGGCTCCGCCAATGAGTTTGGCTGAGGGGGGAATCCAACCAACAACCCCTCGGGCTGGTTTTGGGATTTGGTTTTGGGGCCTCACGGCTTCCCAGGGAAGGGTAACACCCTGGGTGCCGGTGGGGCTGGGAACAAAACTCCAAGGAAAAAGGACACGTGGGTGACCACTCCAAGGGTCACAGGCCAGGGGGGGCCAGGGGGAGCCAAACTCCAGCAGGATTCACAAATTGGCTGGTTTGTAATCAAAAAAAAAAGCTGAACGAGAGAAAAACCCACGAGGTGCGAAAGCTTCTGGCTGCTTCCTCGGCAGCAAAGCGCAGCCCCTTTAATGACAGAGAGGGACGGGAGGGGACATGGGGACACAGGGGTGGCTCCGCCTCAGCCCAGAGCCACTTCACTTCTTCTCCTTCTTCTTGTTCTGCAAGAGGAAAGGCCATGGTCACTCGTGGGCTCTATCCCTCTGTCCCCCTGCCCTGCCCAGAGACCTTCACCCACCTCAGACATGCCCAGGATCATCAGGAGCTCCCGGAAGATGTTGACAAAGTCCAGGAAGAGATCGATGCAGTGCCTGGGGGAGGGAGGGATGGATGGATGCTCAGTGGGTGCCACCCTGCCCCCTGTGTCACACCCCCCACGTCCCCAGCACCCACCAGATGTAATCCTTGTCCCCGCTCTCCGCCTTCTCGATGATGAGCTGCGTGTCGAAGAGCACGAAGCCGCACATGATCATCAGCGCCAGGTACAGGTTGGCCTGCAGGAGGTAGAAGGGCATGAGGTGGGGACAGTCCCTTACTGGTGTCACCTGTCTGTCTGTCCATCCTCAGCGGGGTGCCAGCAGGTGGGAGGGGACTCACCGAGAAGAGCCAGGTGGATCTCACAAAGGCGTTAATCAGGGAGGAGAGAAGCATCAGGGTGAGGCCGGAGAGCAGGAAACCTGCAGGGAGAGGGCAGGGAGTGAGGGCCAGGCCTGGGGAGCCCCCCACACCCCACAGGGAGCCCTCAGCCCCCCAAGAGTCCTCCCCAAAGCCCCTCTCACCTCCCAGGTAGAGGTAGCTGCGGCGCCGGGCGTACAGGGCGCTCAGTGAGAAGCAGGCGAAGATGGTGGCAGTGCCCAGGAAGGCAGTGGGGATGATGCTGGGGGGGCAGGAGAAAGGGGTCAGAGGGTTTTGGGGGCAGCTGGGGGGTGTCAATGGGGTTTGGTGGGCAGCTGGGGATGGGGAACAGGATCTGGGTGGCAGCTGGAGGTGGGGGACAGGGTCTATGGGGGCGTCACGTACCTGGGGTTGATGGAGATGCACATTTGCAGGAGGGGTCCCAGGTTGATGCCTGGAAGGACAGAGCTGAGTGTCACCAGAGCCGTTCACGGGGGCTCCATCCGGCCCCTGTGCAGGGTTTGGGGTCCTGTGGGATGTGGGGGGCACTCTCAGTGCCCACCTACCCGTGAGGAAGGCGAAGCCAACGAGCATCCCCAGCCGCTTCTGCTCGGTCTCATGGCTGTGTGGGGTGGCCGTGAGCCAAACCATCAGCCCCAGTGCGCCCAGGCCAGTCAGGAGCCCGAACTGGGGGAGTGAGAGACAGATGAGGGTTGGGCATCGCCTCACCTGGGTGGTGCAGGGCTGGGAGTGCCCCGTGCAGCCCTGCAAAGGCCCCTCACCTGGAAAAGGTGGGTCACCACATTGATGTAGGCGCCCGCAGCCGCCACGAACATACAGAGGGCAAAGCTGCCATAGACCCTCTTCAGGTGCTCCTGGGTGGAGGCCGAGCTGCAGGTGAGGTGGGGATGGTGAGGGGGGCAGGGAAGGCTGGGACAGCCCCCCAAACCTCCCGCCCTGCCTGTGTGTCACTCACATGTGGGAGAACTTAAAGAGGGCATCGAAGTTGATGTTCCGGTCGAAGACGTTCATGGTGCCGGGCTGGGAAAGGCCCACGGCCACTCCACAGGGGTGCAAGCTGCGAGGGGAAGCGAGGTCAGGAAGGATCTGGAGTCTACCCTAATCTCTCAAACTTCCCCCAGGAACCAGGTGCGAGCTCAGGAGCTGCTGGGGCTCCGGAGCCTTCCTTGTCCAGCTGGTGCAAGCACTGCCGGCTGTTGCAAGGCTGGGGAGGCCCGTGGGGTGTTGCAGGGCTGTTGCAAGGCCAGGGTGGCCCTCAGGGATCCCGCGGGGGGGCTGCTGTGAGCCTGGGGGAGCCTCTGAAGAGCTGTGGGAGCGCTGCTGGCAGCTGGAAACGTCTTTGTGCCAGGTGACTATTAGTGCCCGTAATGACGTCCCCAGAGGTGGCTCCGGCAGCAGGAGGCTCCCAGCAGGGCCTCCTCCTCCTCCTCCTCCTCGTCCAGCCGGCTCGGCCGGCTCTGTCCCCTCTGGCACCTGCTGGAGCCCGACCTGCCCAGCCAGTGGCACGAGCCACCTGTCCCCAGGGGATGGAGGGGACCGAACGGGGTGCAGGCTGGGGGGCTTCAACCAGCGGCCCTGGCGGAGGGGAGGGTCTAGGAGCGAGGCCTCATCCAGCCACACCAGCACAGCCAGGGGTGCCCAGGTTACAAACCACTATGGGACAGTGACAAGGGGTGGCACCGGGCTGGTGCCACCCCTAGGCTGGTGCCACCCCTAGGCTGGTGCCACCCCTAGACTGGTGCCACCCCTAGGCTGGTGCCACGAGGCCCTGGGGAAGCCTTAGGTCAAGGGGCAAGGCCAGGGAGGAGGTGCGGCCACGGGGACAGTCGCCACCGGGGTGTGGCGGCGGGGGTGTGTGTGACAGGGCTGTGACAGCCCCCCCGCGGGTGCGACACCCCTCCGCTCCTGGCCACAGCCGGTTCCATTAGGCAGGCCCCGGTGAGTGCCGGTGCCAGGCCGGCAGCAGGACCCGGGGCGAGGACCGGGACCGGACACCGAGCTGCCCCCCCGCCGGTTTCGCTTTCACCAGCGCCGGCCCTGGTCGGGTCCAAGCGACCTTTACCCGCTGCTTCCCGCACCCTGCCCCGCCGCTGCCCCGCCGCTCCCCCTCACTCCGCCGCCCCGATTCCCCCCGATCCTCCCGTCAGAACCGGGCGGAGACCCCCGGGCCCGAACCCGTGCGCGCCCCCCCCCGCAAAGGGCCTGCTGGGGGCGGCACCCTCCCGGTCCGCTCGGGGTGAGTTCCGGGGGTGCTGTGGGATCGCCCAGGGTCCGAAGCCGCTCCGGATCCCCCCGGGCTGCCCCGGGCCCGCCCCGCCCGCGCCCCCCGCCCGCACCTGCGCCGCGTCCGCCGTCCGTGCCAGGCCGCGAGCTCTGCGCCACGCCCCCCGCGCTCATTGGCTGAACCCCCGCGTATTCCCGCCTCCCGCCTCACCTTATTGGCTCTCGCCAGCGCCAGGGGCGGGGCTCGTCTCGAGACGCCGTCACGGCCCGGGCCGCGCCCGAGCGCCTCCGTTGGACGAGCAGCGCCCGCCCCCGCGCGCGAGCCCGGCGCTGATTGGTCAACGTGAGCACGGCCCGGCCAATCGGAGCGTCCCGCTCGCTGCCGGCATTCGGGCGCCCTCCGGTGGTTCCGCCGCGGAAGTGCAGCGGCAGGGCGGGACCGGGCGGGGCCCGGCGGGGCCCGGCGGGGCGGGGGGGCGGGACCGGGAGGCGGTGGCAGCGCCGGACACGACGGGCTGAACCTCCCCCACCGCCCCCCGGTGCCTGGGCCGGGGATGGGGAACGTGGAGAGCGCGGACGGGGAGGCGCTGCCCCGGGGCCCGGGAACGGCGGCGGCCCCGGGGGGACCCGGACTGTTCGCCCCGGGCAAGATGCCGATGCCGGAGCCCTGCGAGCTGGAGGAGCGCTTCGCCCTGGTGCTGGTGAGAGGCCGACCCCCGCAGCACTCGCCGGTTCCCGGTGCTCACTCCCGGTTCCCGATGTGCCTCGGTTCCAGATGCGCTTCGCCTGTTCGCTCCGTCCCTGTTCCCGCTGCGTTCCCTCCGGTTCATCCCTTCCCGGGACCCCTCCCGATGCGCTCTCCCGGGCCAGTTGGCGGGCACCGGGCACCGCCGGGACGGCACCGCCGCCCGGAGCCACCGGAGGCGGGCGGGGAACGCCGGTGCCCGCGGGGATGGGCAGGGGCCGCGGGGGACACCCCACCCGGGACAGCCCCGGGGGTGACGCCACTCCCGATACCACCGCGGGGGCCCCTGGGGCCCGGGGACTTTGTCAGCCGGGAAAGTCCCGTCGGGTCTGGGGTTGGGGTTCTCCGTGGGTGCGGGGACCCCAGGGCTGGGATTCCCCTCCGGGTGCGGGGGTTCCCGGTGGATGCAGGCGTTCCCGGTGGGAGCGGGTGCCCTACGCGGTCCCCGGTCCGCTGTCACAGCCGGGGCGGTGGCCATCCCGGCGGCTGCCCGGGACATGGCTCGGCAGTGCCCTCGGTGCCACCGGGGCCACCAACACCGCGGAGGAGTCCCACCGGCGCTTGGGCGGCTTACGAACCGTCCCGGTGGCCCCTCCGCGGCGCCGGCTTTGTTTTGTGGGGGACACCGCGGGGACACCGTGGCTGGGTGACACCGGTGCCCCCCGACAACCGGCCCCGCCATCCCGGTGGGAGCAGCCGCCAGCGGAAGCCGCGGCCGGGCAGGAAATGCCGAGTGTGGTCCCACGGGGCTCTGGAAGCCGAAATCGGGGGCAACGGGGGGCACCGGCACCCCCTGCGTGGGCGCGTCCCGCCAGTGACGAGCGGCTCCCGCCCGCGGCGGCGCTGCCCGTCCCGCATCCCACGCGGGGCGGATGGGGCCGCCGGTCTCCGCGGGGCCTCTGGCGGGGGGCCACGTCCTGCCGGGCGACACCGGTGCCGGGGAGGGGGTCAGTTGGCAGGGTGGTGGCATCCCCCCAAAATGTCCCCGCGGCCGTCGGCGGAGCCCGGTGCCGTCCCGGCTGCTGCCGGGGGTGGAAAACATTCCATCATGGGATGGAGCTCCGGCGGTCCCCTGAGGCTAGGATCCGCCCCGGAGCCCCCCAGCCCCCGGGCGGACTCCAGCCCCGGTACCGCCGTTCCCGGGGGGATTCAGCCCCGGGACAGCCGTGGGGGTTCCCGGTGGGACTGACTGCGGAGGAAGTGCCCGGCCGGGAGCGGCCGCGCTCCCACCACAAAGGCAGGAAACGAAGCGGCGGGAACGCCGGGACGGGCGGCTGCGCTTCAAAGCCCCCCGCGGGTGCCCCTCGACCCCACCCGGGGTCTCTGTGTGTCCCTTCCGCCTCCATTCCCAGGGGGCCCCGGGATTTTACTGGTGGCCACGGGGGAATAACCGCAGCCTTTTGGGGAGGGGATGGTGCCTCTTTTGGGGGAGGTTTTGGGGGGCCCCGTGCTGGTGGTCGGTCTCGTGGGAGTTTGGGGGTCCCGCGGGACTCCCGCCCAGGGGTGCTCAGTGTCGCCCACGCTCTGTCCCGGTTTCCTGCGGCTCCGTGGGATCGGGATGAGCAGGGGAGGGCTAATTTTAGCTGACACAGGGTGGGTGGAGTGGCAGGAGTGGACCAGCGCCTGATAACGGGGCTGCCCGGAGCTGCGTCACTGGGGTGGCATATCCCACCAGGGTGGCATCACCCAGCAGGATGGCATCTCCCACCAGGGTGACATCACCCACCTGGGTTGGCATCTCTCGCTGGGGTGGCATTGCCCACCGGGGCAGTCCCAGTCCCATGGCCCTCTGGCATCCCTGGCGCCCACTGTGGCACCCCATTTGTCCCGTGCCACATCCCGCACTGAGGATCCATGGAGCTTCCTGGTGACCCGACGGGCTAGCACGAGAGCCTGGCCTTGTGCCCGGTGTCCCAGTGAGCAGCCACCTGTGCTGGGACTTGTGTCCGGCGTCCTGGAGAGCTGGCTCCGGTGCCTGGCCTCGTGCCGCGGTCGGGAGCGGAGTCTGCGGTTTGCCGCACGGAAGTGGGTGCAGACAGGAAGGATGCGTCAGGCATGGGGAGATTTGGTGCTGCTGGCAGCTGGCGTGTGGCCCTGGTGGCACTGCTGTCCCCGTGCCACATCTGGCAGCATGCTGGTGCCACATCTGGTGGATGCTGATGCATCCTGGTGCCAGTGACCCTGGCTGTGTCATGAAACTGGGTGTCCTTAAGAGAGACCCTGGCTATGCTATGGGTGCTTTTTGGGGGATCCAGGCCATGCCACGGGTCTGGGTGCCTCTAGGGGGGCATTGTCCCCATGTCCCCCAGGGTGACACCCTTCCTCTGTCCCCAGAGCTCCATGAACCTGCCCCCAGACAAAGCCCGGCTCCTGCGCCAGTATGACAATGAGAAGAAGTGGGACCTCATCTGTGACCAGGTGCGGGCTGGGTGGTCCATGGGGTTTCTGTGGGGGGACTGTGCTGCTGTCCCACTGTCACCAACACCCTTCTGTCCCCCCCCAGGAGCGATTCCAGGTGAAGAGCCCCCCCCACGCCTACATCCAGAAGCTGCGCAGCTTCCTGGAGCCGGGCGTCACACGGAAGGTGAGGGGCTGGGGAGTTCGGGGGAGGCTTAGGGGGTTTGGGGAGTCTGGATGAGCACGGCTCAGCCTTGCTCTGCCCCCAGAAGTTCAGGAGGAGGGTGCAGGAGTCGACCAAGGTGCTTCGCGAGCTGGAGATTAGCCTGAGGACGAATCACATCGGGTGAGTGTGGGGTCCTGGGGAGGGGTTGGGAGTCCTGGGGAGGGCTTGTGGGGTCCCCGGGACGGCTTGTGGAGTCCAGGCTAGGGCTGCAGCGCCGCGGAGTGGGGTGCAGAGTTCCGGATGAGGTGTGGGGTCCCGGGGGGGCTGTGAGGTCCTGTCACCAGCCCCGCACAGCTGCAGGGGAAGCCGGAGGCGCTGCAGGAACTCGGCCGGTTCCTGCCCCGGCCCGCGGGCAGGTCCCGAGGGCGAATGCCGGGGCGGATGGGCCAGCGATGACGCCCTGAACGAGGCAGCGTGGCCAGATCCCGGCCGGCTCCTCCCGACCAACCGGAGGGCTCGGTTGGCATCATCCCCGAGTCGGTGACACCCCGACCCGCATCGGGATGCCCCGGAGCTGCGCGGGGCGTCGGGCGGGACGGGGCCGTCCCGGGGGTGTTGGGGACATCAGCGGTGGCACGCTGGTGCCCAGGGCGGCTCGGTGGTGCCCGGCGCGGCTCGTGCACGTGCCGGCTGTTCCCCGCCGCCGGCCCCGCTCGTCCCTGCCCACGGACCCAAAATAGCAGCAGCCGGAGACAGGAAACGGGCTGAGGCGAGGGGCTGGCGGCGGCAGGAAAGGGGCGGCCGCGGCTCCCGTGGCTCCCTGACGCGCGGCTGTGGGCTGGCGTGGGGACCCCCAGTGCTCCTGGGTGAATCCCCCACTCCGTGCACCCCACTCCGTGCACCCCTCCTTGTCCCGGGGCACAGCACTTCACAAGCGCACCCCAACACCCTCCCGGGGGTCAGGGCACCCCGAATCCTCTCCTTGCCCCGTAAGATTCCCAGGGTGGGAGTGCAGCCCCAGCACCCACCTCTGCTTCCCGCCCACACCAAGCCCTCCCTGCCCTGCACTCCTGAGATAACCCCGCGCTGGCGCTGGCACCAGTGATAGCGGAGGGGCTGCAACCGCCACTGCAGCCCCAGGGTGTCCCCACCACCGCCTCACTGTCCCAGTGCCAGGACAGGGGTCCTCATGGTGGAGGGGGCTGTGCCGGGGGGATCCCCGACCGCTGCGGGCTCTGATGGGTACCTGGTGCCGCAGGTGGGTGCGGGAGTTCCTCAATGACGAGAACAAGGGGCTGGACGTGCTGGTGAACTACCTGTCCTTCGCCCAGTGCGCTGTCATGTGAGTGGGGTCGGGGGTCCCTGGGGTGAGGGGGGACCCGGGGAGTCCTTGGGGGATGTGGAGGCTCCTGACTGCTGTGTCAGCTCCCTGCTGCTGACGCCTGATACAGCTCGGTCCTTTATCATCCCTAAGGCACCGTGTAGGGACTCATCTTCACTGGGGTCCTGAGTGACACGGGATTTTCAAACCCCTCCTGCCTACTCTGGGGGTTCCAGAGCCACCCTCGTGCCTCTCCCCACCCTGCCACTGCCCACTCGCCCCCTGCCTCAGTGCTTGCATCTGTGCTGGAACTGTGTGCCCCCCGCCAGAGCCATGTGTCCCCTGCCAAAGCGGTGTGCCCCCTGCTGCGCGCGTGTCCCCCCACCAGGTTGGATTTTGAGGGCCTGGAAGGCGGCGAGGATGGCGCACTGGAGAAGCTGCGTGCCTGGAGCAGGTCCATCGAGGATCTGCAGCACCCCAGCGCCCTGCCCGCCCCCTTCGCCAGCAGCCTGGCCCGCTCTGCCCGCCAGACCGCCCTACGGTACGTGCCCGGGGGGATGTCCCACCGCGGGGGGACGTCCTGCCATGGGGGTACGTCCTGCTTCAGGGCTCTGGCTGGCCATGGCGGTGCTGCTTGCTGCCTGCTGTGCTGTGTGCCAGTGTGCCACGGTGTGTGCCGGTGTGCCACGGTGTGTGCCGGTGTGCCACGGTGTGTGCCGGTGTGCCATGGTGTGTGCCGCTGTGCCATGGTGTGTGCCGGTGTGCCATGGTGTGTGCCGGTGTGCCACGGTGTGTGCTGGTGTGCCACGGCGTGTGCCAGTGTGCCACGGTGTGTGCCGTGCCAAGCGCTGTTCTGCCGTGGCTTGTGCCGTCGTGCCCTGTGCCACTCACCGCCCTGCCCTGTGCCACGCACATCACCCACATGTCACACATGGGGTGCCTGGAGCTCAGGCTGTGCCTCGCCCTTGGCGTGGCTGTGCTGTGGCACGTGCCATGCGTGCTGCATCGTGTCCTGCCTCACATGCCGTGTCCCACGGTGCCATCACTGTCTTGCCATTGCCGTCCTGCCTGTCCTCTGCCCGCCGCGGCTCCGCTCACCCCTGCTCCCGCTCTGCCCCCACGCCCCGGGGTAATGCGCCCCGTCTTTGCTTCCAGGGCCGGGGTTCCCCTCTCTGGCTGTGCTCTCTCTCTCTCTCCTCCGCGCCCACCTCGCTGCTCGCCCACCCGCCGGGTAAGTACCGCTTGTCCAGGGTCAGCCCAGTGCTCGCGGTGGCTTCGCTCACGTCTGCAGACTCTGTCCCTCTCACCCTCCAACCGCTTCTCTCTGCCTTTGCCCCTCTGAAATCCCTGCTGTCCCCACGCTGTCCCCACACTGTCCCTCGGTTCTGCCCCGGGTGAGCGCTGGCGGTGCAGCGAGGATCGCACTCACCGTGTGCCATATCCTACAGCTACGGGACACTGCCCAGCCGCAGGGCACTGAAAAACTCCCGCCTGGTGAGCCAGAAGGATGACGTCCACCTCTGCATCATGTGTCTTAGGGCCATCATGAACTACCAGGTACTGTCACCTCATGGAGGGGACACTGCTGTCACCACTGCCACCATGGCTAACGCCGTCCCTGCTCTGTCCCCACAGTACGGCTTCAACCTGGTCATGTCTCACCCGCATGCTGTCAATGAGATTGCCCTGAGCCTCAATAACAAGAACCCGAGGTAAGGGAGGGTCTGGTGGGGGGGGTAGGAGCCCTGGTGCTGGCTGAGGGTGACACTGATGGTGACACTGTGCCCAGGATGAAGGCGCTGGTGCTGGAGCTGCTGGCGGCTGTCTGCCTGGTGAGGGGTGGCCATGAGATCATCCTCGCGGCCTTCGACAACTTCAAGGAGGTATGAGGGGAGTGGGAACCACAGCTCCAGGCTGGGATGGGGAGAATGGGGGCACAAGAACAAGGCTGGGATTGGGAAGCAGGACCCAGGGAAGAGAGGAAGGGAGGACCCCAGGTCCAGACTGGGATGCAGAGGGTCACTGGGGGCACCAGAATCAGGCTGGGATTGGGGAGCAGGACCCCAGGAGTGGAGAAACTGGGGACCCCAGGATCGATCTGGGATGAGGGGAAACCCCAGAAGGCTGGGATGGGGACACCAGGGACCCCAGGATCAGGCTGGGATGGGGAGTCTGGAGTGCAGGGGATGGAGGGATCAGAGAGGATGAGGAATGGGGGGTCTGGGAGCACCAGGAAAGGACTGGGATTAGAAAGTGGAGTCCAGGAGATGGGGGAGGTCAGTGGCTAGCGAGGCCATTATTAACCCTATTTCTGCCTGCTCAGGTGTGCAAGGAGAAGCACCGCTTTGAGCGGCTGATGGAATACTTCCGCAACGAGGACAGCAGCATCGACTTCATGGTGGGACACCCTGTCCTGAGTGAGGGGGAGGGTCTTTGGGGGGCAGGAGAGCTCCCAGTGACATTAGCCCTGCCTGCAGGTGGCCTGCATGCAGTTCATCAACATCGTGGTGCACTCGGTGGAGGACATGAACTTCCGCGTCCATCTCCAGTACGAGTTCACCAAGCTGGGGCTGGAGGAGTTCCTGCAGGTATGGGGGGTGGAGGGTCAGGGAGGCCGTGCCAGGGGTCCCCCCCAGTCCTTGACGATGCCCTCGTGCCCACAGAAGTCGAGGCACACGGAGAGCGAGAAGCTGCAGGTGCAGATCCAGGCATACCTGGACAATGTTTTTGATGTGGGGGGTCTGCTGGAGGATGCTGAGACCAAGAACGTGGCCCTGGAGAAGGTGGAGGAGCTGGAGGAGCACCTGTCCCACGTACGTGAGCATGGGGGGACATGGGAGAGCATGGGACTCCTTGCTGGGTCCGGGGGAGATCAGCGGTAACACCAGGGGGGTCCCTGAGCTGCTGTCACAGCCCTGTCCCCCTCCCCAGCTAACAGAGAAGCTGCTGGACCTGGAGAACGAGAACATGATGAGGGTAGCGGAGCTGGAGAAGCAGCTGCTGCAGCGAGAGAAGGAGCTGGAGGTGGTCAAGGTGTGCTGGGGAGCCCTGGGGGGCTGTAGGGAGCAGGGAAGGCTCCCTGCTGATGTCCCCCTGGCCTGACGCTCGCTGTCCCCAGGAGACCTACGAGCACACGAGCCACCAGGTGCACACGCTGCGCCGGATGATCAAGGAGAAGGACGAGGCTTTCCGGCGGCACTACGGTTCTGAGCCGCCGCCGCCGCTTCCCAGCGCCGAGCCACCTCCCCAGCCCGAACCCTTGGAGGAGACCCTGCGACTCCCAGTCCCGCCCCCCGCGGAGGCTGCACCTCCCCCGCCACCCCCGCCTCCCCCTCTGCCGCCCCCCGCGCCCCCACTCCCAGGTGAGGAGGGGAAACCCCCTGGGCACCCCAAAACTGGGGCATCTCAGAGCTGGGCTGTCCCCAGGGGTGGGAGGGCTCCCAAACAGGGAGGTCCCTGGTGCTGGGCCACTCCCAAAGCTGGGTGGTACCCAGAATTGGGGTCTCACCCTCTGATGGCTTCGCAGGGAAGTGTCCCCCGGCCCCGCCGCTGCCTGGGGCTTCACCCTCCATCGCCCTCACCGTCGGGCTCTCAGGTAGGTGGGGATGAGAGGGGACCGTGGGGATGGGGACAGGGGACAGGGGACAGGGAGGGTGTAGGGACCGTAAGGATGGGGATAGAAGCCAGGGAGGATGCGGAGGCTGTGAGGACAGGGGATGGGGAGGATGTGGAGACTGGGACAGAGACAGTGGGGACAGGGACAGGTGACAGAAAGGATGTGGGGACCATGGGGACAGGGACGGTGTAGGCACTGTGTGGACAGGGAGAACATGGCAACTGTGGGAACAGGGACAAGGGACAGGGAAGGTTGCAGGCACAAGGCTGTTGGGGTTGCAATCCCCAAGGAACACTTGCTCAGGGACCCCATTACAGGCATGGGGTGGCCCAGGGGATGGTGACACCAGGCTCGGGTGGCTCAGGGTGGCACAGGACATGTCCCCCTGCCCTGGGGATGCTGATCTGGCTCCCACCCCGCTGGCAGCCATCCGGATCAAGAAGCCCATCAAGACCAAATTCCGGTTGCCTGTGTTCAACTGGACGGCGCTGAAGCCCAGCCAGATCAGTGGGACAGTGTTCAGCGAGCTGGATGATGAGCGTGTGCTGGAGGTGAGCCCAGGACCCCCTTCCCCCTTGGGCACCACCCCCACCCCCAATTCTGACCCCCCTCGTCCTCCCAGGACCTGGACCTGGAGCGCTTCGAGGAGCTGTTCAAGACCAAGGCGCAGGGCCCGGCGCTGGACCTCGTGTGTGCCAAGAGCAAGGCGGCGCAGAAAGTGGCCACCAAGGTGACGCTGCTGGAGGCCAACCGTGCCAAGAACTTGGCCATCACCCTGCGCAAGGCCGGGCGCAGCGCCGACGAGATCTGCCGGGCCATCCACACGTATGGCTCCGTGCCAGGGGAATGGGGAGCTGGGGGGACAGGGTTTGGGGGTCTGGAGGGGGGCAAGGGGGTTGGTGGGGGTGCAGAGGGTTTGGTTGGGGGTTCAGTGGGCTCAGGTGAGGTGTAGAGGGGCTAGCTGAGGTGCAGAGGGCTTGGACAGGTGGTCTGGTTGAGGTTCTAGTGGCTCAGAGTGCAGGGGGGTCTGAATGGGGTGCGGGGCACAGGGCCTTGGCTGGGGTACAGTGGGAACAGTAGGGGTGCAGGGGACCCAGCTGGGGTGCAGAGGGACCAGGCAGGGCTCAAGGGGACTGGCTGGGTTGCAGAGGGGTTGGCTGGGGGGCAGAGGGTCTGCTTGGGGTTCAAGGGCTTGGCAGGGTGCAGAGAGACTGTCCAGACTGCATGGGGCTTGTTGGGCTGCATGGGGTCTGGCCAGGGGGAAGGATGGTCTATAGGGAGAGCCAGGCAAGATGCAGAAGGGCTTGCTGGGGTGCAGAGGGCTTGACTAGGTCAAGGTCTGATCGGGTTTCAGGGGGTCCAGGCAGGGTACAGAAGCTCAGGCAGGGTGCAGAGGGTTTGGTTATGATTCAGGGTGGCCAAGCAGGCTGGGGAACCAGGCTGGGGTCCAAACTGGGCACCACGGGGAGCTACTCCCCAACGTTGTGCTGCGGGGCAGGTTCGACCTGACGACACTGCCGGTGGATTTCGTGGAGTGCCTGATGCGGTTCCTGCCGACGGAGGCTGAGGCCAAGGCGCTGCGGCAGTACGAGCGCGAGAGGAAGCCGCTGGAGGAGCTGGCGGACGAGGACAGGTTCATGCTGCAGTTCAGCAAGGTGGAGAGGCTGCCGCAGCGCATGGCCATCATGGCCTTCCTCGGCAACTTCGCTGAGAACATCCAGATGCTGACGCCGGTATGGCGCTGGGAGGGGGATGCTGGACCTGCTGGGGTCTCCCTGCAGCCCCAAGCCCCGGCTGAGCCCCCCTGTCCTGTCCCCCTGCAGCAACTCAATGCCATCATCGCAGCCTCAGCCTCTGTCAAGTCGTCCCAGAAGCTGAAGCACATGTTGGAGGTGGGGATGTGAGGACAGGCTGGGTGGGAGTTCTGCTTTCCAGCCTCACCGTAGCTGGGTGAGGGGGATCCTCTGGGGCTCTTGTTCCCTCCTGACCCTGCAATCCCACTGCTTTGCCCCTGCAGATCATCTTGGCGCTGGGCAACTACATGAACAGCAGCAAACGTGGTGCAGTCTACGGCTTCAAATTGCAGAGCCTGGACCTGGTGGGCAGCCCCTCCCCAGCTCCCTGAGACCCTAAAGCTCCCATCCCACAGCACTGACCCCCTCCCCAAATCCTCCTGCAGCTCCTAGACACCAAGTCAACAGACAGGAAGATGACGCTGCTGCACTTCATCGCGCTGACGGTGAGGGAGAAGTACCCCGAGCTGGCGACCTTCTGGCAGGAGCTGCACTTCGTGGAGAAGGCTGCGGCAGGTGCCCCCCAACCCGCGCCCGCGGCCCCACCTCGCTGTCCCAGCCCCACACAGCCACTGACCCGTCCCGTGTCCCCACAGTGTCCCTGGAGAACGTGTTGCTGGATGTGAAGGAGCTGGGCCGGGGGATGGAGCTGCTGCGGCGGGAGTGTGGGCAGCACGAGAGCGCCGTGCTGCGCGGCTTCCTGGGTGGCAGCGAGGGGCAGCTGGAGCGGCTGCAGCGTGATGCGCGCATGGCCGAGGTGAGGGCGGGTCACACCTGGCCTGGCACTGACCACGGCATAGCTGCTCAGCCACGCCTTGCTCTGCCACTCCTCACGCACAGCTGTTCATCCACACCTTACTCTGCATGGTCCTCATGCACTCCTGCTTTCCTTTGCGTACTCCACTTCATTCCTGGTCATCCACATCTTGCTCTATGCAGTCTTTGTGCTCATCTGATCATCCACACCTTGTGCACACTCCTTGTGCACATCAGCCCATCCACACCTTGTTGTGCATGATCCTTGTGCATTCCTTGTCATCCACAGCTTACTTTGCACACTTCTGGTGCACTCCTGCCTTTCTCTGCACAGTCCTTGTGCATTCCTTGTCACACTCACCTTGCTCTGCACGCTTCTCCTGCACATCTGCTCATCCCCACCTTGCTTTGCACGGTCCTTGTGCACTCCTGCCTTCCTTTGCATTCTCCATGTGCATTCCTTGTCACACACACCTTGCTCTGCACACTCCTTGTGCACTCCTGCCCTGCTTTGCCCACACCTGATGCCCGCCATGCCTTGCACACCCCCCATGCCGGACACTGCCCGTCCTTGACCACCAGTCCTGTGCCAGGACGCCTACAACACCGTGGTGCGGTATTTCGGCGAGAGCCCCAAGACGACACCCCCGTCCGTCTTCTTCCCCGTCTTTGTCCGATTCATCCACTCTTACAAGGTGAGGTGGGGCTGGGAGGGGATACACGATAGGTGGGTCACACCACGGTGGGGGAAAGCTGACACCCCCCACCTGTGTGCCCTGGCAGGATGCAGAGCAGGAAAATGAGACACGGAAGAAGCAGGAGGAGGTGATGCGGGAGAAGCTGCTGGCACAGGAGGCTAAAAAGCAGGAGAAGGTGAGTGGAGGCAGGCATGGCATGGGCTGGGGAGGAGGGGGCATGGAGAGGACCCCTGTGTCCCTAACCTGGCCCCCCATGCCTCCCTCGCAGCGAAACAAGTGGCAGCAGCAGGAGCTGATCGCGGAGCTGCGGCGGCGCCAGGCCAAGGACCACCGGCCCATGTACGAGGGCAAGGATGGCACCATCGAGGACATCATCACTGGTATGGTCCCCTTGCCTCCCTGGCCCCCTGCCCTGGCCCAGCCGGTTATGGTGGCTGACTTGTCCCTGTTCCCCCCATTCCCTGCCCATACCCCCGCAGCGCTGAAGAGCGTCCCCTTCACTGCCCGCACGGCCAAGCGGGGCTCCCGCTTCTTCTGCGACCCGTCCCACCACGACGAGTCCAGCTGTTAAGACCCCAGGTACCACCTGCATGCCTGGATCCCCCTGGATCCCCCTGGATCCCTCTGGATTCCCCCTGGGTTCCCCCTGACCCCGCATGCCCCCTTCTGCATGTCCCCTCCCTGCATGTCATCACCCGAGGGTACCCGGTGTGCCTCAGTCCCTTGGACCGGGGCAGGATCATAATGCAAGGTTGGATCCCAGCACAGGATCCTGGCACAAAGCTGGATTCTGGCACAGGATCCTACTGCAAGGCTGGATCCCAGCACAGGATCCTACTGCAAGGCTGGATCCCAGCACAGGATCCTACTGCAAGGCTGGATCCCAGCACAGGATCCCAGTGCAAAGCTGGATCCTGGCACAGGATCCTGGTTCAAGGCTGGGTCTCAGCATGGGATCCTAGTTCAAGGCTGGCTCCCAGCAGGGGACCCTGGTGTAAAGCTGGGTCCTGGCACTGAATCCCAGCACAGGATCCTGGTGCAAGGCTGGATCTCAGCACCAGGCTGGATCTGGGTGCCAGGCTGGGTCCTGGCACTGGATCCCAGTGGAATGTTGCTACCCAGCATGGAGTTCTGGCATAGGATTCCAGTCCAGGATCCCAGTGCAAGGCTGGGTCCCAGCACAAGATGCCAGCACTGGATCCTTGTGTAAGGCTGGGCCCTGGCACAGGATTTCAGTTCAAAGCTAGTACCCAGCACAGAGTCCTGGCACAGGATCTCAGCACTGGATTCTGGGGCAAGGCTGGATTCCCGCATGGAGGTTTTGATGCAATGCTGGATTCCAGCATGTGATCCCAGTGCAATGCTGGATTCCAGCATGTGATCCCAGTGCAATGCTGGATATGATATGGATATGGATATGGATATGAGTGCATATGATCCTACTGCAATATTGGATCCCAGAGTGGGGTCTCAGTGCATCACTGGATCCCAGGGCAGGATCCCAGTGCACCACTGAGTCCCAGGAGAAGGTCCCAGTGCACTACTGGGTTTCAGGGCAGGATCCCAGGGCAGAACTGCATCCCAGTGTAGGGTCCCAGTGCACTACTGGAGCCCAGACTGGGATCTCTGTGCATTACTGGGTCCCAGCCCAGTGCCTGGAGGACTCACCCTGTGCTGTCTGTACTCTGGGGGGGTCACCTGGGGCCCCCCCAGGCCAGGCCAGGTGTCCCTGGCTCTGTTCCTGATTGTCCCTTCCATCCCACAGCCCGAAGGTGGATCCGCCTGTAGCCGAGCAAGGCTGAGGAGCCCGACCGGGGGGCAGGAGAGGACTGGGGCTGCCTCAGTTTCCCCTCCTCACCCCCCTCTGCCCCTCAGGTGCCCAGAGAGGCTCCGTCCTGCCCTGACACCATGTGGGGACGGGTCCAAAATGTCCTCGTGCCACCATCCTCGCGGGTGACATCCCTGTGCCCGGGGAGACCTTGTGCCCAGACCACTCCCTGCCCACCCAAGGCAGAGGCCAAATCCATCTGGGCTGGGACCCCAGCATCAGGAGCTGACCCGTGAGGTGTCCCCTCCCCATCGGGGTCCCCTTGTCCCCGGGGGGCTCACTGCCTCAGAACCCCCACCCCCACTACAGGGACCACGGGGACCCTCCACCCCGCGCTCGACACTTTGACCACTGATATGAACACTAAGTGCCAAAAAAAGGGACCAAAGCCAGGCTGGGAGGGTGCCGGGGGAGGGGCAGGATGGTGCCTCCCACCCCAGGACCCCCCTGCCCCTTCCCCCCACAGTGACTTTTTGTACATGTGAAATATATGGAATCTTTTACATGACCACTGCCTGATTTGGGGGAGTGTGGTGGGGGCGCAGGGGCAGCCCAGAAGTTTGGGGAGCCTCCCAGGCCAGAGGTCCTGTGTCCCGGGGGGAAGGAGGGGACACACAGATGTGCAGGGACCAGACGTTTGCGAGGGCTTTGCAGTGCTGTTATTAAAGCTGTGGGATTAAAGAGAGGGGGGTCCTGCTTTTGGGAGGAATTGGGAGCCCTCCCCACATCACCAGCCCCACTCTAGTGTGGGGTGACCCCAGCTCACCCCACTTTTGGTGACTATGGGGGGCTGGGAACAGATTCAAGACTGGGAGGGGCTGCAGGAGCAGCAGGATGAGGTCCTAGGAGCAAAGGAAAATGGAGCAGAGGAGCAGGATGGGGCCAGGAGGGCAAAAAGGGCTTGTGGGGGTGAAATATGGCCATTGGGGGCTGGGAGGGGCAGGATGCAGCCCCAGACCCCAGCAGTGGTACAAGGGCCTGGCCTCCCTCGCTGAGCCCCACCAGCCCAGGGATTAGCCCTGAAACAGGGAATAAAAGTTTCCCCTAATCCTCTCGGGGGGATTACCAGCACTGCCACGCCCAGGGTGGGATCTGGCCTGGCCTCAGCCCCCCCAGTGCCGCTGCTGACCTGGGACCTTTTAACCCACCCACATGAGCCCCCTGCTCCATCCTGGGGACCCTCAGAGATACTGTGGGCAAAGATGCTGCTGTCCGGCCGTGTCCATCCGTATCATGCCATGTCCAGCCATCCATCCATCCGTCTGTCTGTCTGCCAGGCTGAGGCAGGTCCCTACCTGCCCTCAGTGACATTGTCCCGTGTGAGTCCCCAGCGCTCGGGGCAGGATCCCAAATCACATCCTGCTCTGTTCCCAAGGGTCACTGGAGATGCTGCAGGTACAGTTGCTGCTGCTCAGCCATGTCCATCCGGGTCGGTCCACGTCCATCCATCCATCCATCCATCCATCCGTCTGTCTGTCCATCCGTTGGGCTCCACCTGCCCAGTCCCTACATGCACTGAGTGACATCCATCCATGCAATCCCCCAGTGCTGTCCCACTCCCTCAGAGATGCTACAGGCGAGGACGCTGCTGTCCATCCACATCCAGCCATGCCCAGCCATCCACCTGTCCATCTGTCCACCCACGAGGCTCCAGCTGTCCCCTACG
Organism: Lichenostomus cassidix; assembly: GCF_008360975.1. Classification (NCBI taxonomy): domain Eukaryota; kingdom Metazoa; phylum Chordata; class Aves; order Passeriformes; family Meliphagidae; genus Lichenostomus; species Lichenostomus cassidix. The sequence continues at coordinate 2,803,617 of NC_139509.1, forward strand.
TGCCCTCAGTGCCACCGTTGGGCTCGGACAGGCGCCGCTCGCCCTGGGCAGTGGGAGCTGCCAGGCTCTCAGCCTGCAGGAGCAGGTTGCATCCGAGGAAGAGGATGGCAAAGGTGACAGCGAGGCAGAGCACCAGGACCACGGCAATCTGGGCAGCCTCACTCACCCCTGTGTCCTCGCGGGTGGCGTTCATGTCCCCCTCCTCCTGCTCTTCTTCCTCCCGGGAGCCGAGTGTGCAGCAGTGACAGACGGGGAGGGTTTAAGTGATGTCAAGAACTGTCTTATCCCCCCTCCCATGGCCCCCCTCGTGCTCGGTGGTGCTGGGTGCCCCCCCGGGAAGGGGCAGCAGCTCTGCCCGGCCTTGGAGCCTTCCTGGAGGGGTGCAGAGCCCCACAAGGAAGGGGGAGTCACCTCAGCCCCCTCCCCAGGTGGCCTTGAGGGCAGCTGGGGCTGCCCCACTGTGCATTCTGCCTCTCCTCACTGTAGGCACTCAGCCCCACGGCACTGGGGTGCAATGGGGACCCCCAGCTCAGCCCCACAGCACTGAGTTTCCCCATGTATGAGTGTGCAATAGGGTCCCCAGCTGAGCTCCACAGCACAGGGGTGCAATGGGGACCCCAGCTCATCCCCTTGGTTTTGCATTTGATGGGGACCACCAGCTCAGCCTGAGCATCCACTCCCCCTCCCATGGCCCCCAGCCCCCCCAGCCAGGACACGACCAGGCTCCATGTGAAAGCAGAAATACTTTATTTCTGGGGAAGCTCTGCCCCACCAGGGACAGGGGTGACATCAGGGGACAAGTGGTAATAAGGGACACGGCCAGCACTGGCTGTGTGGCACCAAGTGTGCTGTCGAGGGCTGGGGTTCAGGTGTTGCCCTGACCCCCAGCACCCTCTGCCAGGCCCCAGCACCACGCTGAGCTGGTGCCACATGTGCCCTGAGGACTCACCCAGTCATCAGCCAGGCCGGAGCTGCCAAGCCAGTTCTCCAGGATGGACAAAACCCCACAGCATAAACCAAGGAGGAGCAACCTCCAAATTACAGGCTAGGCCAAGCCCAGCTCCTCCCAGAGGCGTTTTGGAGGTGAAGGAGGGGATCCAAGCAGAGTCGCTGTCCCAGAGAAGTGCCATTGCCCAGGGTGACCCTGCCTGGGTGACACCAGCCCTACAGCGCCAGCGTGTCCTTGATCAGGCGGCGCATGGTGGTGGTGACTGAGGTGCCCAGGGAGTCCGTGATCTGGTAGGAGATCTTGTACAGGTAGGGCTGCACGTCCTTCAGGCTTGTGTCGAAGACGTTGTCCACCTCGGACTGGGTGGGCATCTTGGGCAGGTACTCGTGGCGGTTCATCACCTCCACGATGTTGATGATCTTCTCACAGAGCTTCTCACCCACCTTCTCGCGGCAGATCTGCCGCTCTTGCTCGTTTGCCAAATTCACCACGTTCACCTTGATGGTCCAGAGCTCCCAGGGGATGCACTCGTCCGAGAAGGGCCACCGTGACTTCTTCTTCTGGTAGAACTCCAGGGAGATCTGCCCCATCCCGTCGGAGCCAGAGCCTCGCAGAGCATCCTGCGTGACAGCATGTGGTTCATGGGGGAACAGGGACTGACTGACCCCTCCTCAGGCACATCGCAATGGATTTTACAGAATCCAAACATCCTGAGCTGGAAGAGACCCCCAGGGATCACCCAGTCCAACTCCTGGCCCTGCACAGGACACCCAAACGAGAGTGTTGTCCAAACACTCCTGGAGCTCTGGCAGCCTTGGGGCTGTGACCATTCCCCCTGTTCAGTGCCCCACCACGCTCTGGGAGAAGAACCTTTTCTTAATATCCAACCTAACCCTCCCTTGACACAGCCCCCTCTACTCTCTTGGGTCCTGTCACTGTCCCAGGGAGCAGATCAGAGCTGCCCTAGGGATGAAGCTGCAGCCCCTGAGGAGTCTCCTCAGTCTCCTCCAGCTGAACAGATCTAGTGCCCTCAGCTGCTCCTTGTGTGGCTTCCCCTAAACACCCTTTACACTCCCACTTTCATCCCTGCTGGGCCCCCCTACCTTGAACTCCCCGACAGCCTTGCGGAGAGCCCGGTCGAGCTCCTCGGAGGAGACACGGACATAGGCAAAGTCGATGAAGTCGCAGTCCACGTCCTGGGTGCCCACGGTGCCGATGGAGTAGGTGCCCTCCTTCTTGTAGTGGAACTTGCCGGTGCTGCGGTGCAGCAGGATGGTGTGGAGCACGGCCAGCATGGCCTCCTCCACCTGCCGCCCCTCCACCGACACCTCCAGCACCTCGGCGCGGCAGTTCATGGCAGGGGCGGTGCTGGGGTGGGCACAGCAGCGGGTGCTGAGGGGACAGGAGGGCGGGTGGGGGGTGTTGGTTGCACCTCTGCTTGGGTGACCCCTCTGCCGACCCCCTGTATGCTGGTGTCCCAGGGAGTGTCCCTGCACAGGGACCTGGTGTGGTCCCCCCGGTACTCCACAGGGACGCAGATGTCCTAACCTCAGTCCCTCACATGCCACAAGGATCCAGACATCCTGGCACAGGCCCCCCAGAGCCCCACAGGGACCCAGATGTCCTGATTTGAGTACCTCACATCCCACAGATAGGAACCCTCCCACACATCTCGTAGCAGCTCAGGAGGGTTCAGGTCTCGGTGCCCCACAGGGATCCAGGTGTCCCAGTACGGGCGGACTTCCTCCACAAGGACCCAAACAGCCCGGTCTGGTCTCCTCACACCTGACAGGTGTCCCAGCCCGGCTCCCCGCCCACCACGGGGACACCAGGAGTCCCACTGCGGGCTGCCCAGTACCCCAGAGAGACGCGGGTATTCCGGTACAGGCCCACCCTCACCTCACAGAGCTCCCGGTCCGGGCGCTCCCAACACACCACACAAGTCCAGACGTCCCGGCCCGAGCCCACCGCAGTCTCTCCCGCAGCGCCTCAGGTTCCCTCGGGGCTCGAGGCTCCGGATCCCGCTCTGTCCCCGGATCCCCCCAGCCCCGGTCCCGGTCCCGGCTCCCGTCCCGGTCCCGACGCTCGCCCCGGCCCCGCTCCCCACTCACCGCCCGGGCCCGACCATCTGACGGCGCGGAGGAGGGAAGTGGATCATCCCATCTGCGCAGGGGGTCAGAGCACACCACCGACCACCATAGTGGCGCTTCCCGTCATAACCGCCCTGTTTCATCACTCCGAACTTGATCCCGTTAACACTGTGACACTTCGGTGCCGTTCCCTGCCGCGGCGCATCCCCGGGGGCGGAATTGCCGGTCCGAGTCGGCGGATTCCCCTCTCCCCGGCTTGGTTCGTTCCCGTGGGGCCATAGAGCTGCAGTGCGGTAGGGCAGAGCGGCTCAGCGGCTCTATTGCGCCCCCTGTGCTGGAGGCTCCGCGGCGGAACTGCAGCGGGGCGGGCAGTCCGGTGTCCCCCGGTGACCCCTGCGGGGACAAGGCGACAACGGGGGGACATGCGTTGGGACAGGGGTACGGACCGGGGCTATGGGGACCACGGGGGCACGGGGAACGCCTATATGGGGACAGACGGGACACAAGGATATGGGACAGCAGAGGCATAAGGAAAGGTGGGACACAGGGGCAGATGGACACAAGGGACAGAGTGACACAGGGATATGGGGACACAGGGGATACTGGATAAAGGGACATGAAGATTAGGGAGACAAAGGGAGAGTGGGATGGCTGGATATGGGTGGATGTGGGGGACACATGGATATGGAGACACAGGGCACAGGGTATAGTGGGAACAGGGACATGGGGACTCGAGGGACACTGGAACGGGGGATGTTTGGACATGGGGACACAGGGCCTAGGGGATACTGAAAACAGACATGGGAACATGAGGGATATGGGAACAGGGGCATAGATGGATGGATGGTCACGGGAGACACAGGAATAGTGGGATGGATGGACACGGGGACAGAGGGATGGATGGACAGACATAGGGGACACAGGGAATGGTGCCATGGGGATTTGGGGCACTGATCAGCCACGCTGCCATGGGGACACGTGGCCTGGTGTAAACAGCAGCAGGAATGTGGCCGTGGTGTGTCGTTGGGCGGGGAGCCGAGCACACACCGGGACACCCCTGTCCGAGCCGTGCAGCCCCGGGACCACCGGCCTGGCCAGAGCTGTCCGCGGAGCTACTTTTAACTTGGCCCTGCTGGTACCATCTCCGCCCCCCCTGCAGCAGCCCCTGCCAAGGGAACGGGGACAAGTTGGGCAGAGGCCAGCCCTGAGCTGTGGAGAGGGGACAGAGACCTGTGGCACGACCATTCCTGCGCCGCAGCCGGAGCAGAGCCGTGCCGTGCCGTGCCGAGCTGTGCCGTGCCGAGTTGTGCCGTGCCGGCTGTCCACCCCGTGCCCCCCGTGCCCGCTGTGTGGAGCTCCGCTGTTCCCCACCCCGACCCCGTTCGCGGCCCCGCCGTGCGTCAGCGCTGTCCCTGTGGCGGGGGCGGCGGCGGGGGGGACAGAGGGACCCTTGTTGTGTGTCACCGCGGGGCGCCCCCGGCCCCGCGCCTCAATGTGGCCCTTGTTCCGCACCGGCCCGGCACGGTCCCCGTTAATGCTCGCTCCGGGGCCAGGCTGTCCCCAGCAGGAGGAAGGGGACAAGCCGGAGGACACATCAACCCCGCGTGTCACTGCCTGCCTTGGGACCTCCGGCTCTGTCCCCAGCTCCTGGAATCGGGACCCCAAACGCCATCACCCCCCCCGCCAGGGCTGGCCCTGCCAATGGCCACGTCCCCAGGAACACGAGCGGGGGACCCGGTCACGCTTCCCGGTTATTTTGGGGAGGATAAATCAGGCAGGCGACAGGTGCGGGGCCGCCACCGCGGGGTGAGTGACGGTTCAAGGGCAGCGGCGTGGGCAACGTGCGGCTCCGGAGCCCCGGCTGTCCCCAGCTCCGGAGCCCCGGCTGTCCCCAGCTCTGGAGCCCCGGCTGTCCCCAGCTCTGGAACCGCGGCTGTCCCCAGCTCCGGAGCCCCGGCTGTCCCCAGCTCTGGAACCGCGGCTGTCCCCAGCTCCGGTGCCCCAGCTGTCCCCAGCTCCGCCGACCCGGCTGTCCCCAGCTCTGACATCCCAGCTCCCGTGCCCCAGCTGTCCTCAGCTCCATCGCCCCGGCTGTCCCAACTCCAGTGAACTGTTTTTCCGGCTCCAGCGTCCTGTTTTTATCCAGCCCAAGTGTCCCAGCTGCCCCCAGCTCCGACATCTACACTGTCCGAGCCCCGCCTGTCGCCAGCTCCGGTCCCCAGTTCTGACTGTCCCCAGCTCCGGGGTCCTGTTTTCCCCCAGCCCTCCGGCTCTCCCCTTCCCCAGAGTGCCCCCAGCTCCAACATCCCCACTCTCCCCAGCTCCAACATCCCATTTTTCCCCATCTCCAGCGTCCCAGCTGTCCCCAGCACCATCGCTCTGTCCCCCTCCCCAGTCCCCGAATATTAACTAACGGGGAACACAGGGACAAAAGTCCCTCTCAGCAGCTCTCACTGTACATACAAGTTTATATACAGAAAATGGCCAAAAAGAGGGAAACCCAGAAAAATATATATAAAGGGGAGGGGGCCGAGTTTGGGGGGACCGAAGCCCCCCCTCGCCCGCGCCCCTCACTCTGTACAGGACCCGGCCGGCGCTATTTACATCGGGGGCGTTTTTACAGGGGAAGGAGGCACCGCGCCGGCGATGCCCCCGGGGAAGACGGCACCGGGGCTGCTGTGGGGCTGCGCCCTGGGCCGTGAAGGCACATGGGGCACCCCCGAGGGTGCCCCCAAGAAGACTCAGGCATCTGAGGGGGGACCCAGATATCCTGGGAGTGATCCAGAGGGGATCCCAGGCATCCCTGGAGTGATCTGGGGGTGCCCAGGGGATCCCAGGCATCCTGTGGGTGACCCAGGGGAGGTTTCAGACGTTCTGGGGGGATACAGATGTGCCTGGGGGGGATCCAAGGAGTCTTCGGGGTGAGTTCAAGAGGGCGTTCCATGTGTTCCGGGGGTGATCCAGGGGTGTACATGGAGTCTTAGGGATGGCCCGGGGGGGTCCCAGGTGTCCCAGAGGTCATTCAGGGGTCCACAGGGAGGTCCCAAGCATCCCAGGACTGATCCAGAGGTGCCCAGCGTAGGTTCCTGGCATCCTGGGAGTGATCTGGGTGGTTCCTGGGCATTCTGGGGGTGACCCAGGGGGGTCTCAGACATCCCAGGGTTAATGTAGGGGTACCCAGGGTATGTTCCAGGCATCCCAGGGGTGACCCGGGGGTGCCCAGGGGGTTCCCAGGCATCCTCAGACTGAACCAGGGTTGCCCAGGGTGGGTCCCAGATGCCCCCAGGGGGGTCAGGGGCCGGTGGCAGCCCCTTCGCCCAGGGCTCAGAAGGGCAGAGTGTCCATGAAGATCTTGTCAACGATGGGTGGTGGCGGCACCAGGTCCTCCAGCTTGAGGTAGAAAATGCGCTGGAGGCCCTGGGTGCAGAGGCTGCGTAGCTCCGGCAGCTTCCCCAGCAGCTTGGAGAGGCAGCTGGAGCGCCCAGGCTCAGCCCCTGCTGCTGCCACGTGGTCCTTGAGGCAGCCCACGATGCGGTTCTGCAGCTCCTCCACCCGCCTGGGCTCCTTCAGCCCGTGCCGGTCTGCAATATACACAGGGTGTGAGGCTGCGGGGACAGGCACGAGGTGGGGACAGGGACAGCTGCAGGTCTGGCGGTCTCACCTGTGATGATGACGAGGGCGGCGAGGCAGGAGAAGGAGGGGACATCGACATTCATGCGGTGCAGGCTCTGGGAGAACTCGAGGATGGCGTCAATCCACTCCCCGAAGCCGCGCACGCACTGCTGCCGGTGCAGCACCACCCCGTTGCAGAAGATGAGTTTCCCTTCCTCTGGCTTGGAGCTGCCAGCACAAATCCAGGTGTCACCCCTCAGCACATCCCCACTTCGTGCATCCTCCCCCTGCTCCACACTGCCCCGGGGCTCACCGGTACGCCAGGCGCAGGATGAACAGCTCCAGGAAGGCTGACTCCAGCAGAAGATCCTGGTCCTCCTTGGGCAGCTCGGTGAATCCCTGGATCTTCTCGGCCCACTTGCGGATGACATCCATGGAGCCGGTGAGAAGGTCATAGAACTGCTGCACGTCCACTGAGTCCTCCTTCTCGAATGGGCATGGTGCTGAGTCCTGGAACTGGGGTGGGGATGGGTCAGGATTGGGATGGGTGTGGGGGAGAACTGGGATGGGGATGGGATCAGGATCTGTGGTGGGGTGTGGGTCAGGAACTGGAATGGGTCAGGCACTGGGACAGGGATGGATCAGGAATCAGAGATGGGTGAGGAGTTGGGATGGAGATGGGATCAGGAGCTGGGATGGGGATGGGTCAAGAACTGGGAAAAGGTTGGATCAGGAATTGGGACAAGGTTGGATCAGGAACTGGGATGGGGACAGGATCAGGATCTGGGATGGGGATGGAGATGGGCAGGGAACTGGGACAGGGAGAGGTCAGGATCCAGTCCCAGCCCTGGCATGGCCCTGAGGAGGGCATGGAGTGGCACCAGCCCTACCTTGGAGTAGTCGAGCTTGGTGGCACTGGGGATGGAGTCAATGTGTGCTCGCACCAGCGAGGTGATGAGGCTGACGGGGGATGCATCTGGTGGCTGTTTGGGTTTGGAGGGGAGACGACCCCGCCGCCCCTTGAGGCTGTCGGTCCGGACCACTGTGGGTGGGAATTGCAGTGAGTGTCTCTGTCCTCGGTGCAGCCAGAAAGGCTGCAGAGTGGGGACTCCCCAAATCCGCTGGGTACCCCCAACCCGGGATGGGACCCCAGTACCTTCTTTGACCATGCCGACGGCCAGGCACTTCTGGAAGCGGCAGAACTGGCAGCGGTTCCTGCGCCGCTTGTCCACAGGGCAATCCTTGTTGGCCAAGCAGATGTACTTGGCATTCTTCTGCACTGTGCGCTGCGGGTGGGGAAGGAGCGGCCGAGCTCAGCCTGGGGCGCCGAGCTCCAAACAAAAGCCCTTCTGTCCTCCCCTGCCTCCCGCTCCAGCCCGGCATCCGGCTCCATGTCCGTGGGGAGGGCTCCGTGGCCCCAATCCCTGCCCTGCCCCTCCCTGGGGCACCCCGCAGCATCCTCCTGCTGCTGCAAAGCATTGTGGGAACATCCAGGCAGCACGTGATGGGGTGGGGGGTCCCCTTACCTTGAAGAAGCCCTTGCAGCCCTCGCAGGTGCGCACGCCGTAGTGCTGACAGGACGCGTTGTCCCCGCAGACGGCGCAGCGTCCCTCGCCTGCCCCAGGGCTGCGCACCTTGCTGGGCGCCAGCGCTGGTCCCTCCAGCAGCGGTGAGCTGGGGGCCAGGGGCAGCCCCGCAAAACCCCTGGGGGCACCTTGGGTCGGGGAGAAGGCGTCCGTGTCCAGCAGCCGCGGGTCCACGCGGGGTGAAGGGCCCGGCTGACCTTTCAGGGTCGCGGGGGACCCAGCAGGACTGGGGGCCGGGGGGCCGAAGGCGAAGAAGGGGGGCTGCGACCCCCCGCCCTTGGCTGGCTCAGCCCAGGGCTGCCCACCCTCGTAGTTCGGCAGCGGTGAGTATGTCCCGAAGGAGCCCTCCCAGCCCGGGGCCTGTGGAGGCTGGAAGCCTGGCGTGGCTGGCGAGGGGATGGAGCAGGGGCTCCCGTAGCAGTCCGAGCCGCTGGAGGAGAGGGTCTCATCCGGCTGCCCACCGAAGGCGCTGGGATAGCAGCCGTACACCTGGAAGTCCTCCAGCTTGAAGGCGGTGGCGGCGCTGGACTGGCCGCTTGCTGGCAGCTGGTAGAGGAAGGCGTCAAACTCGCCGGCGTAGCCCTCCATGAAGGTGCTGAAGCTGGGCAGGGCGGGGGCGGCAGCCAGATCGGCTCCAGCCACTTCCATGGGGAATCGGCTGCCCTCGGGGCTGAGCAGCTCGGCTGGGCAGCGCTCACAGGGGCCAGCGGCCGTGGTGCCGTACTGGGCCTGGATGCAGGGCATCTCTGCGGGGAGAGAGGGGCGTCAGTGGAGACCCCGACATCATCCGGGCAGAGGATGGAGACAGGGCGAGAACCGTGGAAACTTCTCCACGATTCCTCTCGTGCTGGAACTGGACCCCCATAGCCACGGGCTGGCTGGTGGCGGCCACCACTGTCCCTGAGCAAGGTCACGGCACAGCCAATGGGTGCAAAGGACATCCCCAAAAACGCTGGCTTGGCAAAAGCCCCCGAAAGGGAAGGAGGGAGGAATGTGGCCAGCAGATTCCCAAGCCCTAGGGCTGGCCAAGGGAAGCCAGAGTCAGGGCTGAAACAGGTTTTGAGGATCCCACTTCCCCCATAACCACTTTTGGGGCTTTTTTGGGGGGGGGTCAGTGCGGGCAGACCCCCCGGGTGCAGGGGGAGAGGAGCCGATCCTCTGTCTCTGAAGCCCCTTGGGGCTGCACATGGATCCGGTGAGACATAAGACAACCGGAGTCCCATGTCCAGCTGAAAGCCAAGCCAGAAGTAGCCCCGATGGCAAGACGATAATGTAATTCATCTCGCAGACCTTTAAAGGTCACGCTGCACTGGCCTCCAGCCACAGTCCTGGCACGGCCCTGCTGCCAGAGCACCCGCCGGCCCCCGGATTCCCCCAGCCAAATCTGGGCAGCTCTCACGGGCACCAAGAAAGCCGACACCCGCCAGGAGCTGGGTTTAAAAATACCCAGCGTGGGTCCAGCCCTGGCACCCACCGGGTGGCACCAGCCCCCAGCCCGCTGCTGGTGTCCTGGTGGAGTTTGTGCCTGTCCAGCTGGGCTCAGAGGGGACAGTGACCCCCCAGCTGCCTCCCGTCCCCGAATGAAGCAGAGGGGACCTGAGGCCGTGATGGGGACACGGCCCCGGGGGACACTGTCTCTGCCGGCGGCAGTTTTCCTTGCCGACATGGAAATCCCGGCGCATGCAATGCCTCGACCCTTCCTGTGCTCCCGGTTATTTAAATGCTTTTGCTCTCACCTACTCGCTGACAGCTTTTGGGGTCCCCTGCCGGTACCGGGTACAGATTCCCGCAGCAGCCTCCGCGCTGCCCACGGCCGGGCTCTATTTGCAGATTCCTCGTTTGGGAGTGCAGGCAGCTGCCTGTGCCTAGCCCCGAGCCTGCTGCCTGCACGGGCGGGTGGCAGCCGCTGGCACCGAGCCCCGGGCCGCGGGCGGGCGAGAGCAGCCGGTGGCACCGAGGGTGGGTAACGCTGCCCACATCCCTGCCGGCACCTGCTGCCCGGTCATGCCGTAGCGGCTGCTGCCAGCCCTGCGTGGGCAGCGGGGGGTTTGCCTGCACATCGCTGTCTCCGCTGCCAGCTCCTGATGCTGCCTGCACATCCCTGCTCGCACTGCCACGTTCCCGGTGCTGCCCACATGCTGCTGCCTGCCCGCTTGCTGCCCACGCCAGTTCCCTGACCGCTCTGCTCGGGGATCCCGGGGTGATGCCCGGTGTGGGGTGACTCTGTCCCCGCAATCCCCAGAGCTAGGGTTTTCCTGCGTATGCAGCTGGCCCCGGTTGGGGTGCCGTGATGGGGGAACCAGCCCGGTCTCCCATAGCCCGAGCAGTCGCTCCCGGTCCTGCGCAGCTCCTCACAGAGGAGTGGGTGGTGCCGGACTCTTCCCGGGACCCCCGGGATCGAGACCTCTCGCTCTGCCAATTCCCGCCAGGTGCGCGACCCCCGGCTCCTCCCGGGACTCCTGATCCGGTTCCTCCCGGTGCCACGGGGACGCCCGATCCCGTGCACCACGCGCGACGCCCGACTCAGCTCCCGCCGTGCCACCGGACACCCCCAAGGGACAGTCCCGCACAGCGCACACCGCCCGGTCCCGTCCACCGTCACCCCCGACTGTCGCCGGTGGCACCTGGTGCTCTTTCCACAGCGTCCTTTGGACAGGCGAGCCCAGGCTCCCCACGGTTCCACCGGGACGCGCGACCCTGTCGCCCGTTGTGCTACCGGGACACCCGACCACATACACCTTGCAGGACGCGCACCGCCCTGAGCCCCCGGTGCCACCGGGATGCCCGACCCGAATCCCCCCGGTGCCAGCTGACACGCCCGATCTGAATCGATCCGTTCCCCCCGGTGCCACCGGTACACCCGACCCCATGCACCTCCCGGTGCGCGCAGCCCGCCCCCGCTGCCAGCGGGACCCCCCGCCCCCGGTGCCCCCCGCCCGGTCCCCGCATCCCGGTGCCGCCCGTACCCGGGTGCCGGCGCGGCGGCGCTCCGGTTCCTGCTCCTGCCACCGCCGCTCCGCGGGCTCCGCCGGGCTCCGGCCCCGCCACTACTTTCTCTTAAGCACTCGGTGACGGGCGGGGCGGCGCGGGGCCCGTGACGCACGGGGGGGGGCGGCCCCGGCGGGGGCGCGGCCGTGACGCACGCGGGGTTCCATTGACGCACCCGCGGCCCCGGCTAAAAATACCCCCGCGGCCCCGGCTAAAAATAGCTCGGGCGCCCCTCGCTTCCCCACATATCCCCCCCGGGGCTCCGGGGGCCGCCGGCGGGGGGAGGAAGGCCCCGGTGTCAGGGGTATCCCCGGTGTCCCCAGGGCGGGTGCCCCTTCACGGTGTCTCCTCGCTGTTGGTACTCCGGGGTTGGCATCCCCCGGTGCCTCCATCCCCGGTGCTCTCTTGCTGCTGCTATTTCCGGTGTCCCCTCGTTGCTGCTGCTCCGGTGCGCCCACCCTCGCTGACCCCTCGATGCTAGCATCACTTAAGTCCCTACCCCCGGTGCCCTCTCGGTGTCGGTATCCCCGATGTCCCCTCGTTGCCTGTACCCTGGTGCCCCCATTCTCGGTGCCTTCTCAGTGTCAGTATCTCCGGTACCGTTATCCCCCGTGTCCCCTCAGTGCTGGTATCCCCGGTGCCCCCTCTGTGTCGGTATCTTCAGTGCCCTCATTCCCGCTGTCCCCCCGGTGCCGCTCTCCCCGGTGGTCTCCCGTACCCCCGGTGCCACTATGCCCAGTGCCCATCCGAGCCGCTATCTCCGGTGCTCAGCGGTGCCGGTACCCCCGGTCTCCTCCCGCTCGGTGCCCGGGTGCGGAGGTAGTGACGCGGGGTCCCGCTCCCGCCCAGTCCCCGCGGGGAGCCCCTGGCCGGGGCGATGGAAAGAGCGGCGGCTGCTGGCGGGCGCCGGCGCCGGGAACAGAGCCCGCGGGCTGGAAAGATGAGCTCAGCCCGTGCGGAGCCGGGCCGGGCCCGCGGGAGGGCGAAGGGTGAGCGGAAGGGACGCAGAACTCCCCAGTACCCTTCGGTACCACGCCGGTATCCACCGAATAGCCTCCGGTACCATCCCGGTACCCTTCGTTACTACTCCATTGCCTCCCGTGATACCCTCCGGTATCTTCCCCCCCGGTACTCCCTTGGTGTCTTCCGGTACTAAACGATACACTTCGGTACCACCTCGGTTCCTTCCCTTGCCGTACCCCCGGTACGATCCACTCCCGGGAACGAACAGGAACGAACGGGCCAGGTCCCGCTGTGCCCGGGTTGGCAGAGCCCCGGGATTGACAGCCCCGTTAGTGCCCCCAGCAGCGGCAGAGCCCCCGGCACGGTCCCACCGGGGGACTGGAGCCACCCTGGGTGCCCCGGTGCCCGGAGAGCCCCGGGTACAGCGGGACCCCCGGTACCGGGATTCTGTCAGTCTCACGAAACGCCCGGCCCCGTGAGGAGCGGCGGGGCGGGGGGCAGACCGGCACCAGAGAGGCCCGGAGGGCGCACGGGGGTACCGGAGGTGGCGGCCCGGGGCAGTCGCCGCCTCTTTCCGTTTGCCCGTTACCTCGGTCCGGCCCCGCTTCTCGCTGCCGCCCGCCCCCGACGGGCTTCCGTGACATCACACCTTCCCGCTGACGTCACACCTGCTCACTGACGTCTTGGGGATCCCGCGGCACCACCGGGGCTGTCCCCAAAGGGATCCCCCGGGCCCGGCGGGACTTGCCGTGGTCCCTGCAACACGCGACGAGCGGCACGGCTGCTGCCAGCCCGGAGATACGGCCAGGAGCCCTCGGGACAGGTCAGGCAGGTCCCGGAGCTGTCGGGGGTCTCAAAGCCACCGGGGACACGGAGCGGGGTGGCTGCAGCTCCCCGCATCCCTCGCTTGGCGGCGGCGTTACCGGAGGCAGGAGGGTGACACCGGCAGCCCCCGCAGCCGGGATTAGCTGTACCCCGGGAGAGGTCGCGGGGACTGGGATGGCTCCGGGGGAGGAAACCCGAGCCCAGCCACCCTGGCAAGGCCACGGGGCTGCAGGGGGGGACCCCGGTTCACAGCAGCCCCAGAGATCCACCCCGACACTCCGGTGGAGCACAGTGGCCACCAGGCAGTCCTCTCCGAGCCCCGGGGTGGGCGTTGGGGCTAGCAGAGTGCCCATGACCGGGCGGTGATTAGCCGGTGCCCACGGCTGGCGCTGGCTCCCTGCCCCGCGCCTATACTTGTCGGTAATGACAGGCTGCTCCGGGGCGTTCCTGGTCCGTACCCCACAGCCTCAGACCCCCGGCCCTGCCCAGCTCAGCCGGTGCCACGCGTGACCCCGGTGTCCCACGGCCACCTGCCCATTTCCGGGCACACGCAGCCCCAGGTCGGGGCTATAAAAAGCTCAGCGTGGGGTGGCAGCTGCGACGGGGGTCCCGTGATGGCCTTGACAGGAACGGGGTGCTCCGACCCTGGCAGCACGCGGGAGGATGCCGGGAGCCGCCGGGGCCGCGGGAGCCAGACCATAAATGTCCAGCAGAGAGCTGTCCTGGAACAGGGACAAGGCAGGAGAGTGTCGGGGAGCCAGCTGAGCCCCCCCAACCCCCCCATGGCACACCCTTGTGCACAAAAATACACCTGCAGCCTTGGGGTTCTCACCTCCAGATCTCCAGCAGACTAACCTGGGTACCGGGGAGGGGGAAAGGGGAGAACTGAGCCATGGGACACCCCAGGAGCTGAGAGCTGGGGTCCCCAAACATGCAACAGCCCAGCCAGAGGGGAAACCGAGACACAGAGCAGAGGGCTGGGGGCTCTCGGTGCTCCACAGGGCACCTGAACAAGCGAATCTCCGTGCAAGGGAATTCCCATACACATAGCAGCGCTGCAGCAGCAGCTGGGGGTGCTTTGTGCCCCCCAACTCCTCTGGATGTCGCTTCAGGGGCTCTGGGAGACACTGAGGCAGGGCGTGGGGGGACCCCAGTGCCCGTCCTGCGAGGGCACCCTGTCCCCCGCAGGCGGAAGGGCTCGGGGTGGGACTCGCTTCCCGCCGGCTGCCGGAGGAAATGGGGCAGGAAGGGCCTGGCCGGGGCCCCGCAGCGCCGGGACGTGGCCTGCGGCACCGGGGGCTGCGGCAGGCGGGGGGACACGGGGAGTCCCCGGGAGCTCACACACGTCCAAGGTGACAGTAGTTGGGCACCCCAAGGCCACCTAGCCCGGAGCCCAGCGAGGAGGCCCAAGGGGGCAGCGTGGGGGCTGTGGGGGGCTGGTGGGGTCCCCCAGGGACCTGGCCCCCCCCAGGCACTCCATCCTGGTCCCCACGGGGCTCTGTCCCCCCTCAGTCACAGCCACACATCGCTGCAAATCGTCTCTGTATTGGCGAGCACTGGCGTAGTACAGCAGCCCGGGGGGAGCAGGGGGTGGGACCCCCATAGCCCCCTGACCCGGGCAATGCGGGGCTCCCCCGGTGCTCCCCTCCAGGGAGGAAAGCACCCATTCCCGAGAGCAGGAGCTGCCTCAGGAGGATCCTCATGTCTGTCCCTCGGTGTCACGTCCATCCCTCAGCGTCACAATCCCCACGGCCCGGAGGGGCCAAACCGGGACCTTTGGGGCCAACCCAAACCTCCTTCCTGCAGCCCCGGGATGGGGGCCAGGGGAATGAAGCCCCTTGCAATAAATAAATAAATAGTCCTGGGGGCCTGCCGGCTAGAGGTGACTCTCCTCCTCCTCCAGCGCCCGATTCAGACCCGGGATGAACTTGAGCAGCCGCCGGCGGAAGCTGCTGTGTCTGCCCTTGCGGGGGGCGGCTGCTCCCTCCCCCGGCTCCCCGGCCCGGGCCCAAAGCCTCCCCGCAGCCCCCGGTCCCCCTGCGCACTTGAGGCTGGCGCTGCGGGCCAGGGCAGGTCGGGGGCGCGGCGGGGGGGGCGCGGGACTCCCGCTGTCCTCATCCTTGTCCTCATCCTTGTCCTTGTCCCCATCCAGGGAGCTGGCAGAGGCGAAGACGCAGGTCTGGTACAGGGAGTCATCACTGCCGCTGGCACGGGAGGAGCCCCCGGCCAGCCCCTCCTCCCCCTGCAGGCACCAGCGGATGGATTCCAGCGTGTCGTAGATGCTGGGGTCCTTGGCCACCACACCTGGTGGGACACACGGCGGTGTCAGGGGGACCAGGTGGTGCCCCAAAGCCCTCCCCTCTCCCCCCGGCCCCCACTCACCCCGCACCAGCCGCTGCTCCTGCACCATCAGCGAGCGAAACTCCCCCCACTTCTCGTAGAGGGTTTGCTGCGGGGAGGGTGAGGGGGTGAGGACCCTGCTGAAGGTGTCCCCAACCCCCCGTGACCCCTGCCAGCCCCCCACTCACCTTCAGGTACTGCAGCCGGGCCTCCAGCTCGGCCCTCCGGATGGATGTCCCATAGAGTGTGTCGAGCCTGTGGGTCAGCAGCTGTCAGGAGGGGGGGCTGCAGCCACCCGGGCCCCCCCTGCATCCCCAGCTCACCGGAGTACATTGCCTGAGCTCTTGATGATCTCCACGATCTCCCGGTGCCGGATGCCCTCCACGTTCAGCCCGTTCACCCCTGTGATGGTGTCCCCTAGAGTACGGGGGGAGCACGGGGTCAGGGATGGTGTCCCCACTGCCGGGTCCCCGCGGCTCCCCCAGGATGTGCTCACCAGCCTTGAGCCCCGCGGCCTCAGCCGGGCTCCCGTCGTGCACGCGGCACACGAAGGTGAACATCTCCACGCTGTTCCTGTCCTGGTGGTGCAGCCCGTAGGTCTGGAATGGGGGTCTGGTGAGGGGTGTGGGGACACCCCGACCCCCAGGGACACCCCAACAGCAGCCGCGGGGCAGCGACTGCAGTGTTTAACTGCTGCTGGGTGATGTGGGGCAGCACCCCAACCCCTGGGTGGGGGTCTTGCCCTGATGGCTGCACCCCAGCATGCCCCCCCGGCTGCCCCCCCTGGCACAGGCAGGGGAGGCTCAGTAACATGTCATCTCTGTCACCGCTAAAAATAACCCCAGGCTCAGAGACAACTTAAAAATACCCTCGATGCAAAGCAAGGTGCGGGTTGGAAGGGTGGGGAGCAGGGCATGGCATGGCTGGGCACGGCTCAGCTCGGCTCAACACCCACCTGGATCTCAAAGCCGAAAGACTCCTCCGCCTTCTTCTCTAGTGTCACCACCCTCCTGAGGGACACAGGGATCAGGGACAAGCAGAGCCCCTGGCACCCCCAAACCCACCTGTGCAGGCCTTGGGCACTTCTCAAAATGCTGCTTCAGGGTCCCCAAGGGCAGGACTCCTATCCCACCCCCAGGAATGGGACCCCCCCAGTTTGCCTTGGCCAGAGCCCTGTCACTTGCCCTGTGGATGCCAGGCAGGATCCCACAGGGCCTGGGGCTGTCTGAGCCCACCAGGGAGCTGTGACCCCATCGCTGCTCTCACCTGCCGCAAGTTTCCCCAAAAAATCCCCCTATTTCCAGGAGTACCCAGGGCGGAACTACTAGCCCAGGGCCAACTCCAACCCTCTGGGACAGGGACCCCAGCCCCACTCCTGTGTCCCCCGTCCCTACCTGTGCTCCTCTGGGGACTGGCTGGGGGATGCCCACTTGAACCCTGCGTCCTGCGGCAAAGGAAAAGCCATCAGCAGGGGACACCCGAGGGGACATGGGGATGTCCCCAACTCCCCCAGGGACAGCCAAAACAGGGTGTCCCACCAGGACAGCACCAAAGCCTGGGGGAGCACCGTGCCAAGGCGGCACCGAAGCAGCACCCGGGTGCCCCCCGGGCGGCAGGGCATAACGGGGCTTTGATCGGTGCTCAAAGGCAGCCTCAGAAGTGCCCTGCACTCTCCCCACGCTTTGACGTCAACCGCGCCGCACCCACCCCACGCCACGCTCCGAGGGGCCTCGGCACAGAGGGGCCCTGTTGTGGTCACAAAGTCGGGTTTTCTCATGCAAAATCCACTCCCCCCCGGCCCAGACAATGTCGCTGTTGTGGCAGGCGCAGAGGCGTGGGCGGCTGGAGGGACCGGCCGGGCAAGACAGGACCCTCACCGCAGGGCAGGAGGTGACAGGGCTGTCCCCAAATGCTCCTCTGGGACTGCTGGGTTCCGGCAGCCTCAGTGCAGTGCAGGTAGTGTCACCATAAGCTGCACCTCGAGTGACACATGGCATGTCTTGGTGGCAGCTGGGTGCCAGTGGTTTCCTCTGTGCTCTGCCACGTGGGTGTCACCAGCCCTGCAGGTGTCACCAGACAGTGACCGACCATCCCAAATGCATCCACGGGTGCAAAACCACCAGAACTGGGTGTGTTCACCATAGGGAAAGTTCCTAACTGTCACACTGGGCCCCACGTCACCACAGTGACGGGAAGGTGACATGGGACGTCCTGGACCCCTCAGGGACATCTCTGGTGGTGGCCTTGGCTGTTGAGCAGGAGCCAGGCCACCATGCATGTCTGGGCTGTGGCAGTGCAGCCGTGAGGCCACTTCTGCTCCGGATGTCGGCTCTGCTTTCGCTTCCCCACTAGGCTCAGGAAGCACCACGGGGCCGGGGGGAGCGCCAGGGCGGTGTCAGTCCCAGCGTCACCACACAGGGGCTTTTCCAGGGGTCCCAAACCACACCCGGGTACTTTGTGACCTGTCCCCTACCCTCCCTAAACCAGACCCGGGGTACCCTGTGTCACATCCCCTTGTCCTTCTCACAGGACAGAGCCCCGGGGGGCTGTGGGGTCACGGCTGTCCCGGTGACAGGGACACATACGGCAGGGTGGGGGTCTGGCCCTATGCCCAGCTGGGGCAGGGCAGGACAGGGAGAGGGACCAGGACAGGATGTGGGGCTTGGGGGGCACTGAGAAGAGGCACGGGGAAGATACCTGAGAGAATGTGGGGAGGAACCTGAACGGGATGTGAGGTTTTGGGGGAAAACTAGGGTGGGGATACAGGGATAATGCCGTGGCAGGACGCGGGGAGGATCCGGGACAGGATGTGACGCCTGGGGGGACAACATGGAGCGGGACGGGGACACTGGGAAGATGCTGGGGCAGGATGGGACGGGGGTGAGGAGATGCTGGGGCAGGACAAGAGGCTTGGGGTGGTCACCGGGGCAGGATGGGGACACGAGGAAAGCTCGGGCGGGTCCCCGGGGCAGGACGCGGGGACAACGGGGCACGACAAGAGCCCAAGAGCAGACGCCGGAGCAGACCGCGGGGCGCAGGCAGCAGCGGCTGGGCGGGACGGGAACACCGCGCAGCCCCGCTCCGCCCGCAGTCCGTTACCGCTCGCGGCACCGATTCCCCCACCGGCCCCGGTGCACAACGGGGCGGCTCCCCCATTCCCCCCGCAATCCTACCTTGCGCACGCGGGGCAGGGTCCCGCCGGCCGCAGCCAGCGCCCGATAGAGCTCGGCGGGGCCGGGGCGCTCCGGGGCCACCGCCGGTGCCTCATCGTCCTTCGGCCGGAGCCGCCGCCGCCGCCGCCGCCGCAGGGTCATGGCCGGGCCGGGCCGCCCCGCGCGCCGCTATATGGACCCTGGGGGCGGCGACATGGCGGGACTCGCCCCTTTTGGACCCAAACCGCACCCACTTGGGCGTTAAACTCGGGCGTTTTGGAAATAAGCCACGCCCCGTGGCGGGAAGCCGTGCCCCGTGTCCGGCATGTGTCCGGCATCGCTCCGGCCGCTGAACCACGTGCAGGTCCAGCGTGGGGGTCCAGTGTGAGGGTCCTGCTCGGGGACTCCGTGGAGGTCCAGCGTGGGGGTCTGGTGGGAGGGTCCTGCGTGGGGACATCCCTAGGGACACTGGGGCGTTCAGAGTGGAGGTTTGGGACAGTAGGGACCTGGGAGAGGTGATGTCCCGGGGGTGCAGGGGGGGATGCTGCTGGGGATGTCACGGGTGGCACCGTGGGGTGCCAAGGAGAGTTCCCGGGTATAACCTCAGGGATGATTTGGGGAGAAACTCGTGGGTTTCCGGAAGCAGGAGCGATGGCGAGCTCTGCTGCCCCCGACAGCTGCCACCACGCCACCCCCAGGCCACCACCCGCCGCCAAAGCCGCATTTGGGATTTAATGTGAGGCAGGAGCTGGTGGTCACAGCCCCCGGCCCGGCTCCCAGCGGGGGCGGCCGGAGGGATTTAAACTGCTCCTGCACGATGTCTGCGCTGAGCCGGGGCTCAGAGGGAAGAACAATTCCCGGAGGCAGCCGCGGTGTCTGCTGCGGACACGTCGCGCTGCTCCGGCAGATCCTTGCTGCGCCCCGGCGGGAGGCAGCGGGAATTTTCCAGCTGGAGCTGAGAGTTTTGCCCAAATGTTTGTTTAAAATTTGCCAAAAAAAAAAAAAAAAGACTGTAACAATCCCGCTGGCGTTCCACCCAAACCTCCCGCCCACAGCCTGGCCTGGGGTTACCAGGAGGCAAGTTTGCTCCTGGAGCAGCTATTCCGGGTTGGAAGTGCTGGGGAAAGGATGGGATTGAGCCCATCACCCATCCTGATGCACCAAACCACTGGGAATGAAGAGGAATACCTCATCTTGTTCCCAAAACCTGGTAATGACTTGGCTCCTCGACTGAAGCCATCCCAGACAGTTTTCCTAGCGGAGCAAAGAGAGATTTTGCTTAAAAACTCCCCACACTCTCATCTCACTGCTGCCCGATTTTCCAGGATGGGGCTGGATTTTCCCGGGGACCCCAGCAGGAGCTTCAGACAAAGCTGGGAATGAAGGACAAGCCCAGATGGTGCCTCCCCCTCCCCACCTTGTCTGAGCCCAGGGGACCCCAGGCCTCGGCAGATTTTCCCCTTGATCCGCTCACAACAGACTCGTTTGCAGGAGGCTCTAATTAGGGAATTAGTAGGGGCAGTTTGTGCACCATTTACCCTCGGAGCAAACAGAATTTTATAGGGCCACACGGTAGTTTGCTCTGGGATTTATCCTTCCTGCAAGCCGTGTGGAGACTTGGGGATGCTGCAGGGAGATGCCCACTGTACTCACCACATCCCCAGGGATGCTCTGAGGGGATGTCCATTGTATTCTACGTAACCTCTCCTGCTCTGTGCTGGTCCCCAGAGTGGGAACCCCAAGTTCAGCTGTTCATCCCTGCATGGGTTCAAAATCCCACCTGACACCTCTTCGTCTCACCCCCACTATGCTGGAGGTACCTCCCGAGCCCTTGGTGGGTATTGGAAGGTGCATCTTCACTAAAAATGGCAATATTCAACATTAAAATTTCTTGACCAGGATTCCTGATGAGATTATTTTAGCTGTGGGGCACAAGACCTCCCCCAGATCCCTCTCTGGGGGATTAAGCTGTGCCCTGCACTTCCCCCCCTCCCCCAGAGTGAACTGAGACTGCAACACCTCACATGAATAAAACAAACTTTTAATAATGTACAGCAGAAATCGACAGCCTGGTTTTTATATTAAACAAAAGATTTCCTATCTTACACCGTATGTACATTTGCATACTGAAGAGGTAAAGTGGCTAAGTGGCTATTTTCTTACAGTCCTTTGCTAAGAAAATGTACAAAACCAAACAAATCAAAGGGGCAGAGAAGTACCAAGAGTTCTGTCCTGCAGCCACGTACCGCTGATGGACACCCCTCCTTGTCCTGCACCGGGCTCCCCTCGGAACTGCCTGGAATGCTGCTTTTTCCCAGAGCTGCTGCAAAGGTTTGGAGCCAGGCAGCAATTCCCACGTGCTCCGTCAGCTCGGCAAGCACTGGCACCCCTGGGCACCAGTTTGCATGAAAGTGCTGTGTAAATGCTACATGGTCAGCGTTCCTGCCGCGGATCCTGCTTGGTTTTCCCCATCTCTCTCTAGAAACAAGGCTTTTCCTAAAACCCTGCTGGTAGGGATGTCACCCTTTCCTCATCCCTTCTGACCCGGCCCGACCCTCAGGCCGCTGTTTGGTTTAGCTGAGGCAGGTGCATGTGTGGCTACAGTTGGAGGGGGGGGTCAGTGCAAGTTGAGAGCCGACGGCACCCTTGGGTGTCAACCTGCAGTTACTGGGGTGGGACACCCCTTGGAGAGCCTGCAGTACCTACAGTGTGGGACGTCCCTTCCTGTCCAGCCTGCCCTTCCTGCGGCTCCCAGGGCATCCCTGGGGCCTCTTCCTATGGGATTTAGGGAGTCCTTAGGGCCTGGAAGTGGCCAACACCCCCTTGGCTTCTAAATGCAGGTTTAAGGGACTTCCTGCAACTGGAGATGGGCAAGGATGTCTGGCTGAGATGTGACTCAGGACAAACGGGGAGGGGACAGGGGATCCCCATGCCGCTCTGAGCCGGCAGATCCACATCGCCAAAAACTCCTTGGGGGATGCAAAACGGCTCCTAACATGATTCCAAAACCACACTCCTCACTTTATACAAGGTCATGGACACACGGGGAATCGGGGGAGACAGACACACGGACAGGGACACAGACAGCAAAAACAGAGGGATTGAAATAAAGTCTTAACCCTGGCGGCCAGAGCAGAGATGAAACCTCACCTTAGAGAGCAGGAGCAAGGTCAGAGTAAAAACAGTTCCAGTGTAAATCGAGCTGTGCATTTGGTTTTTTTTTCCTTTTTTTTTCTTTTTTGCAGTGATTTCTTTACAAACCAACAGGTCAAGAGGTAATAATTAGAGATTGTTTTTCTGCTCTTAGAAAGAACTAACAATATTCAAAAAAGTTAAAATCCAGACCCTCCCAGAAAACAATAATAATAATAATAATAATTAAAAAAATAATAATCAAAACCACTCCAGTTAAAAGTTATGGCTTCAGAGTTCTCTACTGCAGACACTGACCTGACCTCCACACCACGGCTCTTCCTGACTGCCAAAGCCATCATGGCAGCCACAGCCCTCACTTCCAATATTTGCTGTAGTCACCCCACCTCTCCCTCACCTGGATTCGGCATTGAATCAAAAGAAAACCCATGCAGATCCCCCCACCCCACACTGAGACACAGCCACTTCCACATTAGGAGATATTTATACACCTATATTAAAAAGATGGATATTGATTTCCCAACCCACACCTGCTGTCAGATCCTGCCCAGCGCCTCTGGGAGGTGCAGAGTATCCCCAGCACACACAGAATCACAGAATGAACTAGGCTGGAAAAGACCTTTGAGGTCATCAAGTCCTACCTATGACCTACAATTTCCTCATCAACTAAACCATGGCACTGAGTGCCATATCCAGTAAACACATCCAGGGATGGTGACTCCACCACCTCCCTGGGCAGACGATTCCAGTGCCCAATCACTCTTTCAGTGATAAATTTTTTCCTGATGTCCAACCTAAACTTCCCCCGGCGCATATTAAGACCCAGATCATCAGACTCCCAGAAATCTGCCTGGATGGTGGACTCGGGAACTGTGTTCCCAGGGAAACTGAGTCCTGCCTTTCCCCACAGCACCTGCTCCATCTGTGACACATCTCGGCTCCCCACTACCAAGAATTACAAATCCCAGGGGCTCAAGACAAAAAAACCTGGATTCCAGGAGTGATTCTCAGTTCCTTATTGGTTTTGTCTTAAAAAAAGGAAGGGGTGGCAGTGAGGCAACCCTGAAGGGACGTTCTGGCGGCGGAGTCGGCACGGCCCATCGGGGAGCCAAGGATCCGCTCTGCAGCAGCCTGTCCAAGCTCCACAACGCTCACGACTCAGCACGGAGAGCACCAGCGCAACAGCTCACAAACGGGACACTCGAGATTTGCACATGCACAGGAAGCACGGACAGAGATGAGCCACCCACAGGCAGACACCGCACGGCTATGGAGGAGATGACCAGGCACAGGGACACGCGCACCTCGCGCATGCAGACACCGGTGCGCCCCGACGGCCGTCAGGGCGCCGAGTTGGACTTTTTTCAAGCTTGAGAAAAGGAGGGAAAACGGTTTTGTGAAGCTGATCGACTGTTCTGGCTCAGCCTCTCGGAAGAGAGCACCATTTGTTTTGCTTTTTCCGCATTAACGTGCCAGTCCCTAGAAAAATCCTCAAGAGTACTGCAAGAAAACCTTCCATTTCCCTTCCTGCTCCCGGCAGCGAGCACCCCGGGTTGGCTCCGACCCTGTCAATGGGTGCTCAATGCACGCTGAACTTTACAGGGATTTCCTTTAAAGGAACAAAGAGTTACGATCATGGCTGAGATCCCTCGGGTGAAGTCCCTCTCAAGTCTCCACGCTCTCAGGAGGTGATCACAAAAGGTTTCGGGTTGTTTCATACCCAAGCAGGGAAGAGAGCGGTTCTGTAGGCTCCGTCCCCCTGCCTAGCAGCCTGCAGGTCCCGCTGTCTGGTTGTAGCAGTAGGTTGGGCTGAAACACGAGGTAGGCCTCCATCACACGTCTACTCTAGCACAGCAGCTCCTGTGCAGTTTCTTCCTGCTGAGGCTCAGAGCCTAAATTTTCACATCTTCCTGGACACTGAGCTGGGAGAGGGTTTTCTTAATGCGGAGGGCGGTGAGCCGAGCTGCTCCGTTGGCATACCAGCACTCTCGCATCATCTTGCCCATCACCCGGAGTGCCTGGGCAAAAAACAATGGCAAATGTCAGTGCTCTGCTCTTCCCCTGACCCCATATTGGTCTACCAGGTTGCTGCTCTGCCTGGACACTGACAGACCCTGCACACCCCCAAAACCAGGGTGCATCTTACAGTACTCATTCCTTACCTCATTGTGGGGGAATCATAGAATGGTTTGAGTTGAAAGGAACCTCAAAGCTCATCATTCCACCCCACTGCCATGGGCAGGGACACCTTCCACTATCCCAGGCTGCTCCAAGTCCCATCCAGCCTGGCCTTGGCCACTTCCAGGGATCATGGGGCAGCCACAGCTTCCCTGGGCACCCTGAGCCAGGGCCTCCCCACCTTCACAGGGAGGAATTCCTTCCCAATATCTAACCCTGCCCTCTGTCAGTGGAAGCCATTCCCCCTTGTCCTGGCACCCCTTTTAAAAAAGTCTCTCTCCATGTTTCTTGCAGATTCCCTTCAAGTATGGGAAGGCCACAATTAGGTCACCCCAAAACTTCTGTTCTCCAGGCTGGACAAGCCCAGTTCTCTCAGCCTTTCCTCACAGGAGAGGAAGGGGACATGGAGATGAAAGCAGACCTTACCTCGTAGCTTTGCCACCAGTTTGGGATGTTTGGCCGTAATTTCTGGTCACACACAACCTTCCGCATCTCCTCAATCGAAGGATCAGAGGGTACAAGGTCGTAGTAGGGAAGCTGATACTCCTCATGGATACCTGGAAGGCAGAGCAGGGAAAATTAAATTCCTGGGAACAGGGACCACGGCCACTGTGCTTGCTAAAGGCAGACGGATAGAGGTTTGGGCTCCATGACTCACTGCTGAGATGCGTCAACACTCTGCAGTTATTTAGAACAGAAATGAAGAATCTGGAATTGGAGTTTACAGGAAAAATTCAGGCAAATAAAATGCAGCTGCCTAAACTGGAACGGAGTCAGCGGGCTGGGATCAACACCTCCCAGCAAGGCGCCAGGGTCACTGAATCTCAGCGGCAGTGGGACTGTCACACGTGGGATGATGCTGCGGCTGCACGTGCCAAGACATTTATACTGATCTGGGGAAGTCCCCCACCAATCAGCACCACCACTTCCTCAAAATCCATCCAGAGGAACATCAGCCACCAGTGGGAGCACCAACACGCTCGACCTAACATTGGCCGGGCTTAGCAGCAGCCATGGGTCACTTCTGTGACCTCCCTCAGTGACAACACAGAGGGACATGTCCTCCCATAGCCCTGCTCTCCCTCAAACCTCCCAGATCAATAGGAACCCCAATGCTGGGAGACCCAGGAACAAGCATAGCCAATGGCCCAGGCACACAAAGAGCTTTACCTCCTGCATTGCACCTTCGGGCAATCTCCCAGTAGACCAAGCCCAAGGCATAGATATCGGCACATTTAAATGAATCAAAATGCTTCATGTTGATGGTTTCATCCAAGACTTCTGGGGCCATGTATCTGCAGAGAGAAAGGAAAAGCATGTTCATTACGAGAGGGATTTCTCTGTAAGACGGTAAAATGATCAGTTTTCCCACACAGCACTTCCCAGCAGAAAAAGCTCTGCTTGGCACAGCCACCATCAGAACAGAACTGGGCCCTGTGATCTAATGGAATGATGAAAATAACTCAACAACAGCAAGCTGGGAAAACACATAAAAATGTCCCAAAACCACACCAGGCTCCCAACAGAAGGTCCCAAAGGCTTTAGTCACATATTACATGAGCTCCTAGTGCCAGGTTCATGTGGCTGGCCCACACCTCTCAGCGTGGTGACACCTGGAACAAAGGTACTGACATCCCTTTGGCATCAACTCGGGCACAAAACTGACCCTGGAAGACACTGGGAAACACTGAATTCAGAGAACCAGTGCTCAATCAGCAGCTCAGGCATTTCCAGTCACACTCAAACACCTTCGGATGCACTTTCCTACCGTTTGGTTCCAACCCTTTGATTTGGTGCGATATCAATTGTGTCCGTGACAGAGTCGTGCCGGACAGCCAGGCCAAGGTCAGCGATGGCACACGTGCCGTTCTTCTTCACCAAGATGTTCTTAGATTTCAGGTCTCTGTGAGCAATCCCAGGTTTTCCTAATAGAGCAAAATAAAAAGCAGCAAGGGTCAAGCTAGAGAAAATCCATTTATCGAAATGGCGCAGAGGCAGCACCGGATTTCAGGGCGTTAAACCCTCTGTTGCAACACATTTTCCTGTTTAGATTCATAAGGAACAGAGCAGGGAAAGGCTCCGATCGTGTTTCGGAGGCGCCGCTGATGCAGTGGCACCCAGAGGCCTCAAGAGGGATGTAAACTCCACATCCCAGCACAGGCGCCGACGTCAGGAGTTAGTGATTCTGCTTCTGCCTGTGCTCACATCCCACCCAAGCAGCGCCAATTTTAGGATGGGATGTGAAATGGTGATATAACTCCTGGGAGCGAGCGCCAGGTTAACCCACTTCGCAGCCAGCCAAAGCAATCGCTCTATTTCTGGTCAATAACAACCAGATGAAGCCAGGCTGACTCAGGCAGGGTTTGCTGCACAGCACATCAGCTCCCTCCAGCAATTCTGCTTTTTATCCTCCCCTCAAGAATTCCCAATGCCTTTTCCAAAATAGCTTTTACCCTGAGTGCCCACGATCTCCATGTGCAGGTGGGCCAGCCCGCTGGCAGCAGACAGGGCGAGCTTGATCATGCCCTCAATAGTCACCGTGTACCGATTCAGGTAGTCAAAGAGAGAGCCATGCTCGTGGTAGTCAGAGACGAGCCACAGTTGAGTCCACGTCCCGTTATCTGCAACAGGAAAGAGATGGAGCTCAGGCAGATCCAATGCAGGGATGGCCACCGAGCATCTCACACACTTTTGGGACAGAGCAGAGCTGCTGGGTAAGGTGTAGCTCAACAGCCAGCCTGGGGCAAGTAAGAAATGGCTTGTATCAGCCACAGTGTGGCCAGCAGGACCAGGGCAGTGACTGTCTCCCTGTGCTAGACACTGGTGAGGCAACACCAGGAATCCTGGAATCAGTTTTGGGCAGTGTAGAGGCCCACAGAAGTTGAGTTTAGTCAGCTTTAGTCCCCCATGACCAAGAAGGACGTGGAGGTGCTAGAGTGTGGCCAGAGACGGGCAGTGGAGCTAGGGAAGGGTCTGGAGAACTTCTGAAGAGCAGCTGAGGTAGCTGGGGGGCTCAACCTGGAGAAAAGGAGGCTCAGGGGGGACCTTCTCACTCTGTTCAACTCCTTGACAGGAGGATGGAGCCAGGTGGGGTAACAAGTGACAGAACCAGAGGAAATGGCCTAAAGTTGCACCAAGGAAGGTTTAGATTGGGTATTAGAGAAAACTTCTTGGAAAGGGTGGTCAGGCACTGGAACAGGCTGCACAGTGGTGAAGCCTCTGCTCTCAGGCCTGAGGCACTTCTTACCTTTGTTATCCGCAGCAATAAATCCCAGGATGTTCTCGTGCCGCAGCATAACAGTTTGATATATCTCAGCTTCCCTGAACCAGGAACGCTCCTCACGTGAAGAGAAGATCTTCACTGCCACGTCACCTCCACGCCACCTGCCCCGCCACACCTCCCCAAAGCGGCCTTTGCCGATGATCTCCTGAAGGACAATCGTCCGAGCCACTGTCCGTTGGACAAACAGAGGCAAGCCTGGGGACAAAAAACGGGAGGAATGAATCCCTGTGGTAGCAGAAACCTCCTGAAACCAGAGGCTGAAGAATGTCCTCAAACCCAGCAGGCTCTACACTTGATAACTGAGCAAGACCCAAACCAGGGAATGTGGGCTCCTGTGTGGGATGTGCCACCGCTTGGGCAGCATCTGCATTTTGCTTTGAAGCAGCAATGCAGCACGGAGCAGTTGGGGAACTTCTGTTCCACGACAGATCAAAGGAACTGCAGCCTCAATACACAGAGAATGGAACTCGATGAAGTCAGTTC
Source organism: Lichenostomus cassidix (assembly GCF_008360975.1). Taxonomy (NCBI): domain Eukaryota; kingdom Metazoa; phylum Chordata; class Aves; order Passeriformes; family Meliphagidae; genus Lichenostomus; species Lichenostomus cassidix. The sequence continues at coordinate 2,831,219 of NC_139509.1, forward strand.
CTGCTAAAAAGCAGAAACCCCCCCAAATTTCTCTTAGGAAAGGAGTTCCAACATCATTGCCATTGTTTATGGAAAGCACAGAGCTCACCTGCCCGCAGCATGCACAGACGAGATCCCATATATTTTATATATAGCAGCAGATGTGCTGCTGAAGGTTTATTCCCTGGTCAAATATCAGGTTGTGACATTCTCTGCCTCTGTGGATTTTCCTACAGTTTCCATCTGCTGCAAAATTCCTTATATTCTTTAACCCAGCTACTTTCCTAGATCAAAGCCACTGCTAAACGATGACTTTCCATCTATTCTGGGGATTCCTTTCAAGTGCTACAGAAGCAAACACTGCACATCATCCACCTGGGAAGACCCAAAGGTTCTTTGGGATGAAATGGGCTGTGCAAATGCACTGTTGGCACCGTAAAATGTTGATCTGCTGGGATCTTCCCCATTTTCCTGCAGTTTTGATGCAGGTGACATCCTGCATTTTCCTCTGAAAGCTAACAACGCACAGGTTACCAATTCATGGCTGTTTCCAACCCAAATCCCATCTCAAGGCTAAACTGGGAATAGATGAAGCTGCTTGAGGTATCCTCTTGCAGAGAGGAGGATTTTAGCTATTGCTAAATAGGAGGATTTAGCAGGATTTTAGCTACTGCTGTTACCTGAACAGACACGAGACCACCACACAACTGAATTTAAACACCCCTTCAAATTACTCATGATAAACCCCCTGAATAAGCTCCTCACTGTGTAAAGCTGTGGCAACCACGAGCCCAAAGAGACAACTCCAACTACAAGTTCTCATTGGTCACGTCCCGTCATCTCGCAATACCTGAGCCAGAGCCGGAGGTGGAGAGATCATAGACCAGATCTTGCAAGGTCTTATCCTTGGAAAGGCACATTTCACAAGAAGGGTCTTCCATGTCCAGCCGCTGGCGGTTGTGATAGACTCGTTGGTGGTGATGGAACACGAAGACTACGATGATCATTACAACAAACACGAGGAAGACAGGCCCAGCAATCACTGCCACCAGCTCCACGGGACCCCAGCTTGACGGGGGCTCATTGTCTTTCAGGTGTCCTTGGGAGGAAAGGGAGGAGAAAACCAGACATTTTGAGAAAATTATCATTCCTTTGAGGACTCTTTTCTAGTGTGTTACTGTTCTCTCAGAGCCTGGACAGTTTTAGCTTGGGGACACATCAAGCAACAGTGGTAAGGTGGGGCTGATCATCAGGCAGGCAAAATGCAGCTGAAACCCCAAAAAGAAGATGGAGCTGCAATTGTGGGATCAGGGATTATGGGCATTCACTCTTTTACACAGGAGCATGTTCTGGGCTGATTTTCCAGAACAGCCTGCAGTTCACCTTCCATTTGAACTCAACCAGTCAGCCTGGGCTCCCTGCTCCCTCTTTCCCCTTTGCCCTGCAACAACCAGTGAACTTGTATCTGAAGACCATTATTTGTTGTTTTGAGCACAGATGAGCACAGATGAGACCTTCCCACTGCTCCCAAGGAAAATGACTCTGCAGTCTTCACAGCACCCACTAAAAACCAGCCCAAAACAGAAAGTAGGAGGTATTGAGGAAGCACCACATGCCCTCTCTGACCTAGGGATGAGAAGCAGAAATTTCCCACACCTCACTCAGAGGCAGGGCTGCTTCCTCTGTATGTGTTCCAAACCCAGGCACCTTCCTCCCCACACACTTTGCTCTGAAGCAAATATAATGTTCCCATATTTGTGCTCAGCACTGAAAAGATTTGGAGTTCTGGAAGGGAAGCAACTCCAGCTGATAAAGGCAGGTCCAGCTCAGCGACAAAGGGAACACACACATTCCCATTTTAATTTGAAGTGGTTTGTTATTCCCACTTCACAGATGAAGGAAATAAACCCAGTGCTCAAGTTCATGCAGCAACTGAAGGGAAGAAGTGAAAACAGGGCTGAGAACTCCAAATTCCCAATCCCAAACAGACAGCTCCTCTCCTCCCACTTCAAACACATGATTTATCTGACTCTCTACTTACCGCTGGGAACCATTAAATCAATTTTGTTGCAAAAATCGGAGTAGCAGCAGTGAGTATTACGCAGATCCTCTGAACTCAGACAATAGAAGGGTTTCCCAGCAGGAATCAATTTTGCCTCAGGAATGCAGGTCCGAACGTGGTGTTTGACACCATCCAGGTTGAAGACCGAGACCATGCAGGCACCGTCTGTCTCACACGTGGAGTTGGCTTGTTTGCAGTCAGAGCACAGACATGTCAAAGCTGAAATCAAAACAAGACCAACTCCTTAAAACCCACAGAGAGCAAAAGCTCAAACAAGGGGAAACCTTTAAATTCTCCATTTCAGAGGGGCCATTCTCAAGCTCTGGAAGAACCGGCTCTGCAAACAGCACAAGTCATACTCAGTATTCCAGACCTGCAAGAATCCAATTTCAGCATGAAACAGTGGGGAGGCAGAGGAGCCTTTCCAGGAGGTGCCTGTCCAGGCAGCCCTTTGCCTGCCCCTGTTGCAATCACCACCAGCCATGACCCAAGTCATCCCTGCAAACCGGGTGAGATCCGACAGACATCCACTGCCAGCCCAACCTCGGGTCAGACTCAACCCCAAACCAACAATTACTCAAACTGACTGACCTGATTCCACCTGGGCTGCCTCTCCAGGCTCCAGGAGCTCCCTAATCTGGGCTGGCAAGGGACGACCACCCCGGCTCAGGGAGACAAGGAGCAGCTGGCAGACGCCAAACCAAACCCAATCCCAACCAACTGCACGAGCCAAGCGTGCTACACCCAGCCAGATCAGCCACTTATTTAGTAACTGCTTTCCTGATCCTAGACACTACCTTGGGTCAAATAAATTCCTGGCTTTTTGCCTGCTCTCCACGAAGATTATTTGGATAAAGAAAAGGAGAAACTCTGAGGCAGATTCCCACATTTTTCCACCTCCCAGCTGTCATTGTACTTTTCTCAAGCTGCCTGAAAAACTGTAAGCAAATCCCCAGGCCTTGCCATCCTTGGGAACAAAGAGGAATCCAACAATGTCAAGAAGAAGGGTGGGGCTTGTTTAGCAGCACGCCGGGTTTTCACCGGCTTTCATCAGCTCTCCCAGCCTTCCCAGAGGGAATCCAAAACATGTCCTTACCCGCTGCAGAAATGGGCTTTCAGGTAGGGAGGGTCTCACAAAGGGTTTTAAAAGATACAAGTGCCACAGTTAACTCTGCCCAGGCTGATCTAAATCCTCTCGGTGTTAAAGTCACACACGAAGTCACCCTCAACACTGCGTGTGGGGCCATGTTATCTTCAGCTTAATGAAAAACAAGCTGGTCCTGATTTACTCAGGGTTCGTTTAGGAGGAAGACACCCATTAGCCCTTATCCCAGAGACCTGGGTAAATCAATCAGGGTAATTGCATTACTATTCACTTAATTCTCTCTGGACACCGCTCCTCCTTTTCCAGCTGTTGTTGTGAGCTGTTTCAGATGGGCTGAATGTGGGTGCTGGTTAGTTTGGAATCAACAGATTTAAAACTGACGTGAAAAGCCAGTGACAGGAGGCGAGGGAACGTCTGGAGTTGTGTCAGTAGAGGTTTAAGATGGATATCAGGCAAAGGTTCTTCCCCCAGAGGGTGCTGGGGCACTGAACATGCTCCCCAGGGAGCCCAAAGGCTGCCAGAGTTCCAGGAGTGTTTGGACAACACTCTCAGGCACAGGGTGGGATTGTTGGGGAGTCCTGTGCAGGGCCAGGGGTTGGACTGGATGATCCTGGTGGGTGCCTTCCAACTGAGGATATTCCATGATTCTGTAACTCTGTGATTAAAACCTGAAGAGCTGTTGAATGAGACACCTTTAAAAAGCATCACGAGCAAATGTAGCTTATTGCTATGTGCTCAGCACAGGCCAGTGAAAAGGGACATGGGACAGAAAACAGACAGGGAAGACCCTCAGACTGATCTGTGTTGAGAAGGGTGGAGAACATCCATAGACTCTGAAGATTTTAAGAGATGTTGTAACGAAAGAAAAAAACCCTCCACTAACATTCACCTCAAACAGCTCCAAGATCAGTGTCTTCCCATGGTCAGCAGAGTGAAGAAAAGACCATTCTGAAAAATACACACACTTGGGGGAACAAAGGTTGGTGATAAAGGAGATTTTATGAAAACCCGAGATGGCAAAGAGCAGCCAGGGCACATTCCTGCCTTCATGTCTACATAAAAGGAAATGGTCTTTTAAAGTATCTCCCTTATTATCAAAAGCTCGAGGTACAAATTAAAAACATTTAACCCACACACATTTCACTGTGTAGGTTCTTTTCAGTTTGATTTAGATATAACAAAACTGAACTTTGTTCCTGTTAGACTCATTCTTGAGGTCTCAATCCCAAGATTTAGGCTGTGGCAGTTTTGCTTCCAGAAGCTCCAAAGCAAACAAAGCACTTCAATGCACTAATAAAACTGGTTTTGTAAACTTCTGAGTGAAGTATCTCGCCTGAAACTGAGCATCCCTTTGAGAAGGAAAGCAGAGAAGCTGGTCGTGTCTGCTCAGTCTCATTTGTAGGATTAAAAAATAAAAAAAAATCAATTTACCTGCAAGGTATGATACCAGAAGCTCGGCTCCGAGACAGAGTGAGATGCTTATCTGTTCTGTGCAGAAAGCCAAAATTTCCTGCTAAGGAGGGGGATGCCCCAAGGCTTCACCTCACCCTGTTCCCCCTCTGAGACAACTGTTCTTTTTTAATTTCAATTCTTATGTTTGCACCTCAAAAATCCCCATGGTTGGAGAGTAGCTGGAACAAAGGGAATGGAGCCTTCAGCACATGATTGTCCTTCCCTACACCTCTCAACACAGACCCTTGAGGGGCTTTCCAGATATTCCTGGCCAGAACCTCCAGGCTGCAGGCAGGAACTCTCCAATTTTCCATGTGTGCCAGGGAGGAAAGGCCTGTCTGCACCAGGGCTCACTGGGAACCTCCTGCCAAGGAGAAGAATTACAGAGCAACTCATGCAGGTCCAGTAACTCCAGTTTGGTTAACCAGAAGGGAAAATTCTTCTCCTATCAGTAACACCAGAAGCCAGGAAAAAGCAACTGTTGTTTGCCCTTGGGTGGGGGACAGAAGGTGGACAGGGAAGCAGAGCCCCCCACAGGTATCTGTCGGGTGCTCTCGAGAGCAGCCGGGGCAAAGCAGGAGTGGATAAAAGGATTTTTCATGCCAACAGCATTCTTTTTTCTTTGGAAAGAAAAGCTCCTATTGAGCCAAACATATAATCTACTTAATAAAAGAAACTGCCTGGGCTGAAGGAAATAGATGGGGTGAAGGGAAACAAAGAGCAGTTCCCAGAGCTGGGGCGGCGCATTCCCCCCTCGCAGAGCGCCCGGGGATGAGTCTGCGTGGAAGGTGCGAGCAGAGCTGGAGCAGAGCCTGCTCGATCTGCTCCCCACACTGACACCCTGCTCAGAGCCCAGCCCAGCCCTTCAGAACTGTTTGAACAAGCCCAAGGTTTAGCTGCAGATCCTGTGCATGAAGCTTTGTTCTCGCTGGAGAGATGGAACAGGTTGGAGCAAACCCTGCTGTGATTCGATCCAAGGCTGGGTGCAGCCAGCTGAATGCCAGGCCTCACTGCTCTTCCCAAAAACCAGAGGTCAGTCAGCACTGCCAAAAGACAAATTCACCTCAATCTTCGACTATCCCAGGGTTTGATTCCTTCAAGCCCAAGAGCTGCTTCTTCTCCCCACGAGGTAACAGCCCCAGCTCCAACAGAATCCCAGGGCACAGAGGGATCCATATGCATCAACCACAGAAGAGAGGAAAACAATTGCTGGCTCTCTGCCACCAAATCCCCCCATTAAAAGCAACCTGTATTCCCAAAAAGGATCCAAACAAACAGGTAGGGGGCTGTGGAATCGAGCTCTGTGCGCCAGGGAGACTCAAATACTGAGCTCTGACAGGCAAAGAACATTTCTCCTCCTTTCCCAGCAACTCTCTGAGCTCATTTTGCACATATTTATTCTCACACAGAGTTGCATGTGTCAAGATGTCTCTGCAGCTAGACAGGGGAAAGTTTCACAGCAAAATCTCCTGCAATGGTGTTAACCACCTTTTGGAATTCATTTTCCAGCATCTCCCAAAGCTGTGCCTAAGAAAGATGCCATTTTCTCAGGGCTGAACTCTACCTGATCAATATGTATGAGGATAATTAACCTGAAGATGATCATTGGTAAAATTGCCAATAACCACCCACATATTTACCAGATAAACAGATTTTTGCAGGGATTGTAGCTGCTGTTCTTTTTCAACAGTTTGAATTTAGGCTGGAAGAATGATTCCCCTGACTTTCAGCCTTTCCAATGCTCTGGAACAGGAGCTGCAATCGATTGTGTCTTTGTGCAGCACCAAACTTAACGAGCCCCACTATGGGAGCACCAGTTTCATGCCGCAGCAGCACAATGTTAGCGAAAGAAATGGGAAACAATTCTAGCTCTTTGTAGCTCTGCTGCTTCTTCGGATGCTTTAATGAAGAGGGACGTGTGTAAACATGCTTGGAAGAAAGAAAGAAATACCTGTCAGTGTCTGGCTCTGTGCTGTGCCAAAATAAAGAACAACCTTTATCACAAAAGGTTAGGAATAATATCTATTCCCTCATGGTGAGGGAGCAGAGGTGTGTCCAGGAGTCCCTGTGTGCTCCTTGTTCAGCTCTACCACCCCAGGAACAGAGTTCCAAGAAAACAACCATCTCCCATTCCCAAAGGCAATGAGGGCACACTGAGCCATCTGATGAAGGCTATAAAGACAAAAAAAATTACTTTCCATCACACTATCATGGAATCCTGGAATAGTTTGGGTTGGAAGGGACCTTAAAGCCCATCTCGTTCCATGGGCAGGGACACTTTCCAGTATTCCAGGCTGCTCCAAGTCCCATCCAACCTGGCAACTTCCAGGGATCCAGGGGCAGCCACAGCTTCTCTGGGTACCCTGTGCCAGGGCCTCCCCACCCTCACAGGGAGGAATTTCTTCCCAATATCTAACCCTGCCCTCTGGCAGTGGGAAGCCATTCCCCCTTGTCCTGGCACTCCTTGTAAACAAGCCTCTCTCCATTTTTCCTGCAGCTCCTTCAGGTACTGGAAGGTCACAATTAGGTCACCCCAAAGCTTCTGTTCTCCAGGCTGGACAATCCAAATTCTCTCAGCCTTTCCTTCTGGGAGAGCTGCTCCATCCCTCTGATCATCCTGACAGCCCTTCACACTCATATTCACCCCGATTGTTCTGCTGCCTGGTGTCCACAACTGGAATCCCTACATCCCTTGCTGGGATACATTCAAGTCCCAAGACTCCTCCAGTGTCTCTTCCAAGCCCCCAGAGCCAGCTCACCTGCACCCACTGTCTCCAAAATCAAATGTTAGGACAGTTCTGGATGCTCTCCCTGCCCATTTCCTTACTAAGGAGCACAGATCTGCCCTTCCATAGATACAGCACCATCACCTCAAGTACCTTCCCTACATCTCTTTTCCCCTTCAATTTCCTCCCCTATTTTGGATCAAAACATCTCTCTTTTGCTTCTTGCTGGTGCTTATGATATCTACTGACCCGCTGCTGCTGCTAAATGAAATGGAGTTAAAATTAGCTGCAAAGCACTATGAAAAACAAAGCACTTTAATGCAAGTCATCCAGAAACTAAACATTATCCTGGGATATTTCAAGTTGGAAGTAAGAGTCTCAATTTCTTTGAGCTGGCTGCAGTCCCTTGGCACAGGCTGGACCTGACGTGAAGGCAGCATGGCTGACTAGAAAACACACGAAATGGAAAAAAAGAAAAAAAAGAAAAGAGGCAGGAAGAATGTGCCTTTAAAGTGCAGAACTTTCCCTGCACCTACTCAAGAAACACAAAAGAGCTTCCAAGTGAATTGTAAATAAGGAATTGTAAATAAGGAATTGACAGGAGTCTCATCATTAAGAGGTTAATTAGAAGAAGCCTTGATGTTTCTGCTGTTGCTCTTCCACCCAGAACACGAACAAATAGCTCCCCATCCCCTCTTTGGGCTCTGGTCTGACACCTATTTTGTGTTTTAACTTGTCAGGAAACCAGTTTAGGAGTCAGCAGACCACACACACCGGTGCTGTGGAAGAACATCCTGCACACCTGATGCCCAGGTTTATCAAGGTTCCAAGACTTCAGACCCATCCTGGCTTCTCCCAGGCAATTGGCTTTTCCAGAGTGGAAATACATTGTTTAACATGTGGTCTACATTCCCACATTCCAGCAATCCATAGGTACTTCCAAGAAGCCCACAAAAGGCAGCAAGACTTTATCAAGGGGATTTAAATTGCAGGGAAGGCTCTTTTTCTGCTGAAAATAAGTAAATAAATATGGGTGCACAAGAGAAGCACAGGGCAGCTGAAAGCCAGGGGCTTAAATAAGGAGGACAAAGGAGCTCCCACCCAGCATTTCATCCCCGTAAAATCCTCACAGAGAAGCAATTCTGGTCTGCTCAGGGCAGGACACATTCCCCCTGGTCACCACCCAGTGAACTTTGCTTGCTGCTAAGAGAACTGACGTTTGACTTCACTCCTTTCGCAACAGCCATTTCCGGAGCATCCACTCCTGGCAGCGTATCCAGGGGAAAGAAAAAAACAACCCAAGCTGTCTGGCCAAGGAGCTGGACGAGTTCAAGAATGCTTGTTGGACACTGTTTTTAATTTCCAGTTAGAGAAAGGCTTTCTTGGAAAGTTGTAGAATATAACTTACGGACCACGCGGAGTTTGCCTGATTTAACTGAGTAAATATTTGAAGCAGGTGTTAATAATAAAATCTGCTGGCCCAAAATTGTTCCCCAGGGTGGGTTTTTGACTCATTTCAAGCAAAGCCGACCTACAGCACCCCGTAGCCATCGTTGCAAAGGCGTCTTTCTTAATTATTTTCCTTTTTTTTTTTTTTTTAAAAGGGGCTGGAGGAGTGTTTTCTGCACTGTTTACTGACACACAGAGGTCCCCAGCTCCCCAGCACTGCAGAAATTCAGATGTTTTTCTGGCCTTTCCCGAAAGAAGCAGCTGTTAAATCTCCGGTATGGAGCACAATAGTGAGGGCAGCCCCAGCATACCAAACGTGCATCATGGCTGCTCAAGCAGCAAACAATTCCCAGGGTGATTCCCTGTTCCCTGCCATCCTGCACCTCATTCCATGAGTGAAACTCCCTCAAATCCAGGCTGAGCTCACACCTTGTACTGAGTAAAACCGTTCAGCACACACTGAGCGGAAACAATAGTCACTCATAGAGCCCAAAATCAAAGGCACTGGGAGTCGCCAAGTTTCCAGGGGATTTGTGCAGTCAATTGGCCCTTTCCTGTTTATTAATTATGATTTTTTTTTTTTAATAAACACCAGCTTTCACCTAAGTGAAAGTCTGAGAACAGCCATGCCATGAGTCTCATCTGATCCTGCTCTGCCAGCTATCGCAGAGGAGCTGAAACACCTTTTTACAGCTGGGTTTTACCTGAGGTTACACCAAAACACAGCTACTCTCCTCCCAAAAGCACATTTCTATTCCCAAATTCCCAGAACTCACAGGTAAACCCTCACCTGCTGCCCAGGTGAGGTCTGAAGCCATTTTCTCTGCTCTAACAAGCCCAGATCTGCACACACACAGTTATTACCCTCCGACGGTTGGTTGGGAATGCAGAACACAAACGGCGAGAGGTTGGGGAGGAGAAAAATATTCCACTGTGGAACCTGTTGTAACAGGTAGCTAAGTTACACAACAGCGATCACCCTGATAGCCACAGAGCTGGACTGCCCTGGGAAGCCTCGGACAGCAGAGGCAATGGCCACCAGCCCATCCTCTGTCCCCCTGAGAGATGCTCTGAGGTCCATCTGGCCCTTCCTCTGGGGAAAAGGGCTGATTTCATCCCAAACCAGGAGCTGAAACCCCTTGCTCTTCCTAAAATTGGAGGCGAGATTCCCCACCTGCCCTGAGCCTCCCAAACTCACAGCCAAGACCCCTTGCTCTTCCCAAACCCAGAGCTGAGACTGATCACTCTTCCCAAACCCAGAGCTGAGACTGATCACTCTTCCCCCCAGGTGCAGCCGAACCGGGCCAGGTAAAGGAAATGGATCAACACAGAACAAACAACTGACACAAAGACTTTTTCCTCCCTCACCTGCCTCCAAACAAATATTTACAGTTGTTCTAATCGAGAAGCGAGGGGTATGGAAAGGTTTCCTTAAAAGCTCAAACTGCAGATTCCAGGATGTTACAGACACACTGCAATCGCCAGAGCAAGGGGGGGCTGCCAAATTCCCCCTGGGATGGGCCACAGGACAATGGGAAGAGGCCACAAACTCCAGAAGTTCCACAACAACCTGGTGGCACTTCCCACCTTAGGCTGATCTGCTCCTCTGTGACAAGCCCAGGACACCTCTGAGACCCCCAAGTTCATCCTCTGGGAAAAGCCCATAAATCCCAATTTCCATCATTATGCCCTGAAACCAGGCTGAAGGCTTCTTCCCATGAAATCTTTCCAAGATCTCTTCCCAAGGTGAGCGTAAGCCCCTTCAGAGCATCCCCTGGCACTGGGAGCCAACCCCCAGCCTCAGTTGCTGCTGCAACACTCCCCATTCCCTCTGTAGGGGAAAGCGACAGCCCCAAATCACCTGTCTTCACACAGCACACCCCCATGAGCCCCCTGCAAGCCCCCCTGACCAAACTCGAACACCCCAAACCTCCAACACACGTCCTTGATGCCTTCAGAGTCCCCTCATTTCCAGGACCCTAACCCCAAATCCTTCTCTTCACCCTGAAACACCCACCCCCTATGTCCTCGCCCCAAACCCCTCAGGGGGCTCCTCACAGCCTCGGGGGCACCTCCAGGCCCCTCCAACCCTCTCGCCTCCCGAGTCCCATGAATTTCTCCCCTCAATCCTTCTCGCAACCCTGATCCACCCACCCCTGGTGTCTCCCCGCCCCCAAACTCCTCAGGGCCTCCTCACACCTCCAGCTCCCCCAGCTCTCTCTCACCCCCTTTCTTCTCGCCAAGCCCCTCTCAAATCGCCCCTCGGCCTCACCCCCACTGCCTGCCCCGCCGCCGCCCCCTGCCCCACAGCCCCCATTGCCAGCCCCAGCCCCGGCAGGCCCGGCCCCTCCCCGCCGCCCTCAGCCCCCCGCATCGCCTCCCTCCCGCGTCCCCCCGCATCGCCCCCCGCTCCCCCTCACGACCCCTCCCCGGTCCCCCCGTTCCCCTCACGGCGGGGGCGGGGGCGCCGCCATGTTGTGCCCGGTGCGGCCGGGGCCGGCGCCGCCGCTCACTCACCGCGGGCCCCGCCGAGCGGCCCGGTCAGGAGCAGGAGCAGGGCGAGCAGGAGGGCGGCGGGGGGAGGCGGGGAGCGGCGGGCGGCGGGGGAAGCCGGCGGGAGCAGGGAGGCCCGGGCGGCCATGGCGGGGAAGCGCCGCGGCCTCGGAGCGGAGCGGCCGCAGCGCCGGCGGGAGGGGGAGCGGGGGCGGGGCCGGGGCGGGGCAGGGTGGGCGGGGCTTGTGGGGGCGGGGCTGCGCCTGCGCACGGGAGACAGGAAGGGAGGGGAGCGGGTGACGTGTGTGTGACGTGTGTGTGTGACATGTGTGGGACATGTGTGTGGGACATGTGTGTGGGACATGTGTGTGGGACATGTGTGTGGGACATGTGTGTGACATGTGTATGTGACGTGTGTGTGACGTGTGTGTGACATGTGTGGGACATGTGTGAGTGATATGTGTATGTGACATGTGTGAGTGACGTGTGTGACATGTGTGAGTGACGTGTGTGGGACATGTGTGAGTGATATGTGCGTGTGACGTGTGTGTGACGTGTGTGACACGTGTGTGTGACACATGTGTGTGACGTGTGTGAGTGACATGTGTGGGACATGTGTGTGACATGTGTGAGTGATATGTGTATGTGACATGTGTGTGTGACATGTGTGTGTGACATGTGTGGGACATGTGTGTGACACATGTGTGGGACACGTGTGGGACATGTGTGAGTGATATGTGTGTGTGACATGTGTGTGACATGTGTGAGTGATATGTGTATGTGACATGTGTGTGTGACATGTGTGTGTGACATGTGTGGGACATGTGTGTGACACATGTGTGGGACACGTGTGGGACATGTGTGAGTGATATGTGTGTGTGACATGTGTGTGACATGTGTGAGTGATATGTGTATGTGACATGTGTGTGTGACATGTGTGTGTGACATGTGTGGGACATGTGTGTGACACATGTGTGGGACACGTGTGGGACATGTGTGAGTGATATGTGTGTGTGACATGTGTGTGACATGTGTGAGTGATATGTGTATGTGACATGTGTGTGTGACATGTGTGTGTGACATGTGTGGGACATGTGTGTGACACATGTGTGGGACACGTGTGGGACATGTGTGAGTGATATGTGTGTGTGACATGTGTGTAATGTGTGACATGTGTGTAATGTGTGTGAGTGATATGTGTGTGATATGTGTAGGGTGTGTGTGACATGTGTGTAATGTGTGTGAATGATGTGTGTGACATTTGTGTAACGTGTGTGTGTGTGATGTGTGTGACATGTGTGTGATGTGTGGGGTGTGTGTGATATGTGGGAGTGCATGTGTGTGAAATGTGTGTGTAACACATGTGTGATGTATGTGTGGGATGTGTGTGTCATGCATAACATGTGTGTGATGTGTGTGACGTGTGTGTGACATGTGTGATATGTGGGAGTGACGTGTGTGACATGTGTGTATGACATGTGTGTGCATACCTGATTTTTGTGTGTGCTCTCCTGTATGATCCATGCACATGCATGAGGTGTGTGTTCACGCACACATGATCCATGTTTTCAAGCATGATTTGTGTGTGTGCAATCACATGTGGTCTAAGCATACGTGGCAGGCATGTGAGCATTCATGGTGTGCTTGTGGCATCCATGACATGCTTGTGCAAGCACACATGATGTGTGTTCAGGTGTGAGTTGTGTGCACATGTGTGGTGTGCACATGTTCAGGAATGATTTGTGCATGTTCAAGCCTGCATGGTGTGTGTGCAAGCATGTGTAGTATGTGGTCTTAAATGCATGATTTATGTGTTCAGGCATTATTTGTGTTATGCGTGACATATGTGTGAATGATGCATGTTTAAGCATGATGTGTGTGTTTAAACATGATGTGTGTGCAAGCGTGCCTGATGTCTCCATGTGCTCAGGCATGATGTGTGTGCAAACATTCATGATATGTGTTCAAGCGTGATGTGTGTGCAAGCATGATGCGTGTGTGTGCATGTTGATGTGGGAATGTGTGTGTGCGATCCTGGGGCAGCTGGTGCATGGTGGGGACTGAGCCATGCCGGGCAGGACACCCCAAACCCCGGGCAGGACACCCCAAACCCCGGGCAGGACACCCAACCCAGAGCTGAGCATCCCACACCCCAGGCAGGGCACCCCAAATCACAGGCTGAGCATCCCAGACCCTGGGTAGAGCATCCCAAACCACAGGCTGAGCACCTCAAACTCCAGATAGGGCACTCCAGACCCCAGGCGGGACACCCAACCCAGAGCTGAGCATCCGACACCCCAGGCAGGGCACCCCAAATCACAGGCTGAGCGCCTCAAACGCCAGGGGTGGCACTCCAGACTCGAAGCAGGGCACCCCAAACGGCAGGCTGAGCACCCCAAACCCCAGGGGGGGCACCCCAGACCTCAGGCTGAGCACCTCAGACTCCAGCTGTGGCACTCCAGACCCCAAGCAGGGCACCCCAAGCCCCAGGGCTGAGCACTTCAAGCCCAGGGCACCCAAAACCCTCTCTACCCTCACGCTCTGCCCAGAGCCAGCAGCTGCCCCTTGCTGCCCAGCTCCTTCCAGTCCCTAACTGGGCACAGACCAAGGCAGCAGCTGCGATGTGCTGAGAACACTTCAGAGCTGAATGCCCTGAAAGGCCACATTATCCCACATCAGCTCTGCTTCCATCCCGGGGGGCTTTGGCCATGCAAACCCCTCAGAGGGGGAGGGCTGGTGGCCATGGCCACCTCATGGGCACAGGGAGAGGGTTGGCACAAGGCTGGAGCCAGGTTTATTATGGGATCCGACGCTGCTGCTGAATACAGGGAGGTGAAGCCATGAATTGAGCTGTCCAGGAATGCCAAGGCCCATCCTGCCGTGGTGCCCAATGCCCAGCATGGGAGGTTTGGCAGCTCTTAGGCGATAAAATAGCTTTACACTTTATTAAATATATTAAATCTTAATAATTAAATAGTTATGTGGCAAAGCTGGTTCTGCTGAATGTCCCATCCTGGTCGTGTCCAAACATCTCCAAGCATGGGGTGGATTTTGGGATGGTGGGGAGCAACATGGGATGAAGCTGGCCGAGCCAAAACACCTCGGAAAACACCAAAATATTGGCAAAGACCAAAAGGGCATTTCTTTGGGAAGGGGATGCTGGCTGCTTGGCAAGGAAGGGTCACCATGGCACCCCGATCTTGGCAGGTCCCTGCGGCGCACGGAATCCTCAGGCCACGCTCGACGCCGGCAGCTCCTCATTCTTGGCATCCCCACAATCCAGGGTGCGGATCTGGCCTGGCCAGGGGGATGCTGCCCTTGGACCATCCTTTCCCAGCGAAACCCTTCCCTCCTTCAGCGAGAGGTGCGCCGGGCACCGCAGCCCCGCCGGGGAATTCCTGCCGCCGCCGAGCCCGCGGCATTGCCGCCGCCAGCGCCGGGCGGGCAGGTCTGGGCAGCTCCGCCGAGCCGCGATAGCGCCGGCGCTGGGTGGCTGCCCCGAGGGCTGGGGGTGTAGCAGAGGATGGTTCTGTCATCGGTGCCCCTCGCCCTGGCATCCAGCCTGGGGGCTCCGAGTGGGCGACCAGCTGCCATCCCCACCGGCACGGCGAGACGCGCCGGTGTCGGGTGACGGATCCAGCGGGTATTTTTGTGGCCGGGTTGAAGATTCCTCCTTTGCTGGGGCTTTTTTTCCCCTATTTTTTTCCGTCTTTGCACATTCAAACGGCTCGAAGGAGGGGTGGGAGAGGCAGGGGCTGTGAGCAAAACCCCTCTGTGACCGGAGCCGTCCCGTCCCCGGTGCAGCCCGTAAGTGGCTCCGGTGTGTTCCCGGCACTCACTGCTCCGCTTTTGGCTTCTCTACGGGGTTGCTCAGCTTCTTCAAAGTCTTTTTAATGCGCAGGGCGGTGAGGCGGGCCGAGGGGCTCTGGTACCAGCACTCCTTCATGATCCTCGCCAGTGCCGACAGAACCTGGGGAGGCACAAAAAGAGGGATAAATGGAAGGGTTTAATGGGAATCAACGGTTCGGCTCGGGCTGGGAGGGTGACCGTCTCCCCGGGACTCACCGAGTCGGAGAAGAGGCGGTTGGGGATCACGGGGGTCTGCTGGTCCACACACACCACCTTCTTCATGTCCTCGAAGCTGGGGTCGCTGGGCACGGCGTCGAAGAAGGGCGGCCGATACTCCTCCACGATGCCTGCAGGAGGGGGTTGGCGTGAGGATGGGGGAGAGCGAGGGGTTCACCCCCCTCCTGCACATCGTGGGGTGTCTGGAGGGTTTGGCACGACCGAGCGGCTCCCTGCCTTGGCGGGATGTGCCTCACCTGAACACAGGGCGTGGTGGGAGCTGGCTCTGGTACCACTGGTGGCTCCAGCACCAACCACAGCCCTGGCACTGGTCCAGCACCAGCCCCACCACAGATATCAGCTCCGGCACCGATATCAGCCCTTGGCACTGTGGCCACCTCCACTCAGCACCTGGTGGTCAGCCTGCCAGCTGGCACAGCTAATCTCTGCTTAATGCCTCCATATGTCCGTGTCCCCGTGGGATTTAATGTCTCTGGGAAGCCATGAGCCCCACCGGCTCCCTGCACCCCAAGGGGTGACCCCCAACCCTCGGGATCCCCTAGAGTTCCCCATCCCCGAGTCCCTGAGACCATCCCGAAGAGAGAGGGATCCTGGAAGGGTTAAACCCAGCCGGTTGAAGGTCATTCCTGCGCATTGCTGGGGTAATTCGAAGTAAATGTGTAATCTGAGGGAGCCCTGGGGCCGTAAATGAGATTATGCCGGCCAGACAGCGCCTGGGGGGACCTCCCGCCTCACCCGCCAACGCCCACCATTTAATTAATGCCTCTAATGGACTTTGCCGTGATGAGCAGCACCGGCCAGGCAGCCCCAATTAGGTTCGTTCCCATCGCGGGGGGATTCTAGCCCTTGCCCCAGTCCCGAGCTCCCGAGCCAAGCCCGGCGGCCGGAGGTCCCGGCCGTGGCCGCTTTCCAGGCAGCACTTGAAGCTGCTTGTTTTCTAATCAGCGCTGAACAAACAAAGCACTGATTGAGTCTAATGGGCCCTTTAATCAGGGAGCCGGGTGCTGACACTAGATTACAGTGTTTATAATTTACAGCTAATCTTCTGGGCGAAGGAAAGGGGAAAAAAAAAAGGCAACAAGAAAAGGAGGGAAGGAGGGAACGGGCGCGGAGCCTCGCGGGGAGCCGGGAGCAAGCGGAGCCGGCGGCCAGGAGATGCTCACCGTTCACCACCGTCCGCCGGGTGATCTCCCAGAGCACCAGCCCGTACGCCCAGATGTCCGTTTTCTTGTAGGACTCGAAGCAGTCGGTGCGGATCTGCTCGCTCAGCACCTCCGGGGCCATGTAGCGCTTGGTGCCCACCCGGGGGTTGTTGCCAATGTCCAGGTAGTCGCTGCCCTGGGAGTGCATGACTGCCAGCCCTGGGGGGACAGATCACGGGGTCATTTGGGATGGGGAAGAGTTTTGAGATTATCAATTCAGCTATAAAATGCTGGCGTACTGGCCCTGGTGAGTGCTGCTGCTGCATCCGTGGGGCTCAACATCCCTGAGGTACCAAAACCCCAGGACAAAATATCCTTGGGGCATCACCACCCTGGGGCATCACACCCCTGGAATATTACATCCCCAGGGTACCACATTCCTGGAGCATCACATCTGTGGGGTTCCACAACCCTGGAGCACCCTGTGCCCTGGATACCTCCTCACTGGGGTACCACACCCCTGGGTATCACAGCCCTGGGGTTTCACATCCCTGAGCACCATGTACCAGGGGTACCACACCCCGCCCCTCCCTCTCACCCAGGTCTGCGATGCAGCACTGCCTGTTGCTTTTCACCAGGATGTTCCTGCTTTTCAGGTCACGGTGGGCGATGGCTGGTTTGCCCTGCGTGCCAAAAATCTCCACATGGAGGTGGACGAGGCCACAGATGATGGAGGAGGCCAAGCCCAGGCAGGTCTCCACGTCCAGGGTTGTCCTCTGCAGGTAGTCATAAAGTGAGCCATTCTCGTGGTAGTGGGTGATGAGCCACAGCTGGGTGCTGGAGTTCCTAGATGTCATGTCAGAGGCTATGAAGCCTGGAGAGGGAGAAAGACCTCAGACCATGGAACCACCACACCTCACCTCCACTTCTCCAGCCCTCCTGGCTCCCCACTCACCCAGGATGTTGTCGTGCCGGAGGAGGACGGTGTTGTAGATCTCTGTCTCACGGAACCACGACTGCTCATCCCGGGAGGAGAAGATCTTCACTGCCACACTCTCCCCGTGCCACACGCCTCGCCACACCTCACCGTAGCGCCCTTTACCTGTCACAGCCATGGCACTGTGTCACTCAGGGCACCCCCAATACCCAGTGTGGTGCACTCAGATCTCATGTGGGAGAGCGATGGAGCAGCACAGGGCGCCTTGACCTTGGCTAACATCCACCCACACACCCAGCTGCTCCCTCCCTCCCCAGTCAGCAGCACAGGGCGAGAACTTGGGGCTGCTATCGGGTTTTGGCTGACACGGTTGTGTCCAACTCCCCTCTTGGGTTTGAAGTTGTGGTTCCACCGCTCAAGCACCAACTGGGGACAATTGGGGCAGCCTCCCCCAAATCAGCCACTCTCCTTACCCACGCACTCCATGAGGGTGATCTGCCGAGCCACCGTTCGCTGGACAAGGAAGGGCAGCCCAGAGCCACTGCCTGTGGTGCAGTCGTCGTTCAGCAGGTCCTGTGCACACAGGGTGGCCATGGGGTCAGCATGGTGGCCACCATCCCCACATCTTGGGGACATTTGGGGTGCCTCAAGGAGCTCACCCACCTCTAAGGTGCTGTCTCCCATCATGGATGCCTTCAGCATGAGGTCTGTGTCACCAAAGTCACTGTGCTTGTGGCGGTGCTGGGCCACCTTCCAGCAGAAGAGTGCTGTCAGTGCCACGAGGACGAGGAGGGCGAGTAGTGGGACGAAGATCATCAGGAGGAGGTTGGGGAGGGAAGATGTCTTTTCCAGGGAGTCTTCTCCTGGTGGGGAAATGGTGGGTGCAAGCATTAGGGTGGAGCTGGGAGGGTAGAGATCTGGGGTTTGGATTTGGACCTGGGGAGAGTGTATTGGGATCAACCCCATGGATGGCAGAACCCAAGAAGGGACACCTGAGGACATCTTGCTGACCCTGTCTCACCCCAGAAAAGGTGGCTCTGTACGTGCTGAATGATGACAGAGACAATCTTGAGACCCAACCACATCTCCAGCCTCTTGGGCAGCTCATCCCCTCTCCCCCACCCCCTGTACCTTGAAGGAAGATCTCCAGCTCGGCGTTGCACATGCGGGAGTTGCAGCACCTCGTGCCGTACTGCTCCGTCACGGGAGTGTGGCAGTGCTCCAGGATGTGCTGGGAGAAGCAGCCGCGGTGCTGGGTGATGATTCCCTCCTCCCTCCTCTTGCTGACGAAGCACACCTTGCCCGTGCAGTTGGGTTGGCTGCAGTGGGGCACATCGCAGGCGCACAGCAACTCCTCTGCGGGCACACGGTGCCATGGGGTCACCCCACTGCCCACCCGGGGGCTTTGGGGGCTTTGGGGACAGGGGCATTGTCCTAAAGACTACAAATTTTGAGATTGGGCAGCCTGGGACCATCATAGAAGGAGGGGGAAGCTGCTGTGAGTTCTTTGTACAGGAAGCCCATCCTGACACCTGGAAAATCACTTGTTTCCAGCTGGGATCCAAATCCAAGCCCTGGACCTGGTTGTCAGCTGTT
Source organism: Lichenostomus cassidix (assembly GCF_008360975.1). Taxonomy (NCBI): domain Eukaryota; kingdom Metazoa; phylum Chordata; class Aves; order Passeriformes; family Meliphagidae; genus Lichenostomus; species Lichenostomus cassidix. Next base: position 2,850,246 of record NC_139509.1, read on the forward strand.
CCCACACCGCCAAGAGACACTATGGGATGGACTGTGCCTCCAGCCCCAGCAGCTGGGATTAACTGGGATGCACTGGTTTACAACACACAGGTCACATCCTCCCCACAGGATCCCAGGGGAGATCCCACCCGGGAGCCAGGGTGGAAATGAAACCCCCAAACTCAGCCAGTGCATCCCCAGCGGGAGTTCTGGGAGCTGGGTGCCAAATCCAGGGCCTTTCCTGGAGTTTTCCTGACTTCCCCAAAGGCACTTTCCTGCACCATGGTGCTAGAGCGGCTCAGAGAGTGGCCATGCTCCCAAACTCCTAATTTAGCTCTGCCCTTTTGCGCAGAAAATATCCCTCCTGGAATCACTGAGTTCAGCACGAGGGCAGCCAGACATCCGGTGGTGAGCGGACAGTGAGGGGACAGCGAGGGCATGGCTTTGGTGGCCAATACCCCTCCTTTGCCTCCTGTCTTCCTGCCCCAAAGGCTGTCTGGTACCAGAGCCGTGGGGTGGTGGCAGGGCTGGTTTGGGTTTGGTGGCCCCATGGGCAGGACGGGGACTCGGTGGAGACTCATCCCCCAATAAACTCTGCTGCTCCTCACTGGCACAACCACATCATCCTGACCCTCCCTGCAAAAGCACCCAGCCTGGATCTGTCTCCAGGTCACCTGGTGCTCCCCTGGCATGCTGAGCAACTCCTCCTGCTTCCCACCACCACCACCATCATCATCATCATCATCATCATCATCACCCCTGGGAAAACCCACTTTTTCAGTACATGCTGCCAGCCTTTCCCCATCTCCCCTCCGGTGACAGCAAAGCACTTGATCTCCCACAATTAATGAAGCTGAGATCCTCTCTGGGGGATGGGCCGCCATACCAAAGGGGCATAGCACAGTCCCTGAGGAGCCCAGCTTCCTCCCTGGGTTTTATTTTGGGCAGAGAAGCTCCCAAAAAGCCGAGGGCTTATTTTAAGCTGTCGCCACCCCACGGCGTTGGCACTCACCGGCTGCGAAGCTGAGGGACAAAGTCATCAGCGCCAGCACCACTCGGCCACCAGCTCCACACGGCATTGTCCTGGGGAGAGCAGAGGGGTGAGAGGAGCCCCCCGAGGGGTCCATCACCAACCATGGGGGCTTTGGGAAGGAGAGGGCAGGAGGAGACAGAGTGAGGTAGGATGTGCTGCTTCCAAGCGAGTTTGGCTCCGGACATCCTGGGTACAGCCCTTCCTGAGAACAGATCCCGGGACCTCCCAGGCTCGGGGGACCTCCCTGCCATGGCATGGGATGCTTCCCATGGCCCCAGAGTGCTCAGAAATGCACTGCAACCAGGCCTTTGCCGTGTCCATGCAGCCCCAACCTCCTTCCTTTCTCCCAGGGATAAATATCCCAGCATTTCCCGCTGTTCCCATGGCTCCTGCTCTGTAAAACCACTGCCCCCGTGGGCTTGGAAGCTGTGATGATGCCACGGCACTGCTGGAGATTCCAGATTTGGACCATGGGATGGAGCTGAAAGCCCCCACAGCTCACACACCCCCTAGAGCACCGGAGCTGCCGAGTGCTGCTGGCCAAGCAGGGGTGGAACCCTCGGTCCTGGGGGTGCTTTTGTGTGGAGCTTATCAATGACACAAACAGAGGTGCTGGAGCAGCCAAAAATTCCTTGCCGAGCCTTTGGGGGAAGTTTGGCTATTTTTAATCTTCCTTTTTTTTTTCCCCTCGTGAAAAAGATGTTTCTGCCAAGGCAAACACGGCGATCCCCCCGCTGCCCCCCACCTCACTCCGTGGGCTCCCAGCCCCTCCTCAGCTCATTCTTCGTGTTCCCGACATAAACATGCCAAAGGCTCCGTTTCCTGCAATTGAAGAGCCCAGCCCAGGGCTGCTGGGACAGGAATCAAGATTGTTTAGATTCTGGCCTTGATGGGGAAGCGGAGTCACGCAAGCCCGGCCCTCGGGAGAGCACACGGACGTGGCTGACCCCGGCAGGCTCCAGCCGTGCTGTAAATCGGGCTTTTCCTCCCCAAAATAACTCTCTGGGTTGTTGCTCGAGGGGAGGAAACAGTGAGCAGGGTCCTGGGGCTGGAGGGCAGGAGCTGGGGGTTGGTTCTTGGTGTGAGGAGCAATGCCAGGCTGACCCATCTGACCCTCAGCTGGATCAGTTTTGTTTTAAAATCCCAACTGCCCCGGAGCTGGGCTGGAATCCTCTTTGTTTTAAAACCTGAACCCCTCTGGTGCTGTGCTGCTGATTCCCTACTGCCAGGATGCTGCCAAGCACTGCACTTCTTGCAATCCTGAGAGCTCCAAGATGTATAGTTTTAAAGGGAAGCTGAGTCTCCCAGGTGGTGAATTCCCTCCTTGGAGCCACTTCCACAAAATCCTGAGCCGTTAGATGGCTGCAGGATATTTGCCATGAAATACAAAGCAGGCAGGGCCTCACCCAAAACTCCACTGTATATGAAACATCACATGGATTGTTGTTTTTACCAAGAGCAAACCTTAATCCAGAGCCATTCCTGGCATCCCACAGGAAAAACATCCCAGGTTCTTCAGTAATGTGTCAAACCAGTCCTGGGGTATCTGTCCCTGTCCCTTCCTTCCTCCTTTCTCGTCAGGAGCTGCAGCTCACCAGCCCTCCTGACATCCAGAGCATCTTACCCAGCCTGGCTGGCTGCTGTAGTATATTCTTTGGGATTTGCAGCATCAAGAGAAGGAAAAAACCCAAGGGAAACCTCTTGGATGGGATCTGGGTGGGAGCAAGAGGCAGCTGTGCGGCAGCTGGAGGGTCTGGGATCCATGGGGTCGTGGAAAAATCCCCCAGGATCCAACCCCAGGGAAGGGGGATTTCCCCATGGCCCCACAGAGAGAAAAGCAAAGGGAAAATGGAGCAGGAGACTAGAGGAGTTCAGGGAAGGATGGAACAACCCTCGGGATGTGAAGGATGGTCCAGGGATCCCTGCTCTCACCAGGGCAGCCTGGCTGAGCTTCTCAATCCCAGCTTTCCACCTCCCCCTGCGGTTTCTGCTGCTGACAGGGGGTGAAGCCACAGGATGTGGTTCATGACTCAGTTCCCTGTGCCTCCTTTTCACAAGGGGTCACACACAGCCGAGACCCTCGTGCCAGTGCTGTGCCAGCCAGGTGAGCCAGGTGTGTGCCAGCAGCAGGGGTGAAGGATGGCATGGACACCAGAGCAGGAGCTTTGCCACAAATCCCGAGGCTCCAGCCTGCTTTCAGGCACAGGTGGAGGTTTTGCTCTCCCTGGTGTGGGTCCCAGATGGAGCTAAACTGTGTTCACCCTCCAGCACAAGGGCAGGATGGATGCTCAGCTCAGGGAGCTGCACTGCTGGGCTCCACCACACCAGCCCCTCTCAATTATGGGAGTTATCATTCCCTGAACGTGCAACACACAAAGAGAGCAGCAAAATCCACTCAGGTTTACCGTGGTGTGGGGATGGCATTGCCTGAAGCTCCTCGTGCAGAGCAGTGCTGCTGCCCTGGCCTTGCAGAGAGCTTCAGTGCCAGCACTGGGAAAGAGCTCCATGGTGGAGCTCTCCCCAGCTTGGCTTTGGAGATGGGGCCTCTTTAGCAGCCATTTGGGTCTTCCTTGCCCACCCCTGCTCTGAGAGACCTGGAATTTGGCTGTGCAGGAGGGTGAGCATTGAGCTGGCACATTCTGTGGTGTTGGAGCCCACTGCCCACTCCAGCCCTCGCTAGCAGAGCTGTCAACTTTCCCTCATTTTTGTCCATGCCTTTTCGAAATACACCCAAATTCCCCATTTCCCATGTTGATTTCAGCCTTTCCGTTGCAGCTGCTTATTATTTCAGCTCTTCAGCAAGGACCTGGGGAGAGATCCTGCTACTACCACGCTGATGTGAACCCTGATTCACACCCCTGGCCCGAATTCCATCCTCCCTAACCCTGACGTCAACCCCAACATCCCATGGAACATGGAGGAAATGGGGCCAAATCCTGATTTCGGGGTAAACCAGGAGAGAAGCCCTGAGCTCTGTGCAGCCCCAGACCCCATGAGCACACGGCTCTTCCCAAACTCACCTACAGCATCCACGTCCTGCAGAGCCCCCGGCACAGCACGGCCCTGGTGAGGCTCTCCCGGCCGCGATCCCGTGGATCTGGCTCAGCCAGGGCAGCTTTGCTCCGTGCCCTGAGCCCCAGCTCGGAGGATCTTCATGGATCTGCTCCCCTCCCGCCACCCATCCTGTCACCGTGGGGGTGACAGTCACAGCCGTGCCGTCCCGGCTGCGGGGATGTCACCCAGCCCGGCCTGGCTGCAGGGGCTCAGCTTGGCGACCCCGCTGTCCGACGCAGCCGCTTGGCAGCTGCTCTGTGGTCTGGATGTGGGAGAAGTCAAAAAAATGTTTCTTATTACTGCCTCTTCCTGCCTGGCTTCTCTCCACCACTCCCAGCTAATAAAGCATTTCCTATTGCTGAGCACACAGCCACGACCAGCCTCCCTTCCTCCCGCTCACCGGGCCCCAGCTCCATCCTGGTTGCTTTGCCTCGCCTGTAACTCCCTCCTCGTCCTTCACTGAGTGCTTTTTCCCACCGAATTTCCCAGTTTTCACACCAAACCCTGTCCCATGGTATGGACACGGCCATTGCCACTTCATCCTGAGCATCCCAAGGTCTTTAGCAGGAGCACAGCTGGTTGCTTTGACAGGGATGGGGATGGGAATGTTCTAGAGAGATGCTGTGGGAATGACCTTGACCTGCTTGGCCACCCTTCCTGCCCCAGCCCTCATGGGGATGGAGCACCACGACAGAGCCGAGGGGCTCCCTGGTTATTCCATGCTGGAATAACAATCCCTGGGTGCAGTGCTTGGAGGGAATAATGTCACTCTGGGTGTGACACTGAACGGTGGCACCGATGGAGATGTGGAGCCCTGGCTGTGGGCATGGAGCAGGGCAAGGGGCTTTGCTCAGTGCCTGTCACTGGCACTGTCCCGCTGTTCCCACACCGTGCCGGGGTGGCACTGGGATGCTGTCGGCAGAGCTGTTCCCACGGCCCAGGCTGGGCACTTCCCACTCCCCCAGCACACACGGGACCGTGGGCAGCGGAAGCACCGCTTCCCGTTTTGCCACTTTCAGGGCTGTTTTTTTGCACACCCCGATCTCAGCTGCTTCTCCCCGCTCCCTCCAGTGCTATCCCAAGCCCCATCCCTGCCTTTCTGCTCCCGCGGCACGGTGACTCGATCCCGCACTGCTGCCTCTCTCTTAACGAGGCGCCAGGGCCTGATTTACCTCCCCGTTGCCATTGCATCACCAGCCCCAATTGCATCACGAACCCACCCGGAGCCGGGGCACAGCGGCGGCAGAGCTTTGAGTCTCGCCAGCCGCCTCGCCCCGCTATCGGCCGCGATCTAGGAAGTTCAAACAAACAAAAGCACAAAACCAGGATAAAACATGAAGGACCTTCCCGCGTGACTTTGCCCGTGCGGGACCGGGAGCTTTGCTGAAGCGGTGCGGGGGAAACGGGCAGTTTCCATCAGATAGGAGCTGCCCGGGAGGAAGCTGATGCTTTGCAGACATCTTATCACCATGACCATCTTTGCTCCGGCAGGCGGGTCTCGGTGATCCGGCCGGATTGGCCCCTCCCGGGATTATTCCTGGATGGTTCTTGCATCCCTTCCATGGGAGCAGACACAGGGCATCCTGCTTCTACGGCTGCCGGAGTTATTCTGGGCAGGCGAGCAAGGGCTGGTGCTGGCTGGTTTGATTCCTGAAATTCCATCTTTCGAATGGGCCAACTTCCTTTGAAAATCATAATCATCACTGGGGGGATAAACACTTGCTTAAAAACTTCTAAAAGTTCCTAAATCCTAATCCTGGGCGACTCGAAGGGCAGAGATGGGCTGCAGCCTTGGGCCCAGCTGTAGCTCTGGCACTGTCACCGTGGGAAAGTGAATTCCTCCAGAGTGGCATTGACTGTAGAGGTGTGTGATGGGCAAATCAAACCCACCGCAGGCTCCTGGCTCAGTTCCAGTCCTTGTCTGGGGCACACAGGGTCAGTCAGTGGGGCTGGGCAGCACCCAACAGCACCGTGACCCACAGTCCCATGCCAGCCCTGGCACAACCTCCTGTCACCCCCTGAAGCCAAAGCAAGTCTTGCTTCCATCATCCAGGTGCTCATCGCTCTGGTTTCATCCTGCAGAAGGGAAAGGGCATCCCTGGGCCACAGCTGGACCACAGCTGGACCCTCCCCAGGTGCATTCAGCTATCCCTTGGGGTCTCACTGAGCCAAACCCTGATGGCAGAGGGGGATCAGGGGCTGTCTCTCCCCTCCCCCTGCGTGGCAGGAGCCAGGCTGGCACGGCTCATGCCACGGCTGCTCCATGTGCCGCCCGCCCCCGGCTCATCTGCGAGCCGCAGGGAGCTGGCGAAGCAGGGCAGCCACGTGCCGGGGAGCCCGGGAGAGCCAAGGCATGGAGGGGAACAGACGGGGAGGCTGCAGCTCCTTCCCCAGGAGAATGTTTCCCTGCCTGCAGCGCAGCCCAAACCTCCCAGTGCCCCGCAAAGGGCAGAGCTGCAGCCTCAAAGTGGGGAGTGAGGACTCCTGTCCCCCTAAAAAGGGAGTGGTGCAGGGAGGGAGCTCCACACCTGGCCAAGGATTATTTGTTGCATGGACAACTTCTGCTCTGAGCACTTTGACATTGCCCATTGCCCTCCTGGAGTCAAACTCTGCCCGTGCTGCAGGAGCCCAGCAGCCCAGCTGCACATTCCTACAGCCTGGGATGGAGCTGGATTGAAGAGGATCTTGGAAAATGGGAACACCAGCACCCTGCTGCTGCAGCCCTGGCAATGCTGGAGTTCTGATGGACAGCTGGAATGGAGCCCACGAGTACCCCAAGTTTAATTTCCAGCCTGTGCCTGGCAGTTGGAGCTCCTTCCACAGCATGGAGCTGCTTCCCTGTGCTGAGCCTCAGTGTATCCATCCATCACACAGGAGTGGGGAATGTCACCGAGGATGTGACAGGGTGGCCAGGGGACATTGGAAGCAAAGGGGGAGCATTCCTGCCAGCCCCACAGCAACCCTGAGCTTTATTCATGGCATCATTCCTGTTAACATGGCAACCACTTCCATTTTAATTTTCCTCAGCCACATTCCAACGTGTGCTGCAGAATCAAGAGCTTGGGAAGATCAAAGAGGCAAAAAAAAAAGAAAAAGAAAAAGGAAAACATAGGAAGGACTTGTGTCACAGTCCTGCTCCCTGGCATTCTTGGAGCTTGGTCCAGGGTCTCAGCACATAAGTGCCCAGCATGACCAGTACCATGCCAGGATGGCCACCCTTGGGGTGGAGAGGACAAGAGGCCAGGCAGGGGCCTGGGAACCTTTGGGGACATTTCAGCTGGGTGTGTATGCCCACATCATCCTCCTCCCACGGACATTCCCATCCCACTGGGAAGAAAACCAGCAGGTCCAAGGGGACAGCAAGAACCTTGTCCTCACCCTGACACCTCCTGCCTTAGCCTTTCTTTTTCTTTTTCTTCTTCTTGTCCTTATCCTTGTCCTTGTCCTTGTCCTTCTCCTTGCCCTTGCCCTCCTGGGCTGCTCTCTTCTCCTCCTTCAGCGCCTTGTACCTCCACTGAGGTGGCTGCAGGAGGTCCTTGTCCTTCACACGCGGCTTCCTCTCGCCAGCAGCCGAGCCAGTGGCTTTGCTCACTTTGATTTTTGGGATGGGCTCCCCGGGGAAGATGCTGTTCCCACGCCGCAGCCACAGCGGCAGGAATCTCAGGAAGCGGCTGGGCGGCTGGCGGGGTGGCAGCAGCCGGACCTCGGACATGGCTTGGCCATTGCAGGATGACCCCGCGGTGCTGGGGCGTGAGGAGGCTTCTGACTCGTCATCTGGATCTGGAACGTGCTGCCCGAGGATCTCCGGCACGGACAGCCTGCGCTTGCCCACCTCGGGTGGGCTGTCGGGGCAGATGGTTTGGCAAGCAGTGGCCACGAAGGGGCTGGCAAGGGATGTGGTCATCCTCACCATGTGGTCCATCACACCGTCCTCCTCGGGATTGCGGGGGATGTTGAAGGTGAATATGGATCGGATCTTCTCCGACAGCCTCTTGCTCCTGGATTTGGGGCTCAGGGCTTTGGCCACCAGCTCGGCCAGTGCCGGCCACTCGGGCTGGTATTGGGTGCCAAACTGCTCGGCCCGCGGGCGCCGCAGGAGGGTCCGGATGCGCACGGTGGTCTCGAAGCGGCCAGTGAAAGTCGCCCATTCCCTGGCTGTCTTCCCCTTCACAGTGTCCACTGCTTGTAGGTCAGCTCCTGGAGACACCACATCCCCATCACCATGACATCACCACAACATCCCCATGACATCACATCCCCATCACCATGACATCACGATGACATCATCACGACATCGCCACAACATCACCACAACATCCCCATCACCACATCACCACGACATCACCACGACAGCCCCATCAACACTACATCACCATCACCGTGACATCACCACGACATCCAAGTCACCACGACACCACCATGACATCACCACAACACTCCCATGACATCACCATGACATCCCCATCACCACAACATCACAATGACATCCCCATCACCACATCACCATCTCCATGATATCACCACGACATCCCCACGACATCACCACAACATCCCCATCACCACGACATCACATCCCTGTCACCACCACATCACCACGATGTCCCCATCACCATGACATCACCACGACATCACATTCCCTTCACCACATCACCATGACATCCCCGCGACATCCCCACGACATGCCACCCCGAGCAGCAGTGCCACCCCTCCCCAGACACCCCAGAGTTGCCCTGGGGCGACGCTCACCTGCCAGGAGCAGGGCGGTGACGCAATCCTCCCTGCCCTGCACCGCTGCCTTCATCAAGGCCGTCAGACCCCGGGGGTCTCGCTGGTCCACCTCGAGCGCCGGGTAGTAGTTGAGGAGGTAGTTGACAATGGTGATGTGTCCTTAACAGCCAGAGAGAAGCTGCGTTAGAGTTCCGACAGTTAACGGGGACAATGGCTGGCGCCTGGTGGACAAAGGGTTTAGCAGCTGCATTCCGTGAGGATGGGGATGAAGAAGCTTGGAGGGATTGGGATTGAGAGGGTTTGGGTTTATTTTGGTTTGGCCATGGAGGGAGCAGCACTGGTGAACCAGCTGCTTTAGTGGAAAACACAGAAAAGAGTCCAAAAATGAAAAAAACGCCATAAAATCATGAATTCCAGCAAGGATACAATGGGAATCAAAGGTGATCCCCACTCCTTGTCTTTCTCCTTCCCCTCCTGGTAAATCAGGGAGAGGGAGCCAGACTGGCAAAGAAAACCATCGTGGCTGGAGGTTTGGGCTCTACAGAGAGCCCTTTTGGCAGGTAAATCCCTGTGACTCCCAGAGCTTTCCTGGAGCACCTGGGGCACCTCCAGCCCAGCTCTGCCACTCCACACAACCCATTTGAGAGAGCATCACTGTAGGAATCTCCATTTAACATCAGTTCTAAAGCAGTGCTGAGGTGAACCACAGATGTAGCTGATGTCACCGATCCCTTGGGACCATGGCTTTCACAAGAGGTCATTTTAGGGTTTTTGGGGGAAGCACAGGGGGTCACATCCCTCCTTGAGGGGTGTCACCAGTGCTGCCTGTGCCGAGGCCGGGCGCAGCGCTGACCTGCCTGGGCAGCCATCATGAGGGCTGTGTTCCCGTCATTGTCCTGCTGGTTGACGTTGATGTAGGGACATTTCCGCAGCAGTGGCACGATGTCCACAAAGCCCTTGGAGCAGGAGACCATCAGCGCGTTCTGGAGAGGGAACAACGCTCAGCACCAGCTCTGCACCACGGTGCTCCCATGGTTCTTCCAAACTGTCCCCCCAGCCAAACCAGGAGGACAGGACAGACAAGGCTCTGCTCCAAGGATGGAATCAATCCTAGGAGAACCATTCCACCCAGGCTTCTCCCTCCTGCCCCACCTGTTTTAGCCTTCAGGATTTGCCTCTTCCTGGAAAATCCTCTTTCTGCTCCGCAGGGTGCACACCCTGCACACCCCACCCCAGCCACTCACCCTCCCGTTGATGTCCAGCTCAGTGGCCTCACTCCGGGTCACCCCTCGCTCCAGCCTCTCCCACACCAGCTTGGCATCATTCCTGGCACAGCACTGGTACAGACTGAGGCCCCCAGCACCGTCAGCCTCCGGGGACACCTCATAGCAAGGATAGACAGAGTCATCGGAGAAGATGCTGCTGCTGTCCGAGGGCTCCGAGCTTTCTGACGACGTCTCCTCTTCCTCCTCCTCATAGTGCAGCTCCGGGTCGGAGGCATCCAGGCTGGAAGTGGAAGCTGCAGCATCTTCTCCTCCACTGCAGGCATCTGTCATCCGGCCTGGGCGGGGGGAGCGAGCCCAGCTTGGCGCCGCGCCCTGCCTGGGGCCAGGAGCCTCTCCCGGGTGGACGAGGGGCACTCGGGACTGTCACTCCCCCTGTGCAGACACAGAGTAGGCGTGGGAACCATGTGGGCTCAGCATCCCTTATCCCACTGGGAAGCCTGGGCTGCCTCCAGACCTCTAGCACAGCCCAGCAATCCTGGTTCCATCCTCTGCCCCCTGCAAACCTTCCCATGGGGGTGTCTGGGTGCTGTGGCACCCCAAGAGGGGAGCAGACCCCGTGGAACAGTGGGAAAAACGGGGAATCCTTGGGAATTTGGGAGGTGGATAAGTGTCCCACTGTCCAGGTGTTGAATCCAGGTGGGAGGTGAGATTGGGAATGGCTCCAGAGCTGTGGAGATGCTGATCAGGGAAACAAACAGCTGGGCTGCTGTGCAAAGCACCAGGAGGAAGGACAAATCCACCCCAAAGTGCCACACACGGGGTCTGAGCCCTTCCCAGCCGCCCTCCCCATTTATCCAGGGCACATCCCAGCAGATGAAAAGACTTTTCCCAGTGGAGCAGCAGCCAGGAACAGCTCCTGGCTCCCCCAGGACAGCCCTGGAACAGAGGGATGAGCTGAGCCTGGCAGAAGGAATTAAACCCTTCTAAGCAGAAGCCAACAATTAATTGACGGGTGCCATGAAAGGAGGAAAGCCCTCAAAATTCCACTAAACTTTCCCACCCCTTAGGTGCTCCCAAGCAGGCTCCGGGGATGGAGGATGATCTGCTCACCTTGATCTTTCCTGGGGTTGCTCAGATCTGCCCCGTGGGTTCCTCTTCAGCTGGGCAGCATCCTGGCCAGAACCAGGAGGGAAAACTCATCAAGAGACTACGGAATATCCCTCTGCACCCTTCGCAGGGAAAAAGGTTTGTGCTCTGTGGCTGAGGTGGCCTTTTGGCACCAAAGCTGTGACAACCTGCACGTTGACGTGGGCTCAGCTACCCAAGAGATCTTAAATTAAACTGTTGCTTAAAATGGCTCCATCCACCCTGAGCAGGATCAGGACAGGATTTAGTGTCTTTAGCTGAGGAGCTGCTGGGAGTCCTGGGCTGTATTTTTATACCTGTCTCGCTTTGATGTGACGGTGCTGCCTGAGCAATCCCCCCGGCTCAGCTGAAACGCCAAAAACCTTCCACCTGACTTTCTATCCAGGTGAATTGGCTGAGCGGATAAATCTGGGAAGCTGCTGCTGCACTCGAGAGCTTGAGCACCTGAGCTGAGCAGGTGCATTTAATATACTCTGTGATTTTCCCTTGAAAGGCGCCTTGGAATTTCCATCCCTCCTGCTCCCCTGGGAATGCATTCCAAAGCTCTCAGGGGCTCAGCCTTAGCCCAGGAGTTGCAAAAATCATTCCCCAAATTCCACATGAAGCCTGACTGTTCTCTTATTTTCATCTTTAAAGGTGGTTTTGGTTTTTTTTTGGGGGGGGGTTGTTTTGTTTTTTTAATTGTTGTTGTTGTTGTTTGTATGTGGTTGATAGATTTTTATGTGTTTCATGAAGTTCAAGGGCCATCTGGACTGTGAGATCTGGGAAAGGGCATTTCTAGCCCCTGGATCAGCTTTTTTCTTGCCAGAAAGGCGGGAGTTTGGTGCCAAGGCAAATCGTGGGAGGCCACGTTTCCCATTTTCAGCAACCACTGAGGCAAAGTCCCAAAAGACACTTTGCTGCATCCTTGAACACAAAAATATGGATGAGATGAAGGATTCCAGCTGTTTCCTCTGTGCTGGGAAGCACAAGCTGGGAATCCCCACGCTGAATATAAGGATCCTTGTGCTGCAAGTCCAGATCCTGATGCTGAATGTCCAAATCCCAGACACAGCGTGGCCATCACGGTGTCACCCCGGTGTGACACCTCCTGCCACCTTCTTGCTCTGCCTTATCTCAGGGGAGGACGGGGAGCAGATTTAGGGCTTAAGGAGTCATCCTGGGAGTCCTGTGCTGTAATCTGCTGCCTGGAACGACCAGGAGGCTCTGAGGCAGTTATGTAAGGACAGAGCTGGGTGCTGAGATGGGTGCCCAGGTGGGTGGCAGGGTGGGTGGCAGCAGAGAAAGGTGTTGATGGTTTTCCCTCAACACCAGGAAGCCCCTCATCCCCACCTGAAACACTGGGAGTAACTGTTTTCAGTCCTATGGGAAAGAAAGGTCATTCTCCTACAGGAGCCCATGGCCAAAATTTAAATGTCAACTCCAAAATTCAATACATCCAAGGATTGCTCCTAGACAAAATGCACCAGAACAACAAAGACCCTAATCCCCTAAAAATAAACTTAAAACTCTAAGCCTAGCCCAAACTGCAACCTTGTAAAACTAAACTTAACCCTAATACTAACCCTAGCCCTAAACACTAGACCTAAACTAGCCCTAATCAAATCTGTAACCCTAACCACTAAACCTAAATTAAGCCAAATCATACCCAAAATTGAAAATGAAATACCCATAATATCATCACATAACCTTAAGATAACCTTACACCCTAAACCTAACACTAACCCATGAGCAGAAACCTAACCCTAAAACCTAACTCTGAAGCTAAAACAAAACTACCCCAAAAAACCCTAAATCTAACCCAAAAGAAAAGCCCAACAATAATCCCAACAAAATCTCTAACCCTATATCCTAATCCAAACCCAAACCCATAACGATAAAGCTAAAACATAAAAGCCAAACCAAAACCAAACCCAATCCCCAACCATAACCCTAACCAAACACCTAACCCGAACTCTTGACCCTGAAGATAAACCTAACGATAATCCTAACAAAATCCCTAACCATAAATCCTAATCCAAACCCAAACACATAGCACGAGAGCTGAAACATAAACCCATAACGAAATCAAAACCAATCCCTAACCATAACTCTTACCAAGCACTTTCCCCTAACCCTAACCCTGTCCCTATTGCTATCCCAAATCATGAAATTGACCCTAACCTCTAACCCTAACCCTAACCCTAACCCTAACCCTAACCTCCAACCCTAATACTTACCCTAACCTCTAACCCCAACCCTAACCACCAGGAGCCCAAGGCCAACCAGAACTTGATCCTGGCAGCTTTCATCTTGGGGCAATCCTTGGACTTTTGCAACTTTAGGAGCCAAAATCCTACATTCCGCCCCAGGCGTCTGTCAGCAAACATTTTTTCTATTTCTTTCCCACAGGAAGAAAAGCCCAAAGCCCCAATATTTTGGGGGCAGATGAGAGGCAAACCCCACAAGGCCAAGGCCAGTTAGACCTGTCAGTCCTGGCACCTTTCACCTGGGAGCAATCCTGGAATTTTTGCAGTTTTTGGAGGCATATTTCCACATTCGACTGCTGGTACTTGGCTTGGGAAGATGGCTTTCTTCCACAGGAAGGAAATTCCAGCACCCAGTGTCTCTGGGAGGACTGGGAGGTTCAGATCCATTGGTCCTGGCAGCTTTTGTCTGGGAGCAATCCTCAAATGTTGCAGTTTAGGAGGCGGAATTCTGTTCACAACTCCAGGTACTTGGGCACGAAGGAGGGATTCATTCCACAAAAAGGAAAGCCTGCCAACCCAGTGTCTTGGGGGCAGCTGAGAGGTGACTCCCAGGAGCCCCAGGCCAGCCAGACCCATCGGCCCTGGCAGATTTCCTGTGGCAGCAATCCTCAAACATTTGTAATTTTAGGAGGCAGAATCCCACTCTCCTGCACAAGTGCCCTGCTGCCCATGCCAGCTCAATCCCACAGGAGGGAAAGCTGCCACCCCACTGCCTCTGGGCAAGATTGGAGGTGACCCTGGGGAGTTCAAGGCCAGCCAGACCTGTTGGTCCTGAAAGCTCTCATCTGGGAGCAATCCTGGGACATTTTTAGGAGGCAGAATCCCACTTTTGGCCACAAAGGATGGACTTTTCCACAGGAAGGAAAGCCTTGCCTTACCTTTGCCATGCCCTGCCTTGCCTGCTTCTCCCAGGACTCTCCTTGCCTTGCCTACCTCTCCCTTGCTTTGCCTTTTAAACCCAACCCTTGATTTTCCTTGCCCTGCTTCCCCTCCCTTACCTCGAATTGCCTTTTTCACTCATCCCCTGCTTTGACTTCCTGTCCTGGGTGCCTCAAAAATGCGTTTTGTATTCTGTATTTCTTCAATCTCAATCCACGAAGTTCATGTCGTTTTTCCTTAAGGATTTTGGGGCTGAAAGTGGAGCTGGAGTGGTTTACTCTGGTCTGCAGAG
>NC_139510.1:0-120121 GCF_008360975.1 Lichenostomus cassidix
TTTTTTGGGGATTTTTTGCGATTTTTTTCGGATTTTTTGGTGATTTTTTAGGAATTTTTTTCAGATTTTTTTCGGATTTTTTTCGGATTTTTTTCGGATTTTTTTTGCATTTTTTTCGGATTTTTTTCGGAATTTTTTTCGGATTTTTTGGGATTTTTTTCGAATTTTTTTCGAATTTTTTGGGATTTTTTTCGGATTTTTTTTGGATTTTTTTTCGAATTTTTTTTGATTTTTTTTCGAATTTTTGGGGATTTTTTGAGAATTTTTTGGGATTTTTTTCGATTTTTTGGAATTTTTTTGGATTTTTTTGGGATTTTTTTCGAATTTTTTGGGGATTTTTTGGGATTTTTTGCGAATTTTTTTCGAATTTTTTGGGGATTTTTTGGGATTTTTTTTCGGATTTTTGGGATTTTTTTGGGAATTTTTTCGATTTTTGGGGGATTTTTTGGGATTTTTTTCGGAATTTTATTGAGTTTTTCTGGGATTTTTTGGGACTTTTTTTGGATTTTTTGGGGATTTTTTCGAATTTTTTGGGGATTTTTTGCGAATTTTTTGGTATTTTTTTGGAATTTTTTCGAATTTTTTTCGATTTTTTAGATTTTTTTTGGATTTTTGGAATTTTTGGGGATTTTTTGTGAGTTTTTTTGAGGATTTTTTGGATTTTTTCGATTTTTTGGGGAATTTTTTGAGAAAGCTATGTTTTGGGTGTTGTTGGGATTGGGTTCTGGAATTTTTGAGAAAATTTTTTGGGAATTTTTTGGGATTTTTTGGGAATTTTTCCAATTTTTTTTCGATTTTTTTTCGATTTTTTTTGGATTTTTTTTGGATTTTTTTCGAATTTTTTTCGAATTTTTCCGATTTTTTTTCGAATTTTTTTCTGATTTTTTTCCGATTTTTTTCCGATTTTTTCCGATTTTTGGAATTTTTTGGATTTTTTGTATTTTTTTCTATTTTTTCGGAATTTTTTGTGGATTTTTCGGGATTTTTGTTGGAATTTTTGGGATTTTTGGCATTTTTTAGTTTTTTGGATTTTTTTCAATTTTTATTTTTCGCGATTTTTTCCCTAATTTTTTCAGAATTTTTTCCCCATTTTTTCGGATTTTTTTGGGATTTTTAATTTTTCGGCAATTTTTCTGCGATTTTTCATTTTTCTGTTTTCATTTTTCAATTTTTCCCGGTCGGAGGGTTGGCGGCAAGGGGGAGAGGGAGGGGGCTGGAGCTGAAGGGAGAAAATTTGGTAAATTTATTTTGGGATTTTTGGGGATTTTTTTCATAATTTTTTCGATTTTTTTCGGATTTTTTTTCGAATTTTTTTGGATTTTTTTTCGCATTTTTTCCTATTTTTTTCCTGTTTTTGTCGATTTTTTTCGATTTTTTTTCGATTTTTTTTGGATTTTTTTCGAATTTTTTTGGAATTTTTTGGGAACTTTTTTCGATTTTTTTCGGATTTTTCTCCTATTTTTTTTCCTATTTTTTTGCTATTTTTTGGTATTTTTTTGGAATTTTTGGAATTTTTTTTAATTTTTTTCCTATTTTTTTCCTATTTTTTTCCTATTTTTTCCCTCTTTTTTTAAAATTTTTGGGGATTTTTTTGACATTTTTTCGGAATTTTTTTGGAATTTTTTCGATTTTTTTCGATTTTTTTTCGATTTTTTTTTTCGACTTTTTTTGGAATTTTGGATTTTTTCGATTTTTCGATTTTTCGATTTTTTTCGATTTTTTCGATTTTTTCGGAATTTTTGGGAATTTTTTGGGAATTTTTTTGAATTTTTTGGGAATTTTTTGGGAATTTTTTCTGATTTTTTTTCGATTTTTTTTCGAATTTTTTCGGATTTTTTGGGATTTTTTTCGATTTTTTTTTTCGAATTTTTTCGGAATTTTTGGGAATTTTTTTGGATTTTTTTTGATTTTTTCGGAATTTTTTTCTATTTTTTTTATTTTTTTCTATTTTTTGGAATTTTTTTCGAATTTTTTTTGAATTTTTGGGGATTTTTTTGGGATTTTTTTGGGATTTTTTGGGAATTTTTTTGGATTTTTTTGTGATTTTTTGAGGAATTTTTGGGAATTTTTTTGTTTTTTGGAATTTTTTTTTAAATTTTTTTGTGATTTTTTTGGATTTTTTCAGAATTTTCTGGATTTTTTGATTTTTCAATTTTTTTTGGAATTTTTTGGGATTTTTTGGATTTTTTTTGAATTTTTTTCGATTTTTTTTAGAATTTTTTTGGATTTTTTTTCGATTTTTTTGGATTTTTTTTGGAATTTTTTGGGATTTTTTCGGATTTTTTTCCGATTTTTTGGGGATTTTTTTGGATTTTTTTTGGATTTTTTGGGGAATTTTTTGGGATTTTTTTCGAATTTTTTTCGATTTTTTTTCGATTTTTTTTGGAATTTTTTTGGAATTTTTTTGGAATTTTTTTGGATTTTTTTTCGAATTTTTTTGGAATTTTTTGGGATTTTTTTCGATTTTTTTCGAATTTTTTCGGATTTTTTTCGAATTTTTTTCGAATTTTTTAGGATTTTTTTCGAATTTTTTTTCAAATTTTTTGGGAATTTTTTCGATTTTTTTCCGAATTTTTTGGGATTTTTTCCTGTTTTTTTGGGGAATTTTTTCGATTTTTTTTGGAATTTTTTTCGAATTTTTTCCAATTTTTTTGGATTTTTTGGGAATTTTTTGGGATTTTTTGGGATTTTTTTCGGATTTTTTTGGGATTTTTGTGGAATTTTTTTGGATTTTTTTGGTATTTTTGGGGGATTTTTGGAATTTTTTGGAATTTTTTGGAATTTTTTGGAATTTTTCTAATTTTTTTTTTTTTTAATTTTTAATTTTTAATTTTTAATTTTTCCCAAATTTCCCAGGTCGGAGGTTGGCGAGGAAGCCGGGAGAGAAGGGAGGGAGGTTGGAGGCTGAAGGGAGAAAAAAATTTGGGAATTTTTGGGGATTTTTTTGGGATTTTTTTGGGATTTTTTTGGAATTTTTTTGGAATTTTTTTAGAATTTTTTCGGAATTTTTTTGAATTTTTTCGATTTTTTTTCGATTTTTTTTTCGAATTTTTTGGGATATTTTTGGGATTTTTTCAGATTTTTTGGGGAATTTTTTTGGATTTTTTGGGGAATTTTTTGGGAAATTTTTTGGAATTTTTTGGATTTTTTGGGGAATTTTTTCAAATTTTTTTGGATTTTTTTTGGAATTTTTTCCGAATTTTTTTCGGATTTTTTTCGAAGTTTTTTGTGATTTTTTTTTGGATTTTTCTGATTTTTTCGATTTTTCTCGATTTTTTTTTCGAATTTTTTGGGATTTTTTTGGAATTTTTTTGGAATTTTTTTGGATTTTTTGGTGATTTTTTATTTTTTTGGATTTTTTCGATTTTTTTTCGAATTTTTTTTGGAATTTTTTTCGGCTTTTTTTCGAATTTTTTTGAGATTTTTTTGGAATTTTTTCGAATTTTTTTGAGATTTTTTTGAGATTTTTTGGGGATTTTTTAGTGATTTTTGGGGGATTTTTTGGGATTTTTTTGGGATTTTTTGGGAATTTTTTTGGATTTTTTTGGGAATTTTTGGGGAATTTTTGGGGATTTTTTTGGAATTTTTGAGAATTTTTTGGGGTTTTTTTGGGGAATTTTTTGCGAATTTTTTGGGAATTTTTGGTTAATTTT
Source organism: Lichenostomus cassidix (assembly GCF_008360975.1). Lineage (NCBI taxonomy): Eukaryota > Metazoa > Chordata > Aves > Passeriformes > Meliphagidae > Lichenostomus > Lichenostomus cassidix. The sequence continues at coordinate 3,654 of NC_139510.1, forward strand.
TTTGGGAATTTTTTTGGATTTTTTTTTCGAATTTTTTGGAATTTTTTTTTTTTTTCGGATTTTTTTTCGAATTTTTTGAGATTTTTTTGGGAATTTTTTGGGAATTTTTTTTGAATTTTTAGGGAATTTTTGGGGAATTTTTTGGGAATTTTTGGGGAATTTTTTGGAATTTTTTGGGAATTTTTGGGAATTTTTTTGGGATTTTTTGGGGAAATTTTGGGAATTTTTTGGGAATTTTTTAGGAATTTTTTGGGGAATTTTTTGGGAATTTTTTGGGGATTTTTTGGGAATTTTTGGGAATTTTTTAGGATTTTTTGGGGAATTTTTTGGGGAATTTTTAGGGAATTTTTGGGGAATTTTTTGGGGAATTTTTGGGGAATTTTTTGGGAATTTTTGGGGAATTTTTTTGGGGAATTTTTGGGGAATTTTTTGGGAATTTTTGGGAATTTTTGAGGAATTTTTGAGAAAATTTTTGGGGATTTTTGGGGAATTTTTTGGGGAATTTTTTGGGGATTTTTTAGGGAATTTTTTGGGATTTTTTGAGAATTTTTGGGGAATTTTTGGGAATTTTTTGGGAATTTTTTGGGGAATTTTTGGGAATTTTTTGGGGAATTTTTTTGGGAATTTTTTGGGATTTTTTGGGGGAATTTTTGGGGAATTTTTTGGGAATTTTTGGGGATTTTTTGGGGAATTTTTTGGGGATTTTTTTGGAATTTTTTTGGAATTTTTTGGGAATTTTTGGGGAATTTTTTTGGAATTTTTGGGGATTTTTTTTGGGAATTTTTTGGGAATTTTTGGGATTTTTTGGGAATTTTTTGGGAATTTTTTGGGGAATTTTTTGGGAATTTTTTTGGGAATTTTGATGAATTTTTGGTTAATTTTTTTGGAATTTTTGGGGAATTTTTTGGGGATTTTTTTTTAATTTTTTGCTCATTTTTTGGGAATTTTTGGGGAATTTTTGGGATTTTGTGGGATTTTTGGGGGATTTTTTTGGAATTTTTTTGGGAAGTTTTTGCGAATTTTTGGGGGAATTTTTTGGGAATTTTTGAGAATTTTTTGAGAATTTTTTGGGGAATTTTTGGGGAATTTTTTGGGAATTTTTGGGAATTTTTTGGGGAATTTTTTTGAATTTTTTTGGAATTTTTTTGGATTTTTTTGGGAATTTTTGTGGAATTTTTTGGGAATTTTTGTTGGAATTTTTTGGGATTTTTTGGGAATTTTTTTTAATTTTTGGAAATTTTTAGAGAATTTTTTGAGAATTTTTTGGGGAATTTTTTGAGAATTTTTGGGTAATTTTTTTGGTAATTTTTTTGGAATTTTTGGGAATTTTTTGGAATTTTTTGGGAATTTTTGGGGAATTTTTGGTGAATTTTTGAGGAATTTTTGGGGAATTTTTTGGGGAATTTTTTGGGAATTTTTTGGGGAATTTTTGGGGAATTTTTGGGAATTTTTTTGGAATTTTTGGGGGAATTTTTGGGGATTTTTTGGGAATTTTTTGGGGATTTTTTGGGAATTTTTTGGGGAATTTTTTTGGGAATTTTTTGGAATTTTTTGGGAATTTTTTAGGAATTTTTTAGGAATTTTTGGGAAATTTTTTGACAATTTTTGGAGAATTTTCTGGGAATTTTTAGAGAATTTTTGGGAATTTTTGGTGAATTTTTAGTGAATTTTTTTGTGAATTTTTTTGTGAATTTTTTGGATTTTTTGGGGAATTTTTTGGGGATTTTTGGGGATTTTTTGGGATTTTTTTGGAATTTCTTGGGAATTTTTGAGGATTTTTTTGGGGAATTTTTGGGGATATTTTGGGATTTGGGGAATTTTTGGGGAATTTTTGAGAATTTTTTGGGATTTTTTGGGGAATTTTTTGAGAATTTTTTGGGAATTTTTTGGGGATTTTTTGGGGAATTTTTTGGAATTTTTGGGGATTTTTTGAGGAATTTTTTTGGAATTTTTTGGGGATTTTTTTGGGATTTTTTGGGAACTTACCAGGAATTCTGGGATAGGATGAGAACAGCAGGAAAATCCATGGGAAAGGAAATTTGGGAATCATAATTTTTCCATCCAAATTCCCCAAATTTTTTCGGTTTTTCTGGGAATTTTCGGAGTTGAAGAACCTGGAAGGGAAAAAATGGATTTTTTGGGTTAAAATTGGGAATTTTTGGGGGGAAAATTGGGAATTTTTTGGGGATTTTTTGGGGAAAAATTATTGGAATTTTTGGGGATTTTTTGAGGGAAAAATTGGAATTTTGGGGGGATTTTTTTGGGAATTTTTGGGAGAAAAATTGGGAATTTTGTGGGAATTTTTGGGGCAAAATTGGGAATTTTTTGGGGATTTTTTTGGGATTTTTGAGGGGAAAATGGGAATTTTTTGGGAATTTTTTGAGGGAAAATTGGGAATTTTTTGGGGAAAAAATGGGAATTTTTGGGGAATTTTTGGAGGAAAAAATGGGAATTTTTGAGGGGAAAATGGGAATTTTTGGGAGGAAAAATTGGGAATTTTTGGGGGAAAAATTGGGAATTTTTTAGGGAATTTTTGGGGAAATTATTGGAATTTTTGAGGGAAAAAATGGGAATTTTTGGGGAATTTTTGGAGGAAAAAATGGGAATTTTTGAGGGAAAATTATTGGAATATTTGGAGGAAAAAATGGGAATTTTTGGTGGAAAAAATGGGAATTTTTGGGGGAATTTTTTTGGGAAAATTATTGGAATTTTTTGGGAGAAAAATGGGAATTTTTTGGGGAAAAAATCCCCTAAAAGTCCAAAAAAAATCCCAAAAAAATCCCAAAAAAATCCCTAAAAAATCCCAAAAAAATCCCTAAAAAAATCCCAAAAAATCCCCAAAAAATCCCAAAAAAATCCCAAAAAATCCCCAAAAATTCCCCAAAAAATCCCAAAGAAATCCCCAAAAAGTCCCAAAAAATTGCGGAAAAATCCCCAAGAAATCCCCCAAAAATCCCTAAAAAATCCCCAAAAAATCCCCAAAAAAATCCCAAAAAAATCCCAAAAAATCCCCAAAAAATCCCCTAAAATTCCAAGGATTTTCCCTCTTTTTTAGGCCTTAAATTCCCATTTTTCCCCAAAAATTCCCATTTTTTCCCCAAAAATTCCATTTTTTTTCCCCAAAAATTCCCATTTTTTCTCCCATTTTTTCCCTAAAAATCCTGGAATTTGAGGCCTAAAAAAGGCGAAAAAATGGGATTTTTGGGGATTTTTTGGGGAATTTTTTGGGATTTTTTGGGGATTTTTGGGGGATTTTTTGGGGGATTTTTTGGGGAATTTTTGGGGAATTTTTTTGGGATTTTTTAGGGAATTTTTTTTTATTATTTTTGGGAATTTTGGAATTTTGGGGATTTTTAGGGAATTTGGGGGATTTTAGGGGATTTTGGGGGAATTTTAAAGGTTTTAGAGGGGAATTTCGGGGAATTTTGGGAATTAATTTGGGAATTTTGGGGAATTTTGGGAATTAATTTGGGAATTTTGGGGATTAATTGGGGAATTTTGGGGATTTTTGGGAATTTGGGGGAATTTGGGGGAATTTTGGGGGATTTGGGATTCCCAGGAAAAGGGAAAATTGGGAATTTTGGGCATTAATTGGGGAATTTGGGGGAATTTGGGATTAACAGGAAAAGGGAAAATGGGGAATTTTGGGAATTTTGGGGAATTTTGGGGATTTTTGGGGAATTTTGGGGATTTTTGGGGGAATTTTGGGGGATTTTTTAGGGATTTTTGATTGGATTTTGGGGGATTTTTGAGGATTTTTGGGGGATTTTTTTGGGGATTTTTTGGGGATTTTAAAGGGATCTTTAGAGGATTTTTGGGGATTTTTTTTGGATTTTCAGGGGATATTTAGGAGATTTTTAGGGCATTTTTTGGGACTTTTAGGGGATTTTGGGGGATTTTTATGTGATTTTTTGGGGTTTTTTGGGGTTTTTTTGGGATTTTTGGGGATTTTTTTGGGATTTTTTGGGGAATTTTTGGGGATTTTTTGCCGATTTTTTGGAGTTTTTTGGAGGATTTTTAGGGGATTTTTTGGGGTTTTTTGGGGGTTTTTTGGGAGTTTTTTGGGCACTTTTAGTGGATTTTTAGGGCACTTTTTGAGGCTTTTTTGGAGATTTTTTGGGGATTTTTTGGGATTTTTTTGGGGATTTTTGGGGATTTTTAGGGGATTTTTAGGGGATTTTTAGGGGATTTTTGGGGATTTTTTGGGGATTTTTTGGATTTTTTAGAGGAATTTTGGGGATTTTGGGGGATTTTTTGGTTTTTTAGGGGATTTTTTGGGATTTTTCTGGAATTTTGGGATTTTGGGGTGATTTTTGGGGGATTTTTGGGGATTTTGGGGTCTTTTGGGGATTTTAAGGGGATTTTGGGGATTTTAGGGTCTTTTTGGGATTTTAGGGATTTTATTGGGGATTTTAGGGGATTTTGGGGATTTTTGGGGGATTTTGGGATTTTTTTATTTTTGGGGAATTTTGAGGGATTTTTGGGGATTTTTAGGGGATTTTTGGGAAATTTTAGGAGGATTTTTAGGAGTTTTAGGGGATTTTTGGGGGAATTTTAAGGATTTTAGGGGATTTTAGGGTTTTTTAGGGATTTTTTGGGGATTTTTAGGGATTTTTAGGGGATTTTTTTGAGATTTTTTTGGCATTTTTAGGGGATTTTTGGGGATTTTTAGGGAATTTTTTGGGAATTTTAGGGTCTTTTTAGGGGATTTTTTTGGGATTTTTTGGGGATTTTAGGGGATTTTTTGGGGATTTTTGGGGGATTTTTGGGGGATTTTTGGATTTTTTAGGGGATTTTTTGGGGGGATTTTTGGGATTTTTTTAGGGGATTTTGGGGGATTTTGGGGGGATATTTTGGGGGATTTTTTGAGGTTTTTGGGGATTTTGGGCATTTTTGGGAATTTTTGGGGATTTTTGGAGGATTTTGGGGATTTTTTGGGGATTTTAGGGGATTTTGGGGAATTTTAGGGGATTTTTTAGGGGAATTTTTTGGGATTTTTTAGGGAATTTTGGGGATTTTTTAGGGTCTTTTTAGGAGATTTTTTAGGGATTTTATTGGGGATTTTTAGGGGATTTATTGGGGATTTTTAGGGGATTTTTTGGGGATTTTTAGGGGAATTTTTGAGGAATTTTTAGGGATTTTTTGGGGGATTTTTTTGGATTTTTTAGGGAATTTTGGGGATTTTTTAGGGTCTTTTTAGGGGATTTTTAGGGATTTTATTGGGGATTTTTGGGAGATTTTTAGGGGATTTTAAGGGATTTTTGGGGGGATTTTTGGGATTTTTAGGGGATTTTTGGGATTTTTTTAGGAGATTTTGGGGATTTTTAGGATTTTTGGGGATTTTTTGGGATTTTAGGAGATTTTTGGGGGATTTTTGGGGATTTTTTGGGATTTTGGGAATTTTTTGGGATTTTAGGGGATTTTTTAGGGATTTTTAGGAGATTTTTAGGGTCTTTTTGGGGGATTTTTTGGGGATTTTTTAGGGATTTTTTAGGGAATTTTGGGGATTTTTTAGGGTCTTTTTAGGAGATTTTTTAGGGATTTTTTGGGGGGGATTTTTGGGGATTTTTAGGGGATTTTTAGGGGATTTTTAGGGGATTTTTGGGGATTTTGGGGGATTTTTGGGATTTTTTGGGATTTTTTTTGAGATTTTTTTGGGATTTTTTTGGATTTTTTGGGATATTTTGGGGGATTTTTTGCAGAATTTTGGGATATTTTGGGGGGATTTTTTTTTTATTTTTAGGGATTTTTTGAGGATTTTTTTGGGATTTTTGGGGATTTTTGGGGATTTTTTTAGGGGATTTTGGGGGATTTTTTTGGATTTTTTAGGGATTTTTTTAGGATTTTTTTGGGATTTCTTGGGGATTTTTGGTGGATTTTTGGAGGACTTTTTGGGGATTTTTTCAGGATTTTGGGGATTTTTTGGGATTTCTTAGGGATCTTTTTTGGGGATTTTTTGGGATTTTTGGGAATTTTTTGGGGATTTTTTTTTTATTTTTCTGAATTTTTTGGGGATTTTTGGGGATTTTTTGGGGATTTTTAGGGATTTTTTGGGGATTTTTTTGGGACTTTTTAGGGATTTTTGGGTGATTTTTAGGGGATTTTTTGGAGATTTTTTGGGCATTTTAGGGGATTTTTTTGGGATTTTTTAGGGTTGGAAAGGAGGAAAAAAAAGGGAATTTTCTGGGGAAAAATCTCTGGGAAACAAAGCGAGAAAATACCTGGAATTCTCCTGGGAAAATCCTTGGAATTCGCAGCTGGACAAAGGTTGGAAAAATCCCGGAAAAAAAAGAAGGAAAAATCCCTAAAACAATAAGGAAAAAATCCGGTTAATAATAAGGAAAAATCCCTAAAAAAATTGGGAAAAATCTCCTAAAAATTAGGGATAAATCCGGTTTAAAATAGGGAAAAATCCCTAATAAAATGATGAAAAATCCGGTTAAAAATAGGAAAAATTTCAAAAAATTGGGAAAATCCCAAAATAAGGGAAAATCCGGTTAATAATAGGGAAAATCCTAAAAATAAGGAAAATCTGTTTAAAAAATAAGGAAAATCCGGTTAAAATAAGGGAAAATCCCTAATAAAATAAGGAAAAAATCCGGTTAATAATAGGAAAAATCCTGGAAAAATAAGGAAAATAGGGAAAATCCCCAAAAAATTAGTGATAAATCCGGTTAAAAATTAGGTAAAATGGTTAAAAATAGGGAAAATCGGTTAAAAATAGGGAAAAATCCGGTTAAAAATAGGGAAAAATCCGGTTAAAAATAAGGAAAAATCCGGTTAATAATAGGGAAAAATCCGGTTAATAACAGAGATAAATCCGGTTAATAAATAGGGAAAAATCCGGTTAATAATAGGGAAAAATCCCTAATAAAATGAGGAAAAATCCGGTTAAAAATAAAGAAAAATCCCCTAAAAATTAGGGATAAATCCGGTTAAAAAAAGGGAAAAAATTCCCCAAAAATAAGGAAAAATCCCCAATAAAATAGGGAAAAATCCGGTTAAAAATAGGGAAAAATCCCCCAAAAAATAAGGAAAAATCCCCCAAAAATTAGGGAAAAATCCGGTTAATAAATAGGGAAAAATCCCCCAAAAAATAGGGAAAAATCCCTAATAAAATAGGGAAAAATCCGGTTAAAAATAAGGAAAAATCCAGTTAAAAATAGGGAAAAATTCCCCAAAAAATGAGGAAAAATCCGGTTAAAAATAAGGAAAAATCCCTAATAAAATGAGGAAAAATCCAGTTAAAAATAGGGAAAAATTCCCCAAAAAATGAGGAAAAATCCGGTTAAAAATAGGGAAAAATCCCCAAAAAAATAGGGAAAAATCCCCCAAAAAATAAGGAAAAATCCCCAATAAAATAAGGAAAAATCCGGTTAATAATAGGGAAAAATCCGGTTAATAATAGAGATAAATCAGGTTAAAAATAAAGAAAAATCCGATCAACAAACACGACAAAAAACCCGAAAAAATTATTTAAAAAACCCAAATAAACCGAAAAAAATATATAAATTCACCTCCACGATCCAATCGATCCGGATGCACCGAAAAATCCGGAAAAAATCTCTTTTTTCTTCCCAAAAAATTAGGATTTTTCCAGCCAGAAATCCTCCCCGCTCTCCATCGCCGCCATTCCAAGCGGAGAATTCCAAGGAAAAGGTGGAAAAAAAATAACAATAAAGAGGTTTTTTTGGGTTTTTTTGTTCTCCTTTAGCGCCGCCTGTGGATCCGGAATGGGATTTTTCCTGTTTTTTTTTTTTATTTATTTAAAGGAGAAGTTGGGATTTTTGGGGTTTTTATTCTTTGGGGGTTTTTTTATTGCTAATTATTCTGATTTTTTTCCTGTTTTTTTCTGATTTTTCCGGATTTTTCCTTGATTTTTTCCTGTTTTTTCCCTGATTTTTTTCCCTGATTTTTTTCGGATTTTTTCTGATTTTTTCCTGATTTTTTCCAGATTTTTCCTAGTTTTTTTCTGATTTTTTTTCTGATTTTTCCCGGATTTCTTCGGATTTTTCCAGATTTTTCCAGATTTTTTCCTGTTTTTTCTGATTTTTCCGGATTTTTCCTGATTTTTTCCTGATTTTCCCAATTTTTTCCCGATTTTTCCTGATTTTTTTCCCTGATTTTTTTCGGATTTTTTCGGATTTTTTCCTGATTTTTTTTCCCGATTTTTTCCTGATTTTTTCACTTTTTTTCCTGATTTTTTTCTGATTTTTTTCTCCATTTTTTCCGGATTTTTTCCCAATTTTTCCTGATTTTTTTCCTGATTTTCGATTTTTCCCATTTTTTTCCTATTTTTTTCTCCTATTTTTCCCATTTTTTTCCTGATTTTTCCCGATTTTTCCCCAATTTTTCTCCAATTTTTGCCCAATTTTTCCTTATTTTTTCTATATTTTTCCCCATTTTTTCCTGATTTTTTCTCGATTTTTTCCTATTCGATATTTTTCCTGATTTTTTTCTATTTTCCGGAGATTTGATTTTTTTTTTATTTTTTTTGTTTTTTTTGGTATTTATTCTGATTTTTCCTGATTTTTCCTGATTTTTTCGTATTTTTTTCCGATTTTCCCCATTTTTTCCCCATTTTTTCTCCTATTTTTTCTGATTTTTTCCTGATTTTTTCCCCATTTTTCCCCAATTTTTCCTAATTTTTTCCTGATTTTTCCCGATTTTTTCCCCCAATTTTTCCTCATTTTCCCCCAATTTTTTCCCCATTTTTCCTGATTTTTTTCCCATTTTTTCCGATTTTTTCCCCATTTTTTCCGATTTTTTCCTTATTTTTCCCCCAATTTTTCCCCATTTTTTCTCCTATTTTTTCCCATTTTTTCAGTATTTTTTTTCCCTAATTTTCCCCAATTTTTCCCTATTTTTTCCCCATTTTTTCCCATTTTTTCCCATTTTTTTCGGATTTTTTTCCCTGATTTTTTTCCGATTTTTTTCCTGATTTTTTCCCATTTTTTTCGATTTTTCCCCATTTTTTCCGATTTTTTTCTGATTTTTTTCCTGATTTTTTTCCGATTTTTCCCCATTTTCCCCCCAATTTTTCTCCTATTTTTTCCCATTTTTCCACAATTTTTCCCCAATTTTTCCCCATTTTTTCCCCATTTTTTCCCATTTTTTCCTCATTTTTTTCTGATTTTTTCCGAATTTTTTTCGATTTTTTTCCCATTTTTTCCGGTTTTTTTCCAGATTTTTTTCAGATTTTTTTCCTGATTTTTCCTGATTTTTTCCCATTTTTTTCCCATTTTCCCCCATTTTTTTTCTAATTTTTTCGGATTTTTTCCCCATTTTTTCCCCATTTTTTCCCCATTTTTCCCCCATTTTTTCTCAATTTTTTCCTCAATTTTTTCCTGATTTTTTTCTGATTTTTTCCTGATTTTTTCTCTATTTTTTCCCCAATTTTTTCTCCCATTTTTTCGGATTTTTTCCCCAATTTTTCTCCAATTTTTGCCCAATTTTTCCTTATTTTTTCCATATTTTTCCCCTATTTTTCCCCCATTTTTTCCCCATTTTTCCCAATTTTTTTCTATTTTTTTCCCCTATTTTTTCCATATTTTTCCATATTTTTCCCCAATTTTTCCCCATTTTTTCCCGATTTTTCCCCATTTTTCCCGATTTTCCCATTTTTTCCCATTTTTTCCCCATTTTTTTCTGATTTTTTTTCGGATTTTTTCGGATTTTTTCCCCATTTTTTCCCCATTTTTCCCCATTTTTTCCCCATTTTTTCCCCATTTTTTCCCAATTTTTTCTGATTTTTTTCTGATTTTTTCCCCATTTTTCTCCATTTTTTCCGATTTTTTTCTGATTTTTTCCCCATTTTTTCCGATTTTTCCCCATTTTTTCCCCAATTTTTCTCCCATTTTTTTCCCATTTTTTCCCATTTTTTCCCCAATTTTTCCCCAATTTTTCCCCAATTTTTCTCCAATTTTTCCCAATTTTTCCCCATTTTTTCCCCATTTTTCCCCAATTTTTCCTATTTTTTCCTATTTTTCCCATTTTTGCCCAATTTTTCCCTATTCCGGAATGGGATTTTCCTGGTTTTTTTTTTATTTAAAGGAAAAGTTGGGATTTTTGGGGTTTTATTCCTTGGGTTTGTTTTAGTCCCAATTATTCTGATTTTTTTCGGATTTTTTTCGGATTTTTTCTTGATTTTTTTCCCATTTTTTTCCCATTTTTTTCTGATTTTTCCCATTTTTTCCCATTTTTTTCCCATTTTTTCCCCATTTTTTCCCATTTTTTCTCAATTTTTTTCCCATTTTTCCCATTTTTCCTCAATTTTTTTCGGATTTTTTTCGGATTTTTTTCTGATTTTTTTCCATTTTTTTCTGATTTTTCCCCAATTTTTCCCCATTTTTTCCTGATTTTTTCCTATATTTTTCCCCTTTTTTCCCTATTTTTCCGATATTTTTTCCCAATTTTTTTCCCCAATTTTTCCCAATTTTTTCCCAATTTTTTCCTATTTTTTCCCAATTTTTCCCCAATTTTCCCCATTTTTCCCCATTTTTTCCCCAATTTTTCCCAATTTTTCCCTATTTTTCCCCATTTTCCCCAATTTTCTCCAATTTTTTCCTATTTTTTCCCCATTTTTCCCCATTTTCCCCCAAAGAAACCCCCAAAAATCCCCCAGGGAATCCCACCTGCTCCTTCCCCATTCCCCCTTTGTCTTTCCAACCCTTTTTTCCATCACAATAAACCCAAAAAAAAACCTGGAAAAGCTCAGCGGGAACAGCTGGAGAATGAAAAAAAAACCCAAAAAAAACTTGGAATTTTTCCCAGCTGGCAAGCGAGAGGATTTTTTTGGGATCGATCCTGGAAAATTGGAGTTTTTTCCCCATTTTATTTCCATTTTATTCTTATTTTATTTCCATTTTATTCCTATTTTATTCCGATTTTATTCCTATTTTATTCCTATTTTATTCCGATTTTATTCCGATTTTATTCCGATTTTATTCCTATTTTATTCCTATTTTATTCCGATTTTTTGGGGATTTTTTCCCCATTTTTCCGCGATTTTTCCTACTTTTTTCTGATTTTTTTTCTCCATTTTTTTCTATTTTGGGGAAAATGGGGAAAAATAGGGAAAAATGGGGGAAATTGGGGAAAAATTGGGGAAAAATTGGGGGAAAAAATGGGGAAAAATTGGGAAAAAATGGGAAAAAATTGGGGGAAAATGGGGAAAAATGGAGAAAAATTGGGGAAAAAATCAGGAAAAATGACAAAAAAATGGGAAAAATGGGGAAAAATTGGGGAAAATGGGGAAAAATGAGGAAAAATTGGGAAAAAATAGGAAAAAATGGAGAAAAATTGGGGAAAAAATGGGGAAAAATTACAAAAAAACCAGGAAAAATGGGGAAAAATTGGGGAAAAATTGGGGAAAATGGGGAAAAATTGAGAAAAATTGGGGGAAAATGGGGAAAATTACAAAAAACCAGGAAAAAATCAGGAAAAATTGGGAAAAAATGAGGAAAAAATGGGAAAAAATGAGAAAAAATTGGGGAAAAATTGGGGGGAAATGGGAAAAATGGGGACAAAGAAGGAAAAACGAAAAAAAAACTTTTCCAGTTTTTCCGGATTTTTCCCAATTTTCCCACTTTTTTCCCTCACTTTTCCATCATTTTTCCCAATTTTTCCTCATTTTTTCTCATTTTTCCGTCACTTTTCCCTCAATTTTTCCTGATTTTTCTCTCACTTTTCCCTGATTTTTCCCACTTTTCCCTCAATTTTTCCTGATTTTTCTCTCACTTTTCCCATTTTTTCCTCACTTTTCCCTCATTTTTCCCACTTTCCCCCTCATATTTCCCAATTTTCCCTCATTTTTCCCACTTTTCCTTCACTTTTCCATGGTTTTTCCCAATATTTCCCCATTTTTCCCGCTTTTTCCTCACTTTTCCCTCAGTTTTCTATCATTTTTCCTCATTTTTCCCACTTTTTCCTCACTTTTCTCCCAATTTTTCCTCATTTTTCTCTCATTTTTCCCGATTTTTCCCACTTTTCCCCTCACTTTTCCCTCATTTTTCCCAATTTTTCCTCATTTTTCCCTCATTTTTCCCAATTTTTCCTCACTTTTCTCCCAATTTTTCCCTCATTTCCCCCATTTTTCCCCATTTTTCTCACTTCCCCCCCCAAAAAAACCCCAAAATTCCCCATTTTCTCCTCCCTTCCCCCACCATTCCCGAAAAAAAACCTGGAAAAAAAAACCCCAAAAAAACTCCTCTTTGTTCTCCTCCCTCCTACCGGCAACATCTGCTGCAAATCCCAGCAATAATTAGGGAATTATCCTCATTTTCCTGGGATTTTCCAGCCTGGGGAGGGGAAAATTCCCGCGGGAATTCAGCTCGGTTGCCATGGAAACGGCGGGAAATGGATTTTTTTGGGGACTGATCCTGATTTTCCTGATTTTTCTGGTTTTTCCCGATTTTTTCCGGATTTTTTTCTTGTTTTTCCTGGTTTTTTCCTGATTTTTTGCTCATTTTTCCTCATTTTTTCCCCAAGTTTTCCTTATTTTTTCCCTGATTTTTTCCTCATTTTTATAGCTTTTTCCTGATTTTTCCTCATTTTTCCTCATTTTTATAGATTTTTCCTGATTCTTTCTTATTTTTTCCTGATTTTTCCTGATTTTTCCTGATTTTTCCTAAATTTTCCTAATTTTTCCTGGTTTTTTCCTCATTTTTCCTTCTTTTTTCCGGATTTTCCCCTCATTTTTCCCGATTTTCCCTTATTTTTCCCAGTTTTCCCTTAGTTTTCCTTCATTTTTCCCAATTTTCTCTCATTTTTCCCAATTTTCCTTCACTTTTCCCTAATTTTTCCCAATTTCTCCTCATTTTTCCCTGAATTTTCTGAACTTTTTCCCTCATTTTTCCCAATTTTTCCTCATTTCTCCCAGTTTCCCTCAGTTTTCCATCATTTTTCCCAATTTTTTTTTTTATTTTTCCCATTTTTCCCTCAGATTCTCCTCACTTTTCCCTCATTTTTCCCAATTTTCTCTCATTTTTCCCAATTTTCCTTCTTTTTTCCCTAATTTTTCCCAATTTTTCCTCATTTTTCCCTGAATTTTCTGAACTTTTTCCCTCATTTTTCCCAATTTTTCCTCATTTCTCCCAGTTTCCCTCAGTTTTTCATCATTTTTCCCAATTTTTCTCTCATTTTTCCCATTTTCCCTCAGATTTTCCTCACTTTTCCCTCATTTTTCCCAATTTTCCCTCATTTTTCCCAATTTTTCCTCATTTCTCCCAGTTTTCCCTCAGTTTTCCTGGACGGTCTCTGGATTTTCCTTGGAAAACTGAGGGAAAACTTAGGGAAAATTGGGAAAACTGAGGGAAAATTGGGAAAATTGAGGGAAAATTGGGAAAATTGAGGGAAAACTGAGGGAAAATTGAGGGGAAATTGGGAAAATTGAGGGAAAAATAAGGGAAAATTGGGAAAATTGAGGGAAAAGTGAGGGAAAATTGGGAAAATTGAGGGAAAACTGAGGGGAAATTGGGAAAACTGAGGGGAAAATGAGGGAAAATTGGGAAAACTGAGGGGAAACTGAGGGAAAATTGGGAAAACTGAGGGAAAACTGAGGGAAAATTGAGGGAAAACTGAGGGAAAACTAAGGGAAAATTGGGAAAACTGAGGGAAAATTGGGAAAACTGAGGGAAAACAGAAAGAAAATTGGGAAAACTGATGGAAAACTGAGGGAAAACTGAGGGAAAATTGGGAGAAATGAGGGAAAACTGAGGGAAAATTGGGGAAAATGAGGGAAAATTGGGAAAACTGAGGGAAAACTGAGGAAAATTGGGAAAACAGGGAGAACTGAGGGAAAATTGGGGAAAAGTGAGGGAAAATTGGGAAAACTGAGGGAAACCTGAGGGAAAACTGAAGGAAAATGAGGGGAAATTGGGAAAACTGAGGGGAAGCTGAGGGAAAATTGGGAAAACTGAGGGAAAACAGAAAGAAAATTGGGAAAACTGAGGGAAAACTGAGGGAAAATTGGGGAAAACTGAGGGAAAATGAGGGAAAATTGGGAAAACTGAGGGGAAAATGAGGGAAAATTGGGAAAACTGAGGGAAAATTGGGAAAAATTGGGGGAAACTGAGGGAAAACTGAGGGAAAATTGGGAGAAATGAGGGAAAACTGAGGGAAAACGGAGGGAAAATTGGGAAAACTGAGGGAAAACTGAGGGAAAATTGGGAAAAATGAGAGAAGATTGAGGGAAAACTGAGGGAAAACTGAGGGAAAATTGGGAAAACTGAGGGAAAACTGAGGGGAAACTGAGGGAAAAAACTTGGAAAATCGCCTCTTTTTCCGTATTTTCCCATATTTTCCATATTTTTCCATATTTATCCATATTTTTCCCATATTTTTCCCCTCTTCTGCACATATTTTGCCCACCTGTCAATCAACTAAAGACCACGCCCACTGGGTCAGCTGTCAATCGCTTTAAGCCACGCCCACTCCCTATTAAAAGCCTAGAGGTCGGGGTGAGGCTGACCTGTCAATCATACGAAGCCACACCCCTCATCCAGCCCATGCACCGTGGCCATCACCTGTCAATCATCCAAAACCACGCCCCTCACCAGCCTGACCAATGAGCACCTCTCAAGCCCCCCTCGCCCCGCCCACCTCCGCCCTCCAACCAATCAGCGCCCTCCCTCTCGCTCCGCCCCCCGCCGCTTCCTCCTCCGCCGAGCCGCCGCGGCCGCGCCGAGCCGCCATGGCACCTCAGCGGCCTGAGCGCTCCGGCCCGGCCGTGGCGGCTCGGCGATCCTAACCACGCTTTGCTCTCTCCGCCATGCCCAGCGGAGCCTCCGCCAGCACCGCCGAGCCGGCGGAGCCGCCGCTGCTCCTCCTCCAGCAGCGCTTCGCCGGGCTCGGCCTCGGCCAGCAGGGAGGAGACGGCGGAGAACCGGAGCTGGAGGAGGAGGAGGAGGATGAGGAGGAGGAGGAGGTGGAAGATGCGGCCGCGCTGATGTTGCTTCCCTCAGCGAGCCCGCAGCTGCTCTTCTCGCCCGGCCTCGACGCTGCGGGCGGCCGGGCCATGATGGCGGCCGTGCTGCCCCAGCCGTACGGCGGAGCTGCCGGCCTGGGCGGCGAGCAGGCGGCGCTCCTCCGCCGGAAGAGCTTCAACACCACCGAGTGCGTGGCCGTGCCCAGCTCCGAGCATGTGGCCGAGATCGTGGGGCGCCAGGGTGAGCTGGGGACGCCAAGGGAGCCGTGGCGGCGGCCGTGGTGGGGATTGCACCGGGAGGGATTGTTGTCTTCGCCCCCTGAGGGTTGGGATTCTCCTCTTTCCCTCTTCCCGCCATTTCGGGACCCTCATCTTCACCCCCTGAGGGTTGGGATTCTCCTCTTCCTCTTGACACTTTTCTCCCCTCACGGCACCGGTTGGGAGCCTCATCTTCACCCGCTGAGGGTTGGGATCCTTCTTGTCCTCTTCCCACCATTTTGGGACCCATTTCTCCCCTCACACCCCTTGGTGGGACCCTCATCTTCATCCCCTGAGGGTTGGGATCCTTCTTGTCCTCTTCCAGCCATGTTGGGACCCATTTCTCCCCTCACACCCCAGGTGAGACCCTCATCTTCATCCCCTGAGGGTTGGGATTCTCCTCTTTCCCTTCCCACCATTTTGGGACACTTTTCCCCCCTCACACCCCAGGTGAGACCCTCATCTTCATCCTCTGAGGGTTGGAACCCTTCTCTTCCTCTTCCTCTTCCCGCCATGTTGGGACCCTCATCTTCACCCCCTGAGGGTTGGGATCCTTCTTGTCCTCTTCCCACCATTTTGGGACACTTTTCCCCCCTCACACCTCTGGGTAAGACCCTCATCTTCACCCCCTGAGGGTTGGAACCCTCCTTGTCCTGTTCCCGCCATTTTGGGACACTTTTCCCCCCTCACACCCCTTGGTGAGACCCTCATCTTCACTCCCTGAGGGTTGAGACCCTTCTTGTCCTCTTCCCGCCATCTTGGGACACTTTCCTCCCCTCACACCCCAGGTGAGACCCTCATCTTCACCCCGTGAGGGTTGGGATTCTCCTCTTTCCCTTCCCACCATTTTGGGACACTTTTCCCCCCTCACACCTCTGAGTGAGACCCTCATCTTCACCCCCTGAGGGTTGGAACCCTTCTCTTTCTCTTCCCGCCATTTTGGGACCCTCATCTTCACCCCCTGAGAGTTGGAACCCTTCTCTTCCTCTTCCCACCATTTTGGGACCCATTTCTCCCCTCACACCCCAGGTGAGACCCTCATCTTCACCCCGTGAGGGTTGGGATCCTTCTTTTCACTTCCCACCATTTTGGGACACTTTTCCCCCCTCACACCTCTGAGTGAGACCCTCATCTTCACCCCCTGAGGGTTGGGATCCTTCTTGTCCTCTTCCCACCATTTTGGGACACTTTTCCCCCCTCACACCCCTTGGTGGGACCCTCATCTTCACCCCGTGAGGGTTGGGATTCTCCTCTTTCCCTTCCCACCATTTTGGGACACTTTTCCCCCCTCACACCTCTGAGTGAGACCCTCATCTTCACCTCCTGAGGGTTGGGATCCTTCTTGTCCTCTTCCCACCATTTTGGGACACTTTTCCCCCCTCACACCCCTTGGTGAGACCCTCATCTTCATTCCGTGAGGGTTGGGATTCTCCTCTTTCCCTTCCCACCATTTTGGGACACTTTTCCCCCCTCACACCTCTGAGTGAGACCCTCATCTTCATCCTCTGAGGGTTGGAACCCTTCTCTTCCTCTTCCCGCCATTTTGGGACCCTCATCTTCACCCCCTGAGGGTTGGAACCCTCCTTGTCCTCTTCCCACCATTTTGGGACCCATTTCTCCCCTCACACCCCAGGTGAGACCCTCATCTTCATCCTCTGAGGGTTGGGATTCTCCTCTTCCTCTTCCCGCCATTTGGGGACCCATTTCTCCCCTCACACCCCCACTTTGGGGACCTTCCTGTCCCTTTTCCATGCTAACCCTAAACCCAGCCTTATTACCCCTAAAAACCTGCCCTTAACAGCCCTTCTAAACCCTAATTTCTGTCCCGCCCGAGAATCCCAAATTCTCTGCCCCTCTTTTAAGCAAAGACAAGAAGTTTTTTCCCCTTCTCGTGGCTGCAGAAAAAATTGCAGAAATCCTGAAGCACCAGCATTGAGAAAAACCTCCGGGGCTGGGCTGAGCTGTTAAAGGAACAGCTCTGCTGAGTGAGCTGTCGTGATGAAATGTTCTTACTCAATAAGATTATTTTACTCAATAAATCAGGAAAAAAATCCTGCCAAAAGTGTGGTGGAGTGGAGGGCAGGAGGACGTGGTGGTGTTGGAGTAACTGTGAGGGAAAGTTTAGCACAGGGATGTTAAAGCCACCACTATCTCCAAGGAACCACACCTTATTCATATTTTTTAACTCTCTGCCTCGGCATCCTGTCTTTCCCATGGCCTGGGGAGCCCTAATTAGCCCAGGGCTAATTAACAAAATTAGCCTGGGGAGGCTGGAGCTGTCAGTGGTCAGGCCTTGCTCTCTCACGGGGTCTCTGTTTGCCTCTGGCTGCAGAAAAAGCTGGCATGAAAAGAGATGAACACCTTCCTCCGAAAAATTCTACTCTCCAAGTTTAAGCTGCCTCTTAAAATCGGTCCGTCATTAAGTTTAAATATTTTTTTATAGCTCTTGTTCTTCAGATTACAGTGCTGGAGGGGTGATGAAGAGCTGCCTGGGGATGTGGATCTGAGGGGTTTGTGCAGACAAGTTGCTTTCATCATTTTCCTTGAACCCGCTGATGCTGTTCACCAGCCGCTTGGATAAAAAGTAGCGTTGGCGAGTTGTAATTCTTCAGAGGTGTGAGGTGAATTATTCCATGCTGGGTGAAGGGAGAGGACAGCCAGCCAGCACCACCTCTGCCTCGTCCCGCGGGGCGTTTGTGGGTTTCCTGCTAACCCCAAACTGAGGGTGTATTTAAGGAGATTTAACCAGGAGCCATTTAGGATTTCACCTGCTGTCCCAGCGCAGTGTCACCTCTGCCTCATCCCGCGGGGCGTTTGTGGGTTTCCTGCTAACCCCAAACTGAGGGTGTATTTAAGGAGATTTAACCAGGAGCCATTTAGGATTTCACCTGCTGTCCCAGCGCAGCGTCACCTCTGCCTCATCCCGCGGGGCGTTTGTGGGTTTTCTGCTGTCTAACCCCAAACTGGGAATGTATTTCTTAAGGAGATTTAACCAGGAGCCATTTAGGATTTCACCTGCTGTCCCAGCGCAGCGTCACCTCTGCCTCATCCCGCGGGGCGTTTGTGGGTTTTCTGCCGTCTAACCCCAAACTGGGGGTGTATTAATTACCCCCGCTGCTCTCTCCGGTGACTCGGGATCGCCTTTCGTCAGAAAACCCAGAAAAATCCGCAAATTAGCTGTTTCAAACGGTGGGTCAAACAACCCTCCGAGGGGAAGAGGCTCGAGGCAAGTCCCCTTTCTGCTCTTTTTTTTTCACCCCTGCGCTTCGTAATCTTAGACACAGCGCCCTGGTGATTTATTGCAGAATGTGACAAAGTGAACTTGTCCCTTTGTCTTGCTGTCTCTGCGCTCAGGACACTGGGAGACATCCCTTGGCCACTGTGTAGGTGACCAGCCCTGTGTCACCATGGCCGGAGAGGGGACAGGACCGCCTGTGCCCCACAGGAGGGTGGGAAAACAGCCGCTGAGCGAAAGCAAATTGAAAAAGTCGCAGCTGATCCAGCTGGAGCAGCGTGACAAGCTGCCGACTGACGGCTTGTTTTGACCTGAGGGGCTTTCCAGCCCCCCTTGGAGGCAAAGCCCAGCGGGTAGTGAGTGAGTCGCTCAGAAATAGTGGGTTTTGGGTGCTGGGGCTCCCTTCAGCCCCTTCCTTCAGTCTGAGGTGACCGTGGCGGTGTGGGACAGAGCTTTGCGCTGAGGCTGGGCTCGCCGCGCTGGAAAGCCTCGCGCTGTGCCCGTGCTCGGGAGCTGAGGCGGTTTGTCGCCTGCTTTCTAGGGATGTGACTCACAGCTCCGTGAAAGGAAAGCTCTGCCCACTGAGAAAGGAGTGGTCAAATAGAAAACCCAAATCTATTTGCACTTCTGTCGCTGTTGAGCAGCTAGCAGAGTAATGAAGGCACCAGTTCTCAGTGGCAAGAAGGAATGACCTTTATTGTTTTGATTTCATCATATATATAGAGTATTCAAAAGTCACCCAGATTGGTCAGTCAGAAGCCTTCCCCCAGGCCTGATTGGCCAGGCCTGCACTGCTCAAGTTCTGGGACACTGTTCCAATAACATCCAAACTTTATCTTTATTTACAAAACACAAGAAAATTCTCATGGGAAAAGCCTGTGCTAGCCACACACTTAAACCATTCTTGTTTCTTTGAGCTTTTAGCCCTTCCACCAGCACGGCGCCCGTCAGTTCTAGCCTTGTGGATTCCCTTAATCTTATCAAGATAAAAGGGGGCAAAAGGAATCCTTTTGCCATTGAGCACAAGAAATCGCTAATAATATTAATGACTTATGAGGAGTAATTTGTATAACCACTCCTATCCTGAAGAATGTAATGAATATTCATGATTTTACCTATAACACTGTGTCTCTGGGGTACTGAGGTGTGTGTGTTTGGTAGAAACAATTCCCCACACATCCGGTGCACTGAATAAAGCAAATACCCACTTCTCTGACTTGGTCTCTGAAGTGTCTCTGGGCTCGATTGGGGTGAATCATTCACCATGGTCCTTACCACAGCTTGCAGAGCAAATTTGGCTCTGGCACCTGGAGCACCTCCTCCCCCTCCTCCCCCTCCTTCTCCACTGACCTTGGTGTCTCCATGTTGTTCCCTCACATGTTCTCACCTCCTCATCATTCTCTGGTTAGAAAGAACTGTGTGCCCCCTCTGTTTTGGTTTCTTCTTAAATATGGTATCACAGAGGTATTACCACCATCTCTAATTGGCTCAGCCTTGGCCAGCAGCATGTCCATCTTCAGAGCCACCAAGGATTGGCTCTGCTGGACATGGTGAAAGCTTCCAGAAGCTTCTCACAGGAGCCACCTTTGTGGGGCCCCCCCTCCAAAAACTGGGCCAAGCAAAACCAACACAGCACCCCAAGTCTGCAGGGGTCACCCTGGCAGGGCAGGACCAAGCCCAGTGCCATTTGCCCCAGGCACCAGATATTGCCCTGCTGAAAATAAGCTGGGCTGAGCTGCCACCTTGTGCCAAGAAGCAACATCCACTGTCCAAGGCAGGCATGGGAAGGGATTTTGTATTACCCCAAACTTTCAGTGACTGAAGTGGGGATATACATCAGGGCCTCTGTTTCCAGATGAACTCCACAGAGTTCAGCATCTCTGTGGCAGTGGGCAGCAGTAGCAGGGAAGGGATTTTGCTGTCCCTCCCCACAGCACAGCCTGGTTAAGCTCTCTTCACCCACAACCTAGGGTTCAAAAATCCCATATTTGTGCAAAGCTTGGTCCTGTCGTCCAGCAGCTGTGCCCTTGGGGAAATGCCCAGGTGGTGAAAGATGGGGTACAGCCAGGTGGAGTACCTCTGGGTGTGAGGACTGCATGGGGCTCAGGATCCCTGTAAGTGCTCTGAGTCAGAAATCTCAGTGGAAAGGCTCAGCCCCAAAGGCCGAGCACGGCCAGGGAGAAACACCAAAATGCAGGCAGGGACCTACAGCCATGCTGGGAATGAGCGGACAGCCTGCGGCAGTGGGAGGGACTTAGGGTGATTTTATGATGACACTCTATTCCTGATCATGTGCTTCATGCCCAGAAATGGGTCCTGTAGCTTTAAGCAGAGTCCTGGGGGAGGGGCACGAGCCGGGGGGAACTCAGCGCAGGCTTTCTTCAAGCACTCACTCCCAGCATGCCTGGAGTGTGCCGCGAACACGTTACATTATTGCTCTTAACTAGCTTGGTTCTTGCTAGCTGAGGGAAAAAGTTTTTCCCTGGACTGCAACAGTAATCCTTTGGCGGCTTCTGTGGTTTCTTTTGGAACTCTTTGGCTTAGCTCTTGTCTGAGATCGTACCATCGCAGGAGCCACCTGGCACCGACCAGCAGGGAAGCCGTGGGGACACCCCATCTTGGCCAGACCTCAGGAAAAGCTGAGCCAGCGAAAGAAGGGCCTTTAAAATCCACCAGTTTTTTCTGCAGCGAAGAGGAGACCAACAACATCAGAGTTCAACTGGGTTCCCATCTCTTTTTTTCTTGTCCCTGACCTGCTGTGTGGACACTTCTTCCCTCACCCAAGACAAAGCTGTCGGCTGTTTTGCTTTTTCCTAGCACATGGCCAGTGGAGTTTTTTCCTTCCCCTGGCATTTTGGGGTTTGTTTGTTCTGCTGTGGGTGAGTGTGTGTGCGTGGGGCAGGGGGTGAGGTTCTGAAGGTTCAATATCTAACAGTTATTCATATTTTTTCTGTGTCATGCAGGCATTTTGTTTGTCAAATAAACAGTTTTGGTTTTGTTTTTTTCACTTTCACTGACCAATATTCACTTCATATTGGTGAGAAGGGATTGCTAAAACCCCTTTTCTTAGAGGAAACACTCATTCCAGAGTGTTTTCTCCCAGAACATGTCTCTAAACTGAGACAGGGAGGCATTTCTGGGTGGCCCCAGCCTTTGCCATCCCATCAAGGTGATGTCAAGGGGGACGTTTGCTCACACATTTGGTGTCAGTGAAGGCTGCCAGCATGGCCATGTGGGTGGCAGCAGGCCTGCGACACTGCATGGCTCTGGGCAGTCCTGGCACAACCCACATCAACTGGCTGCTTGGGACAAATACTATGTGGGTAAGCAAAGTCTATCAGTTTCTCACTTTTTATTTATATTTTTTTTTCAAGGCATGCACAAAAGAAAGGAAACATTTCTGCAGGGAAGCAGGAGCAGGAGAAACATGGGCATAGAAGAATGAGGAAGCAACCCATTCCTGTGCCAAATGCTCAGGCGGGGCACATCTCTCTCTGGGGCCTGCCTGGACCAGAAGCACCCTTTCTGGAGCCCATCCCTGATGCCATCCTAATCCCACAGCCCGTGCCCAAACTCCCTAGCTGCAGGTCAGGCAGAGGGCTGTTAAGTGAAGTCAAATTGGCGGAGGGGAGGAGTGACCTCAAGGAGTGAAGCAGCAGCAAAAAGACCATGCCACCTGACTGTGCTGCAGCAGCAGACTGCTCAGACTGAAACAGCACTGGTGGAAGCACCTGTGGGTGATGATGGAGAGGAGCTGGCAGGGAGGAAGGGGCCAGGGGCAGTCGTGAGGCCAGGCTCTTGTCTGTGGGTGTTGCTGCCTGCTCAGAGTCGGGGCCTGGTGCGAAGGGACAAGGTGCCTGTGTGGCTGCAGGTAGGGAGTTTGTGTGCCTAACAGTGAGGGGTGAGTGAGGATTATTTTCCTGGTGCTGAGCTGGCATATACTGTCCCCCAGGTGGTCCTCCAGCATTGGGTATGGGGTAGAAGCTGGGCACCCCCACAGGCACCACTGGCAGGGACATCCCCAGCCTAACCTCCTGCTCAAAGCAGGATATAACTAACATGACATCAGATCTGTTGTGGCTTTGTACTGCAAACCCCCAAGGCTGGAGATTTCTCCTCTGGGTACCTGCCTGGGGCTGGGCATCTCCCTTGCAGCTGGGCATCCTGAGCCTGCCAAGCTGCATCCTGCAACTGCCACCTCGTGTTACATCATCTGCCAAACTGCTCTGGGACAGCAGCTGCAGGATGAACTTTTTGACCTTTTGAGTGTTGCCTGCAGCTAAGACCCTTATTTGGCTCTGGGAAGCTCCATGTGCATTTCCAACACAAAGCAGCAGTGAAATTCAGTGGCTAAAGCACTGGATTAAGGACCTGCTTTCCACTGTGTAGCCTGGAAGGTCCCTTTGCTCCTCAGTGCCTAAGTTCCCCCATGGTCCCATGGGGGTCATGGTGCTGCCTTCCTCTACAAGGTGCTGGGAAACACAATAGGAGAGAGACAATACTGGAGCTATGGAGAGTCATGTGGGGTTTGGGAGGAAGAGAGCAGCCCAGCCTAATCCTACCACCATTGTTCATTAAAGTGATATCAATCCATCTTTCCTCAGTAGTGTTGTCAACTTCCCCCTGTCTTGCATGGGAGAGAGGAGTTTTATGTGTTTGTGCAGTTTGACAGACTTTAAGATAGCTAGTTCCCCAAGACTTAGTCCTGTTCACAAGATTCTTTGATATCTGGCCGATTTGTCTAAAAATACCATTTATTTGACACAGAACATAACAAACATGCAAACATAGAACAGATTGACACACATAGACACACAATGAATACATAATTGCAACACTATAATAGTTAAAAATGCAATTATGGGGTAAAACCTTGCTTGAACTATAAAAATAGTTAAAAACGCAAGAAATGCTTGCTTGAACGATAATGCAAGTTAAGAGATGCTTGCTTGAGCTAGCTGAAATGCAAGTTAAGAAAGGTACCTGTAAGTTAGCTGGAATAATACAATTTAGGAAACTCGATGATCTTACCAAACCCAATCTGGAGCTGGAATACATTAAGACTTCCTCACTCAATCCCAGGGAAGTAACCACAGGGCTGCGTCCAAACCCTGGGGAGAAGGCTCACTTCACGCTCCAATGTCCATGTAGAAAGCTTCCACCTTTCTGAGATTTCGTGAGCTTTTTATAGGATAAAAGTGTGTATTTTTAGTCACTGAAAATTTTCTCACATTCTCTCTACATTCCACAGGGGAGTGTCTTTTCAGACTTTCAGTCGCCAGCACTAGATAGCTGTTGAATAGGCTATCAACCTAAGTTGAGCCATCCATTTCCTGGGACTGATCAGAGAGAGAAGGGGGAGGGGGGAGCATCCTGCCACACCCCCCTTTTCCAGTAAGGCTCTGAATCCTCTGGCAGAAAACTCTTCAAGCATGATTCATAGCTCTAGTTTTACAGACATGTTGGTCAAACAGGTAAATTGAGAACATTGCTGGAAACCAGTTCCAGTAGGGGAAAGGTCCTGCAGCACCAGCTCACACTCCCCCAGGGACATTCCCTGGCTCTGGCACAGTACCACAGGTGCTGGGGTGCATCCCTTCCTTGCCATAGCAATGGAGGAAGAGAGGCAGGGTTTGGTCTCTCTCTTCTCATGTTGTTAAATGCAGGGAGGATGAGAAACATGAAGAACCCTGGGAGGCAGTGCTGCAGGAGCCAAGGTCTTTCTGTAGCATGTGGAGGGCTGAGGCTGCAAGAGTGATAACCCAGTGATGAACTCACCAGCACCCAGTCACTTGCCAGTACACCCTTCAAAGGGAAGCCCTGCAGGCAGCAGAGCTCATTACAGAAAGACATTCTTCCACTTTCCACTGCCCAGAACTCCTCCTCTTCCTAGGGAAACATCCTCCTCCTGCCCCTCCTGTGAGGCATCTAGAAGGTGGCCAGCCATGGTGCAGAGCCCTGCCCAATGTGTTTAAACCTCCTTGTCTGCCTTCACAGACACTTGTGAAGTCCTTTGCAGGTCCCCAGGGTTTGCAGAGAGGGGATGAAACACGCTCCAAGCAAGTCTGAGTGGGCTGTCCCTCTGCCAGGTAGTGGTATGGCTTATGCAGTAACTATCCCCCTGGCCTTATCCCCTGTGAGCATCTGGAGGTTTTCCAGCTGCTCGCCAAACCAGCGGCATCTTCTACCTGCATTATCTTTCCCCATCAAATGGCTATGGTTGAGGTCCTTTCCTACATCCAGGAGCAGGAGCACCCTCACCCTATCCAGCCTATTAAAAGGAGTTTTTATGTCTTGCTTCTTAATCTTGTTTCTGGAATAAGAACATGTTTTAATAATCAGGAGAGGTTGCCAAGGGACAGTGTGCTCATCAGGGACATTGCTTTCAAACCCTCATCACTCAAAACTGGGAGGCAAATAACTTGGAATATTTTATTAATCCTTTGCTGCCCACACAATAAACGGAAATGTATTATTCTTGTCAAGGATAAAGGAGCCCATATTTCTCCACAGATGAGGAGCTAAACCAGCAAATCTTTTGGATTCTGTTCCACAGTGGGTTCAGCTGTGACTGAAGTTGTTCCGGTTCAGGCCAATAATGGTTCATTAACCATTTGTTAGCCCCAAACTAATTTCAGCCACTGTAAGCTGGAAAACACAGCCCATGCAAGTGGCCATGTGATAGGGACTAAGTTGTTTTCAGCCCATCTCTGGCTTCCGTGGCTTCTGCTCCTGTCCCAACTGGACACCAGAGCTTCTCAACAGTGCAGCAGAGCTGACACATGCTACCAAAGGGCAGAAAAACTAAATATTGTGCTGGGAGTGTGTACAAAACCCATGCTGTAAGGGATGAGCAAGGGCACGGGCGAACTGAATCTTCCTGGGCTCTTCCTCCCTGAAACCAGCACCTGCACATGTGCAGTTTAAGACAGTGGAGAATCATGTGTTCCCATCATCACACTCAGAAATTAAAATGCTCTATATAGTAAATACCCTTTCTCAGCTCACAACCCAAATCTGTTACCAGTCAGGGGATATTTAATGAGAAATACCCTATAACACCAGGCTGAGGTCACAGGAAGATATGAGGTCCCATGTTGGCAGCCACTCCATGGCCACATCCATTGAACTGACACTTCTCCCTCCGGAAAAGTGTGTGCTGGCCAAGAACAGGTCATCCTGCTGCCTCCCTGCGCACTGCTATTCCTAAAGAGGGCCTAGTGCAGCTTTGTCCATGACAGCACCTCTGAAAATAATTCCCCCATAACTGGCAGCAAGCCGAGCAGGACGTTGGGCTCAGCAGCTGTTGTGCTGCCACTTCACATCCAGATCGCTGCACACTAGCGCCATCACAAGACAAGATCTTGGTTCTATTTATCATTTGACAGTACCAGTATTTCTAGAATGATGTTGCAGCTGTGGCTCACTGAGATGAGTCAGCTGGGGAGGAAGTGGGTTTTGTGGAGTTTCATCCAAACTTGCTGAATCAAGAAGTCTTTTCCCTGACCTGAATAGCCCATCGTCAGGCTGGTGAGCTCCAGGCTGCTGTCCCTTGAAGCAGCTGCTCTGGCCTGGGTTCCCACCAGTGGGTGGCAGAGCTCCCTTCCCCACAGTTGCTTGGTGCTTAAATATTTCTGAGCAACCATTTCCCAGGGGCAGCTGTCCCTGCAGTTCCTCTGCCACCAGCCAGCTCCTGCACAGTCCCAGCCCAGCTGCATGGGTTGCTGGCAGGCTAGTTCTATGGGGCACTGGCACCACGTGGGGGCAGGGGACACTCCAATGATCCCACTTGGGGGATGTCATGCCCATGGGGCTGGGAGGGCTGTGTACATGGGGCTGGGACATACCGCACCCATGGGGCTGGGGGAGAGAGGGCCATGCCTGTGGGGCTAGGGGATGGTGTCTGTTGTGGGAACACACTGTGCTGGTGGATTGTAGGAGATCATGCTTGTGGGGCTGGGACACGTGATGCCTGTGGGTCCGGGTCCAGGCCCAGCTCTGTCCAGGTGGGCTTGGAGTCAGGTTAGAGGTTAAAGGTTAGCCTGGCTGCGGGGCAGAGGCAAAGGGTCAAGGCCCTAGCAGCCCTCCCCAAGGCTAAGTCATCCCCTCCCATCTCCAATGGCCAATGAGGAGATGCTTCACCTGAGACTGCCCCTTCCCCATTGTCATCACACACCCACACGTGGAGGGGACGGGCTGAGGGTGGGATCTAAGAGACATACATCACCAGCTTCCCGCCTATCCGACGATGGCCACCCCGACCCATCACTCACCTCGCCCCTCGCCGTGCCCCTCGCAGCACACCAATCAGCTCGGCAGAGGCGGGCGGGGGGGCGTGTCCCCACTGGCACATGGAAAGAACGGCTGAAGCTGCACAGCAGTTGGCACTGCGGTGGCAGAAGGGGCACGCTGGGGGGTCTGGTGGGGAGCCTGGGCCGTCTGCCTAGCATGGGAAGAGTTAATGCATCTGATCCTCGCCAGCTTATCCCCCCCCTCTGATTCCAGAAGGTTTGAGGGCATCTGTGGCGAGGGGGCCCACAGCTTGGGAGGCGCTGGAGGCCCTGACCATGAGGGGTGAGAGCTGGAGAGGGCTGCGGCCGAGGGGAACTGGGATGGGGGGCCGCGAGCTAAGGGGAGCCGTGATTGGGCAGAACTGGGAGCTGTGGCCGGGCATGCTGGGACCGGCATGGGGGCCTGGGACCATGGGAAGCTGTGGCAGGAGGTGCCGGGAGAGGGGGCAGCATGCAGCAGGCGGTGGTATGACCAGAGAAGGGCTTGTGGTGGGGAGGGGATGTGGCAGGGGGTGCTGTGTCCTCCTTCCCCCCTCTGCTGGAGGGTTTCAGTGCCCGGGAATGCTGTGGCTTCGGGAGGTCTGTGGAAGGAAGGTCTGGCAGAGGCAGGTCTGTGGAGAGTTTGGGGGAGGGGAGGGACACGGCAGGGTTTTGAACAGGGCTGCTGCCCAGTAGGGGTATGCTGTGGCTGTGCTGGAGAGGTGCCCCCCCACCCTGGCTTCCAGCCCCTTGCCAAGGCCCCCAGCAGCTCAGGGAGGCTGTGTTGTCCCCGGTCTCACCCACTGAGGTCCCCTCCTCTCCTCCATGACATAGTGTCATGGGTTTGAGACAGGACCTTGCCAGGAGGACGCACGAAAAAGGGCAAACAGGCTTCAAGCTTAAAGTTGCAAAAGGTGATTTAATTACTTAACAGAATGGGAGGATAAATGCAAGGCAAAAATAAACTTTTCATACATTATTTTGTTCACTCCCCCCTCCCTCTTACGAACCTACAGTATTCACCCCCTTTCCTCCTTTACAATCAACAAGCCAGGTGGGGGGGGGGGCAGGGTGTGGGGTCTCTTTTCAGTCCACAGAGCAGATTCTCAAATTTACTCATCACCACAATTCTTCTACTACAAATACTCTTTATCTCTACTTGTTTCTCTCTCTCTCCAGACAGTTTTCTGCTCTCACCCCCACCCTCTTAAGAAGCAGTCTCTGCACTCACCCTCCCTTCCCTCTCTCCAAACCAGCAGCACAGACAGGGGCAGGTTGAGGGGTTTTCTGGTCAGTCTAATCAGGAAAAGAGGTTCTCTACTTAGCCAGGGGTCCTTCCCACGAGAGACAGTCCTTTGAGAACTTCTTTGGCGTGAGTCCAATCTCATGAGCAACATCCCGCCCGAATTCTGCCGCAACATGAGTCTCTTTGTCCATAAGGTGCTGTGCAGACTCTCCCGAGCTGAGGCCAGGCTGCTTCCATGCCAGGAGCAAGGAAAAGGCCTTTCTCTCCCAGTCAAGGCCTTTTGCAGTTTTAACTCTTAGATGAGACTCCCACTGGTTCACAGTCTTTTCCAGGCATCCACCTGCTCCTCTGGAGTGAGCTGTGGGTGGATTTCTGCATTCTTATGGACTCCATGGGCTGCAGGAGAAACTTCTTGCTCCCCTCATAGCTTCCACCACGGCTAGCAGAAAGTTTCAGCTCCAGTGCCGGAAGCACTGGAGCACCTCTTTCTCCCCTCTTCTTCACTGACCTTGGCACTCTCCATGCTGTTCTCCCTCACATATTTTCACCTCCACCTCCTCCTCCTCCAACTACAAAGTGAAAGAAGTGTGTGCCTGCTTTGTTTTGAATTTTTCTTAAATATGTTTTCACAGAGGCGTAACCAGCACCTCCAATTTGACATAGCGGCGAGAGGGAACTCACGGCAGTCTCAATATGAGATATAAAGTAAGCTCCATTTTATTTCACCAAACGAGAAACTTATATACTGTTACAGATGTTACTAATTATAGTTACACACGTATCTGCAGTCTGTTCTCACATAATCAGGGTTTTCTCCTGCATTCTTTGTTAATCACAAATTCACTCCCGTACATTCCTTACACAGCTGCATCTTCTTGAAATCTTCCCACAGAACATTCTCAGGTAAACAAGCCACTGTAGCTTGTTAGGATTTTAACTAAGGCCTGAGTATGCTGAAGCCCTGCTCAGGTTTATTCAGTTAGCATAAGTTTTGCTGGAAAACTGCGTTTTCCAACAGTTCCCCCGTTTCGCTTGTGAGAACAGACGTTGTCTGTTATCAGATTAATTTGCTTTGCTGTAAGTAATTCTTATTATTAGAATTGTTATAAATTTACCTAAGGAAATTTCACTAGTTATTTAGATATGTTGCCATGGTCTAGGAACTGTCGTTGCTGAAAACATTCACTTCACAGGTAAAGCTTAGAGAACTTTTCCCGGGTAAGGACTCCAAGTTTACTTGGAAGAAGGTTTAGCTTTTCTGAACTCAATTTGGCAAATGAAAATTACTTGATCACATTTTGGTGCAGAACACTTGGGACTCATGGCATGTTTCCCAACCAGTTAGAACCAAAGCTTGGCCAGAGCTTAGGTGCTAAGTGGAAGGGTTTTCTTAGAACATCTTTTAAACAAGCTTTGATTAATATCAATAAGGAGAGTGTCTTAACATGTTACCACTTTTGTAGATAACTATATAAGGTAAGGTGAAATATTTGAAAACAGTAGATATTATTATTTTAACTAAGGAAAATAAAACTGTAAAGGCTTTTATGAATAACAATATAAACTAACAAATTTAAAACTTAAAATCAATATCACTGAAAATGAATAAAGCTTGATCTTAATAAATTTGATTTTAAACTAACAAATAGGACTTAACTATAATGAAATTTAAAGTTGATATCACTTTAACAACTTAACTTTAACAGAATTTAAAACTTAACAGAATTTAAAATTAATATCACTTAACATTACTTAACAGAATTTAACAGAATTTACAATTTAATAGAATTTAAACTCACAATTCCTTAACTTTAACAGAATCTATACTTAACCAAAGGCACTTAACAGGTAGTTTAAACTATTCAGTAGAATTCTATTCATATGTTTCATTCACACATCAAAACTCTCAAGAAATCAAAACCACACTCTCAGCAGTCACAGGTTTCATCTGCACATTAAAGCATTCGAAAAGCAAACAACACTTTCAGTAGGCCTACAATATTCACACATACACACAAACACTATCTTAAGCAATGCTTTAGCAAAATTCAGCTCTCGTTCAAGGCTTTTAGTAATCAAGGTGTTATTTTTTATCAGGATAATATCTTGTTACAATGCTTCTTTATTAGTAAAACGCTGGAAATAGGTTTTGGTCTCGGTGTCAGTGCAGCCAGGCTGAAGGAAGAGCCGATCTGCTCCATCTGCTTGGACATTTTCAGGGAGTTTCGGTTGCTGAGCTGCAGCAGGTGGTGAAGGCTTGCCAGGACAAGTGCTTACAGCAGGAGCTAAGCTCAGAGACATTTTCCTGAAACTCTGGAAAAGCTGAAAAGTCACAAAGCTGCACCGGATCAGCCACAGCAAGGCTGTGCTGCTGGTCAACACGTGGCAATGGGTGTTTCACCCTGCAAAGCGAATAATTAGGGGTTTTTGGGGAGAACCTGCCGCTCTGATTCGGGTATCAGACTGCTGTTTCTGCTGGCAACGCTGTTGGTTAGTTCTGGTTCGCTGCTGAAGCTGTCAATCATTTCCTCATCCTTGGGGAGGAGTAGAGTTTAGAGTTTCACCATAGACATCACCGTTGGGGCAGTGAAGGAGGCGTGGATGGCTCGCAGCTCCACCTACCGGGGCACCCTCTGGGACCTCTGTTTTCGTTGTCATTCGACCGGAAACCACGGTTGGAGCAACTTCCACCACAGGTCTATTTGTGTGCCATGCAGGCGGTGCGCAGTGAAGGGTAGGGGCCACCGCTGCCGTGCGGCCACTGGTCGCTTTCTGTTTGTTTTTTCTGTTTCTACAAGCTTCTGTGCTGTGAGTATCTCTATTGCAGCGGGAACACCAAACTTTTTCGTTACAGTTCTTTCGTATGTGTTTTTTACTGCCACATCGATAACACCGGGTGATTTCTGGCTACTCTGGCTTTTTACCCGCAATATTTGAGCTCTCTCTAGCATCGTATTCAGTTGTTCTGGCAAAAATTCAACAGTGACTCTCTCAAACAAAGCAGCTAAGATGTTTTTCATTGTAAAGTTGCTAAGCTCTGTGATACATTGAGACAGGAACAGATTTTTCATCCAATCGAGTAACTTTGTATTCTCGGCTCCCGGCAGCGGCGCGGCGCGCCCTTCCCCCGCTGGCGCTGGCAGCGAGGGAGAGCCCCGCTTCCCCCTTCCCCCTGGCGGGGGGGGTTTCCCCGGCTGCGCCGTGGCTGCCAAAGTCTTTTGCATGTTAAAAGCAGCACGGTAACTCACAGGTTTCTCTCTGCTCCGTGCGGCTGTTATCTCGTGTGCTGTTAGCCACGCAAGGTCCCGTTCTGATGTATGCTCTTGTAAGCAGGCTACGACTTTACTCCATGGTTTGCCAAGCTTTCTTGCAATTTTATCACACTCCAAAAGTAAAGTAGCTCCATAATTCAACCACTCTCCTACGTCGAATACTGTAATAGGATTTGTAAAAAAATCCATAGGCTTGTCCCACCACCATCAGGCCAGCTAAGTGTGATAGGCCACCTTTACTGAGTCCGTGCTTTTCTAAAAAGCATAACAATAAAAATTGGGCTACCTCTGTCTCCATTCCGTACCAGCTGGGTTTAAAGTTACACAGTCGCCGCCGTCCGAGCGCTCCGCTGGGGCGTCTCTGGTTAGTCCGCGGTCGCCACGATCAGTGCAGCCTTTCCGAGGTTTATTAGCCCATCCGGAAGCGGGTCTTTTTCGGCCCAGGCCCTCTTAGCCCCCTGGCGCTGCCCCCGGGACCTCTCCGGTCTCGTCGCTCTCTGGGCAGGGTTGTAAAACTCTGCTGCTAGTGTCCGTGGTCGTCGGTTCTTGAAGCAGAGTCCTAAATCCTGCTAACTCCGTATCACGTCGGAGGTCACCATTTGACATAACGACGAGAGGGAACTCACAGCAGTCTCAATATGAGATATAGAGTAAGCTCCATTTTATTTCACCAAACGAGAAACTTATATACCGTTACAGATGTTACTAATTATAGTTACACACGTATCTGCAGTCTGTTCTCACATAATCAGGGTTTTCTCCTGCATTCTTTGTTAATCACAAATTCACTCCCGTACATTCCTTACACAGCTGCATCTTCTTGAAATCTTCCCACAGAACATTCTCAGGTAAACAAGCCACTGTAGCTTGTTAGGATTTTAACTAAGGCCTGAGTATGCTGAGGCCCTGCTCAGGTGTGTTCAGTTAGCATAAGTTTTGCTGGAAAACTGCATTTTCCAACACCAATTGGCCCAAACTTGGCCGGCAGCATGTCCTTCACCTTCAGAACCATCAGAGATTGGCTCTGCTGGACTTGATGTAAAAACTTCCAGAACTTGCACTCAGGACACACAGGAGCCATCTTTGTGCCACACCCCACCCCTCAGACACCTCTCTAGGCCTACTACAACAGCTTCTGAGGGGCCCAAATTTCTCCTAGATGTTAAAAACACTTCGCTGATGTTTTGGGCCAATCAAAACCACCACATTCCACCCCTCGCCTCTGCGAAACACATATTTAAGAATCATCAAAATCAACATGCTACATAGAATAAATCTATCTCTAGGACTTCTATTACAATTCTACTTTAAAACAGAACTTAATTCTTGTTTGCTCATAGCTTTTCTTGGTCAGTGTCTTTATCTCAAAGCACTCATGACCCTTTCCCCGTACGGGCCACCAAAAAATGTCATGGGTTTGAGACAGGACCCTTGCCAGGAGGATGCACAAAAAAGGGCAAACAGGCTTCAAGCTTAAAGTTGCAAAAAAGGTGATTTAATTACTTAACAGAGTTAGAGAATAAATGCAAGGCAAAAATAAACTTTTCATACATTATTTTGTTCACTCCCCCCTCCCTCTTACGAACCTATAGTATTCACCCCTTTTCCTCCTTTACAGTCCACAAGCCAGGTGGGGGGGGCAGGGTGTGGGGTCTCTTTTCAGTCCACAGAGCAGATTCTCAAATTTATTCATCACTACAATTCTTCTACTACAAATACTCTTTATCTCTACTTGTTTCTCTCTCTCTCCAGACAGTTTTCTGCTCTCACCCCCACCCTCTTAAGAAGCAGTCTAGTGAAAGAAGTGCGCCCCTGCTTTGTTTTAAATTTTTCTTAAATATGTTTTCACAGAGGCATAACCAGCACCTCCAATTGGCCCAAACTTGGCCGGCAGCATGTCCATCACCTTCAGAGCTATCAGAGATTGGCTCTGCTGGACTTGATGTAAAAACTTCCAGAACTTGCACTCAGGACACACAGGAGCCATCTTTGTGCCACACCCCACCCCTCAGACACCTCCCTAGGCCTACTACAACAGCTTCTGAGGGGTCCAAATTTCTCCTAGATGTTAAAAACACTTCACTGATGTTTTGAGCCAATCAAAACCACCACACATAGGTACGGACAGCCTGTCCATGGCTCTGCAGACAAGACTGGGCCTCTTTCTCCTCCAGTGTATCAGCTCAAACACAGCCCCGGCTGGGACTTCCTGGTTGTCCTTGTCCCCTGGGACAGCCTGTGCCCAAGGGACCCATGGCAGTGTGGCCATGCTGGAGGTCCAGAGCTGCTGCGCTGTGGCCCTGCCGAGCAGCCTGCCAAGGTGAAGAGCGGGAAACGTGGCTCATCCAGCACTTGCTTGTCTGGCACCTGTCCCGTGGGTAAAAAACAGCCTTCAACATGGGGCTGTGAGAACAGTGATGGAGTGGAAGGGAATCCCCAGCATCCACGGCAAGATGCCTGCTGCAATCTGGTGACAGCCGCCACAGGTGGAAGATCAATTTGGGAGGACCTTTATTTACACAAAATGAACAGCTACAGATCTGGTGGGGTTTTCAAGCATTTTTCTGTGGCTGAAACACCCAATTTCTACAGAAATCACGTGGGCGGTGTGGAGCATTCTTTTGGCAATCCCAGATGTTGTATTTAGAAAGCATGAGCAGAGCTGCTGTGCATTAGGGATGAGAAAGGGCATAGCTGCCTGATTGGGGCTGCAGGCTTGCTCGCAACCCCCTGTGAACACGACCTGTCTGAGACATTTACAAGGGGCACAGACATATCTCCAGGGTTTCCAGCCTTTTTTTATTTTTTAAAGGAAGGACTGTGAAGTTTGCTGCTGCAGAAAGTATATGGTAAAGAACTGCCATACTGTGTCTTCAGGTATGTTAAAACTCACTTCCATTCAGTGCTTTTTTGAAAAGCATCATGTAAGTGAAGATCTGTTTATGGCCCTGTCCTCTGCCTGAATTTTCTATTAGCCTTAGCAAAGAGGGGAAGTTGGTGTATGTTATGCATAGGAGACAGGAGTTTTATGAGTTTCTGCTGTTTGCTCAGGCTTCTAGCAACAGGCAGTAACTCTTATTAGGGTAGCTAGCACCCTAGGACTTGGTCTTGTTTGCAAGGTCTTTTAATAATGGCTGATTAGTCTAATATGATATAAATTGCCATTTATCAGACACAGAAATTGACAGACATAAAAACTTAGGACAAACTACATACTATACAGGAATAAAATTATTGCAAACTATGGATAGCTAAACTGCAATTATGGAAAGGTACCTATTCTTATTAACAGCTAGCAAAAATAATATAACTTAGAAACCACATGTATCTTACCAGCTGATTGGTGGTGGAGAATACTTTGGAATCCTTTCACTCAGTTCCCAAGAAAGTAACCACAGAGTCTATGTCCAGACCCTGGGGAGAAGCTCCTTGCACATCTTCAGAGTGTGTGTAGGAAACCTCTACCTCTGGGATATTTTTGTTAGAATTTATAGTTGTAAAAGCGTGCTTTTTGGTCACTAGTCATTTCTTTGTTTCTCTTTTCACATCCTCTCCTTATGAATTCAAGATTAGAGGTCTCAGGCCTTCAGGCACCATGAGATAACCTCCTGCTGGGCTTCTGACCCCACCGGAGTTATCTGTGTTCCGCCACAAAGCAGAAGGAGAGAGGGGAGGGGGAGGATGTCCTGCCACAGTGTAGCAATTTGAAGATAACACAGACCACCGCTTCTCATCTAGCAGGATCGTCTTTATTAAACACACTTGAGTATTTATATGTTTCTTCAATGTACAAGTTTTAGGATCAACTATGTAGCCAGCCAATAGGAGAGAGAGCGAGCAATCACACAAGCAAGCAGAGTTGCTTCCAGAGAGCAGATATTTCTTGCTATTTATTAAAAAACATCCCACACACATCCACAGCCCAGTGTTCTGGGCCTGTTAAACAGCGCATTCTCACATAGGTATTTATGACTGGAGTTGATCCTTTGGTATGCGCTTTCCCATGGGAATAGGGCTGTTATCAAGACCAGGATGGCTGGGCAGGTCAGCATCCTGAGCAGGCTGGGCAGCTGCCACTTCTACATCTCCCCCTTCTTTGTTTAGGGAGGAATTGATTACAAGGGCAACCATCATGTTTGCTTCTGCCTTTTTGCTGACTTGGAACAGTCTCCAGAAGCAAGGATGTGCTGTAATGAGAATGTGAAAGAGACCCATCCCCAAAGCGCCAAACAGCCTTATGCGTAAATTCAGTCCCTTAAACGAAGTTTTCGGATTAAGCCAGGTAAAGTCACTAAATACATTTATGTTTTTATCCATATTTATAGAAAATGCCCCTTTTAAATGAGCCTTCACCTTATCCCAAGAAGTAACTGTTTAGCATTGGTGTGCTGCCAATCACAGTGAAGGTGTAACTGAGTATTTAGGGCATCTTGTTTTTCTCCTACCCATTGCAAAGCAGCCTCAGGGGCATCTAAGTGTGACAGTATTTGTTCATCAATTGCTGCTTGCATTTGTAGCTGTTGAAGGTTGGGGGTGTGGAATTTTCTCCATCCCTGTTACTAGGGAACCAATGACCAGGTACTCAACAACCATTAACTAGTTGGGGGTTGCCCGACTATGATTCACGCATCTTCACAGAAGTATTGGTGTCATGTCACTTTATTTTCAGGAAGCAAGCATTTTCATATACAAAAAGCACTGTTCATGTGTCTAATCTACTCTGCTAATTGGCTGAGGCTTTTCATCACGCTAAGCATTAGCTAATGTTCTGTCTAGGTAACTGCTATATTTTGTTTGCATTTTTTTATGATGCTCACATTTCTTGGCTCCTTACACTCTGCTATCTCTTGGGAAAGGCACCTTAGAGCCAGTCACACAGTTGAATTAAGCTTAAGAAACATATTCATATAGCTTCGTTCTGCGAGCTAAATTCCAACAATTCCCCCGTTTTTCTTTTTTGCACAAGCTAGGTTTGGTTGAGTGTCTTTACTAGTATACGCTGTAAGCATTGCACTATGCATGGCAAAATTGTTAAAAATAGGAAAACTACAATTAAGATGAATACAGTTGCTTGGATTAGGGTTTTGAACTATTCAGTAATTCTTAAACTCTTTAACTACTTGGCAAGTCCAAGGCCATTGGCTACTCGTAGCTGTCTTGACAGGTGTTGTAGTAAGTTGTCAGTGAAATGAACTTTGAGTGGTCAGAAAGGTTCATGCAGCACATTCCTTTAAATTCTTTGTAGCTATGTCCTTGGGCTAATAAGAGAAAATCTATTGCAGCTCTATTAACAACATTTTTAGAATTGTCAATACAATAACTGTTCTAAAAAGCGAAATTACATTTTTACACACAAAAAAAAGTTTTTGCGCAAATATTGCATTGTCTAGTTGCGAGAGGTTATACTCCCCCTTTTTGTTTTAGGCAAGATGTGTTTCTTATTATAAGAAGGTGAGAATGACACAAAGGTATAATACATGGAATGAAACAATAAGCTTACTTAAGAAAATGCACTATTAATTGCTTAACTATTTTGCCATCACTCAGGGACTGCAATCACTGGGGAACCTCATTCCATAGGTGTCTTGGTTTGAAAGACAGGTGTCTGCCAAGAGAGGCTGAACCCTCCCCTAGAGCAGAGGATGTGATTTTCCTTCCCCTCCTCCCTCCGAATTATTTAATTTAATAAATCAAGGGCTTTCAGGCAAAGGTATGGTAAAAAGGAGTATCAGTTCTTTACTAGTATCTATAAACAAACAATAACAATAATAGCAAGCCACAACTAGAACCAGAAAACCAAACAGCAGATAACGTGAGCTGCTGAACTTTCTCCCGTGTGGTGTAATCACGGTTGCAAGCAGCAGGGGCGCTGTTGAGCTCCCGGCCGGCCAGGGCAGGTGCGATGACTCCCGAGCGGCTGTAGGTGGCGCTGTGGCGCAGGGTCAGGTCACTGTCCGGCAACTGTAATGGCGACGGGCTGAGGAACACGCAGCGCAGCAGGAACAGCTCAGGGCAGCGAGGGAACAGGGCAGCAGGAGCGGGCGCTCTCTCTCTCTCTCCGGCCAGCGAGAATTTCTACAGTCACAGCAAACGCTGTGGTCTCATGCGGCAGAGGGCGGGGGCAGGCAGCAGAGGCAGCCGGACTCTCCCGGCAGCAGCCACGAGGGAACGCAGCCCGGGGGGGGAAACGTGCCCTTCCCCGTGAGGAGAAAAGTTGAATCAAAGCTCACCCAGCCAGGAGGGAAGAGAAACAGGGCACAGTTGGATCTCCTCTGGTAGCAGCTGGAAAGCCAGGAGGCAGCAGCCTCTCCCCTCAGCGTCCGAACCACGAGAGAGAGTGTTCCCCAGCAGGCTCTCCCTTACCTAGCCCTGCCCAAAACCTAGCCTTTGTCTTTCACAAAAGGCTTGATCACTCTGAACATCGGACCATTTGTAACCTGGCAACAGGAATGGGAAGGAATTCTCAACCCCCGACATAATCCACCCCGTATTTTTTCCCATTCCAACATGTTACATTGAGCTTAAACATTTAGATTATATACACACATGCATTACTCTAATTATATACATATATACATACAGATATAGATACAGGCACAGTGTTATGGACAATTCAACCCCAACTAAGGTCTCCCTGAGGTATGCATCGTACTTCTCCATCCTTTTGCATCACCCACCAGGTACACCCTGGACCCTGAGCGAAAACAACCCCCCGGGTGGGTCTGTCTTTGCCTGAGGTAGAATCAATCCAAACAGTTTTCCCTAGCATGCCTCTCATGTGTACCACTGGAACTTTATTCCCGTCTGCTGTTTGCAGGGGTTCAGATTGGGCAGGGCCAGCTCGGTTGGTGGAACCTCGGGTGTTAACTAGCCAGGTGGCCTTGGCTAAATGCTGTTCCCAACCTTTAAAAGTCCCCCCGCCTAAAGCTTTCAAGGTGGTTTTTAGCAGACCATTGCATCGCTCCACTTTGCCAGCAGCAGGTGCATGATAAGGAATGTGGTACACCCACTCAATGCCATGTTCCCTAGCCCAGGTGTTTATGAGGCTATTTTTAAAATGAGTCCTGTTGTCTGATTCAATTCTCTCAGGGGTACCATGCCTCCACAGGACTTGATTTTCAAGGCCCAGGATGGTGTTACGGGCAGTGGCGTGAGGCACAGGGTAGGTTTCCAGCCACCCAGTGGTGGCTTCTACCATTGTGAGCACATAGCGCTTGCCATGGCGGGTTTGAGGCAGTGTGATGTAATCAATCTGCCAGGCCTCTCCATACTTATATTTAGACCACCTTCCACCATACCACAGGGGTTTCACCTGCTTGGCTTGCTTGATGGCAGCACACGTCTCACAATTATGGATTACCTGGGAGATACAGTCCATGGTTAGATCCACCCCTCGGTCTCGTGCCCACTTATAGGTGGCATCTCTGCCCTGATGGCCTGAGGCATCATGGGCCCATCAAGCTAGGAACAGCTCCCCCTTGTGTTGCCAATCCAAATCTATTTGTGACACTTTTATCTTTGCAGCCTTATCCACCTGTTCGTTGTTTCGGTGTTCCTCATTAGCTCGGCTCTTGGGGACATGGGCATCTACATGACGGACTTTCACAGGTAGTTTCTCCACCCTAGCGGCAATGTCCCGCCATTCATCAGCAGCCCAGATTGGTCTTCCTCTACGCTGCCAGCTGGCTTTCTTCCACCTTTCCAGCCAACCCCATAGAGCATTGGCTACCATCCATGAATCAGTGTAGAGGTAAAGCTTTGGCCACTTCTCTCTTTCAGCAATGTCCAGGGCCAGCTGAACGGCTTTGAGTTCAGCAAGTTGACTCGATCCCCCCTCTCCTTCTGTAGCCTCTGCGACCCGTCGGGTGGGGCTCCATACAGCTGCTTTCCACTTCCTATTTGCCCCCACAATACGACAGGAACCATCAGTGAACAGAGCGTAGCGTGTTTCATCTTGTGGCAGTTGGTTGTAAGGTGGAGCTTCCTCTGCGCGAGTTACTTGTTCTTGCTCCTCTTCATCTGTGAGGCCAAAGTCTTCACCTTCAGGCCAATTTGTAATTATTTCTAAGATCCCAGGGCGATTCGGGTTTCCAATACGGGCGCGCTGTGTGATGAGAGCAATCCATTTGCTCCACGTGGCATCGGTGGCATGGTGGGTTGATGGAACCTTTCCCTTGAACATCCACCCCAGCACTGGCAGTCGGGGTGCAAGGAGAAGTTGGGCTTCCGTACCAATTACCTCTGAGGCGGCCTGGACTCCTTCATAGGCTGCTAGGATTTCCTTCTCGGTGGGAGTATAGTTGGCTTCAGACCCTCTGTAACTTCGGCTCCAGAATCCCAGTGGTCGACCTCGAGTCTCGCCAGGCACCTTCTGCCAAAGGCTCCAGGACAGACCATGGCTCCCGGCTGCAGAGTAGAGCACATTCTTCACTTCTGGTCCTGTCCTGACTGGGCCAAGGGCTACTGCATGAGCAATCTCCTGTTTGATCTGGGTGAAGGCTTGCTGCTGTTCAGGGCCCCAGTGGAAATGGTTCTTCTTGCGTGTCACCAGGTAGAGAGGACTTACAATCTGGCTGTACTCGGGGATATGCATCCTCCAGAAACCTATGGCGCCTAGGAAGGCTTGTGTCTCCTTCTTGTTGGTTGGTGGGGACATCACTGTGATCTTGTTGATGACTTCGGTAGGAATCTGACGTCGGCCATCTTGCCACTTCACTCCTAGGAACTGGATCTCTTGGGCAGGTCCTTTGATTTTGCTCTTCTTGATGGCGAAGCCGGCTTCCAGGAGAATTTGGATGATTTTCTCTCCTTTCTCAAACACTTCTTCCGCTGTGTCCCCCCACACAATGATGTCGTCGATGTACTGCAGATGTTCTGGAGCCTCATCCTTTTCCAGAGCAGCCTGGATCAGTCCATGGCAGATGGTGGGACTGTGCTTCCACCCCTGGGGCAGTCGGTTCCAGGTGTACTGCACGCCCCTCCAGGTGAAAGCAAACTGAGGTCTGCACTCTGCTGCCAGAGGGATGGAGAAAAATGCATTTGCAATGTCAATAGTGGCATACCACTTTGCTGCCTTGGACTCTAACTCATACTGGAGCTCCAGCATGTCTGGCACAGCAGCACTCAGAGGTGGAGTCACCTCATTCAAGGCACGATAGTCCACAGTCAATCTCCATTCTCCGTCAGATTTGCGCACAGGCCAGATGGGGCTGTTAAAGGATGAGTGGGCCTTGCTGACCACCCCTTGGCTCTCTAGCTCACGGATCATCTTGTGGATGGGAACCACAGCATCTCGATTAGTCCTGTATTGCCGGCGGTGCACTGTCGAGGTGGCAATTGGTACTTTTTGGTCCTCCACCTTCAAAAGTCCGACTGCAGAAGGGTTCTCTGATAGTCCAGGCAAAGTGTTCAATTGCCTCACGCCCTCTGCCTCGACAGCAGCTATTCCAAAAGCCCACTTGAGTCCTTTCGGGTCTTTGAAATAGCCGTTACGGAGGAAGTCTATGCCCAGAATACATGGAGCCTCTGGACCAGTCACAATGGGATGTTTTTGCCACTCCCTCCCCGTCAGGCTCACCTCGGCTTCAACCAGGGTCAACTGCTGTGATCCCCCCGTCACCCCAGCAATAGAGATGGATTCTGCTCCTGCAAGTCCCGATGGCATTAGGGTACACTGCGTACCTGTATCAACTAGTGCTTCATATTTCTGTGGCCCTGATGTGCCAGGCCATCGAATCCACACAGTCCAAAAAACACGGTTTTCCCGTACCTCTACCTGGCTAGAGGCAGGGCCCCTCTAGCACTGGTCATCATTCCCTTCCTGGTCATACATTTCAGAGGTTCCTTCAAGGGGATCTGACCCATCATCTTCCCTTCTATTGTACCTAGCAGGTCGGCCACGGGAAGCTGAGGCTACCTTCGCTTTGGCAGAGCCCCCTCGGCCAGCATTTCCCTCCTTAAGCTGACGCACCTGTGCTGCCAGGGCAGTAGTGGGCTTCCTATCCCACCTCCTCATGTCTTCCCCATGGTCATGCAGAAAAAACCACAACTCAGCTCGTGGGGTGTACCCTCTCTCTCTAGCTGGGGGACGTCGGGCTCTGGTATTGGGGCCTGTGACTCTCACTGGTGCCACATTGATCCTCCTCATCTCGTCCCTAATCTCCTCCCTCAGGTCCTTCATCTCCTCTTTAATCTCCTTGCTGAGGTCTTTAACCACAGCAGAGACCTGAGCCTGCGTTGGGTCACTGATCACACTTGCATAATACCTGAGCCTGTCAACTACTGAACCCACCGTCTCTCGATTGCCATCAACATTAATAGTTGCAAGGTAAGGGGCATGATGGTCTGGCCCTCGCCTTATAAAGTTCCACATCATTGGCGTGGTGCACCTGACCTTATCAGGGTCATTTTCGTGCTGTCCATCCCCCCCAAAGAGCATCTCCATTATGGCTGCTTCTCTCAGCCGTTGGATCCCTTCCTCAATGGTCTTCCAGGTCAATTTACGGTAGGGATCCTGCATTTGGTCTTTGTTGTCAAACTTCTCTCTTACACCCATTAAAAGCCTCTCCCAGAGAGAAAGGGGCCCTGTCTCCCTCACGAACACTTTGTCAACAGCCGGGTCTTGGGCCAAGGGTCCCAAATTCCTTTCTTCATTATTATCCAACTGCACACCTGGGCCCATAAGGTCCCAAACCCGAAGTAACCAGGTTAGGAAAGCTTCGTGCGCCCATCGCTTAACATCATCCCGCAGATTACGGAGAGTATCAAAGTTGAAGGACTCAGTGATGATTATGGGCTCGGATTCTACTGCTGGTTGTGAGGGCAATGGCTCCCCATCATCATTAACTGGGCGTACTGATTTGGTCTTATACTTTGTACGCACCAGAGGGGCAACTTTGGCTGGCTGTGGCTGCTCTTGGGATTCAGCTGGAACCTGGATGGTCATAACATCTGTAGGTTCCACTGCTGCACCATCAGACTCTTTCCCTTTGGGGCGAGAAGAGGGTTTTATACCTGCTAGGGAGATGTATTCCTTCAGCAGCTGGTGTATTCTGTGTATCATCTCTTCCACTAGCACCCCCACCCATTCTGGACGGTTTGTTTCTGAGGCAGGCTGTTGGACAGGGTCAGGCTGTGGGGTATCCCCAGGCTCTGCGACAGCCTTGGGCTCTGTGGCTGCATCCCTATTCCCTGGCACAGGTGTTGGAATGGTTACCCAGGGTATTTTCACCTTATCCCGGAATGCAAGGTAGGATAAACTTATCAGCTACAGCAACATCAGCCACTGTATGATATCATAAGCATTTAGAGAATTTCCAAACCTTTCGAGCATTAGTTGGGTAGGCCCAAAGTAATGAATAAAAGGTTGAGAGGAACCTTCTCCTGGCGTTATCTCCTCACAAAAAGTACCATTACCAAATAAACTCCAAAAACATGTACTGACGGTGTCAAAAAACTGTAGCCATGTGCCTGCCGTTAAAATGAACTGAAAGATCCAGAAATTCTTCACCCTATTGGCCCATTGTGCAAACTGGATGACAGCCACAATAACCTTAGTTATAGGACCCATGTTTAGGTAGGGAGCTGCAAATGGGAAAAATGTGGTCACAATTATGTGCCAACCAAACCAGGGTATACTCAGCATAGTACCACTTAATGAGGTTTTCATGTTCACCACACTAAAATAGGTCTCACAGAAACTGTTATTCCTTTTTCTTCCAATGCCTTCGTGCCCCACGTTGGGTGCCAAGATCTGTCTTGGTTTGAAAGACAGGTGTCTGCCAAGAGAGGCTGAACCCTCCCCTAGAGCAGAGGATGTGATTTTCCTTCCCCTCCTCCCTCCGAATTATTTAATTTTGTAAATCAAGGGCTTTCAGGCAAAGGTATGGGAAGAAGGAGTATCAGTTCTTTACTAGTATCTATAAACAAACAATAACAATAATAGCAAGCCACAACTAGAACCAGAAAACCAAACAGCAGATAACGTGAGCTGCTGAACCTTTTCCCGTGTGGTGTAATCACGGTTGCAAGCAGCAGGGGCGCTGTTGAGCTCCCGGCCGGCCAGGGCAGGAGCGATGACTCCCGAGCGGCTGCAGGTGGCGCTGTGGCGCAGGGTCAGGTCACTGTCCGGCAACTGCAATGGCGACGGGCTGAGGAACACGCAGCGCAGCAGGAAACAGCTCAGGGCAGCGAGGGAACAGGGCAGCAGGAGCGGGCGCTCTCTCTCTCTCTCCGGCCAGCGAGAATTTCTGCAGTTACAGCAAACGCCGCGGTCTCGTGCGGCAGAGGGCGGGGGCAGGCAGCAGAGGCCGCGGGACTCTCCCGGCAGCAGCCACGAGGGAACGCAGCCCGGGGGGGGGGGAAACGTGCCCTTCCCCGTGAGGAGAAAAGTTGAATCAAAGCTCACCCAGCCAGGAGGGAAGAGAAACAGGGCACAGTTGGATCTCCTCTGGTAGCAGCTGGAAAGCCAGGAGGCAGCAGCCTCTCCCCTCAGCGTCCGAACCACGAGAGAGAGTGTTCCCCAGCAGGCTCTCCCTTACCTATCCCTGCCCAAAACCTAGCCATTGTCTTTTACAAAAGGCTTGATCACTCTGAACATCGGACCATTTGTAACCTGGCAACAGGAATGGGAAGGAATTCTCAACCCCCAACAATAGGCAGGGCTTGGAGAACCTTTCTCGAGCAAGGATTCCAAGTTTACCTGGAAGAGAGTCCAGCTTTTATAAGCTTAATTTAGCAAGTCAAAGTGACTTGATCACATTTTTAGTGCAGAAACAACTGGGACTGATGGCATATTTCCCAACCAGTTAGGACTAGGGCTTGGCCAGATCCCAGGCCTTAACTGGGAGGGTTTCTCTAGAACATTTTATAAATAAACTTTTATTAATATTAATTAGGAAAGTGTCTTAAAATGATAGTTTTTGCAGATAACTACACAAAGTAATCTGAAATATTTGAAAGTAGCAGGTATTATCATTTAACTTTAACTAAACAATGGTAGTATAGACAAATTTTAAATAACTGAATTGTGCATGTGCAGCATTGTTTGAAACTCTCACTCATTCTTCTGTTTCACCTGTGGAAGATAAAACTGCAAAGGTTTCTGTGAATAGTAATATTAACTAACAAATTTAAAACAACTGGATATTTAGAGGTTTTGATGACAGTAAGCATCTTACAGACTGTGTGTTTACACGGTGTGTTGGTTTGAAAACAAACCAGTGGGAGATCACACGTCAAGATTGAAATTAAAAATAAGTGAAATAATACAAGGAAAAGCACTGACAAAGTCAGATACAACCTAACACCCTGTTAGGGTGGTAGTAGCAGTCCAACTGAAGTAGTCCAGTTGAAGCGGTGATCCTGTGAAGGTCTAGTCTCCAGCTGAAGATCCAGTGGTAGCTCTTGTCCTCTGGGAACCCAGTAGACAGGGCTAGCTCAGGCAGTTCCAAGGCCAGGTTATATCCAGGTGGGAACACCTGGTTCCTCCCTCCTGGGCAGAACATCCCACAATGGGATGAGATAAGTCTATGAGTCACACGGTGGGTCCCTGATGGCCCATTGTCTGTCATGCGGGGTGGGTCATTAGCAGCTGGTAACAGCTAACGGCCCACAGCTGGTGGTAATAGAATACTTAACTACATCTATATTGCAACCTAGGACACACGGTTAAATTAGGAAAATTTCTGTTGTAAATTTTCATCTTATTTTTACAGCTGCAGAACTGTGT
The DNA here is from genome assembly GCF_008360975.1 of Lichenostomus cassidix. NCBI lineage: Eukaryota > Metazoa > Chordata > Aves > Passeriformes > Meliphagidae > Lichenostomus > Lichenostomus cassidix. Next base: position 48,590 of record NC_139510.1, read on the forward strand.
TCTTTAAAATAAATGAGCAAAATGTAATAAAATGTAAACTGGACAAAACTCAAAGTCAACATCACCACAAATGAATAGAACCCAATCCCAACAGAATTTAACAGAAGATAAAACTCACAGAACTTAAAAACCAACAAACATCAAACAGCAACACTCAAATTGAACAGACTTATTCTTAATTGAACCAAAACTCAATGGAATTTAAAATAACAATTGCCTAAACTTAACTTGACTCAAACTTAACATAATGTACTTGTAATAAAACTTAAACTCATTTAACTTTAACAGAACTTAACTCTAACAGAATTTAAACTTAACAGAATTTAAAATGAACATAATTTGTGATGCTTTGGGACTTTTAGCTTTTATGTTTTTGGTGTACTTGTGATTTTCGTGTATAACTTTGGACACCATATAGGATGTTAGAACTCTTGTTCTCAGCATTTTTAGATAAAACAATTCTTTTAAACTTGAACTTCAAGGACAGCTTACTGACTCAGGCTACAAGATATGTAAACAACAGTTAATTGTAGGGAGCAAACTTGCAGTAATTGACATAATTGCTTGAAGCTGTAATTGGAGGATTAAAACTCGATATTTAAATTAATATAACATAAAATATGAAAAACTCGGGAGTTTTTTATTTCGGGTGTAGCTTTTCACTTAGACTTTGTTTGCTTTAAATGCACTTTGAAGGCTTTTTAATAAATTAAAATGTTTTTTTAATTTTCTTAACTTTGTTCAGCTTTTGTCTTAGGTAAGCTCATTAAGGTATGATTTGAACTTAATTTCAATGGCACTTAACAGGTAACAAACTAGTAGCTGATTTATGTAAAATTTACTATAATACAGTATAGCTTCACTTATAGGCCTAATTTACAAATTTAAAATACTTAAGAAGTTAGAACAGCATTCTTAGCATGTTTGCTGTAGTACTGTCACACTCACATACACACAGACATTGTTTTAAGTAATATTTGTAAACAAAAACATTTCTCTAAATTTAGTGAGGTAGATACTTTGGATGCTTTTGCAAATAACATACACGGAGTTAAGCTTAGTGTGAGCTTCACACAGTTAATTGCACTTAATAACTTTTTGTAAATTATTCGATGGTTTGACATAAGGATTTAAGGTTAATTGCTGTAGTTCTATATTTTGTTCAGTTAATATTCACTTTAAATATTCTAAAAAGGGCTTTACTGAATTTGTCTGAGACACTGAGCTGGTTCATAAACTAAGATATTATGCACATAACGATAAATGATGCTTTGAGGAGATAGCTTAAAAATTAACTTTGCTGAGGTATACTTAAGATAAACACTTTTAAAATTGCTTTAGCAAGGAATTTAGCTTTTGTTCAAGGTTTCATCAATTAAGGTGTTATTACTTATCAGGACAAATATTTTACTGTAAGGCTTTGTCATTCTGAAAAGGTAAAAACAAGTTTAAAATATAACTTAGTTGCACTAATTAATAGGGTACTTTGAAAATACATTCACAAAGCGTTCTCCGTCACTGAACAGTGCTATAAAAACAGCTATTTGCTGCAGTTTTCTTAGAGAAGCTGGCATTTTTTCTCTTTTCTCACGTTTCGTCTGGCTGTGGTCTTGCTACTGACTTCTCCCCACCCCGCTGGGCTCACGCGGGGGCCGGAAGGGAGAGTGGGGGGGGTGGGGGGAGCGGCGCCGCTGCTCCCGGCGCTGCTTCTGGGCAGCTTCTTCTGCTTTCTCGGGGAACAATTGTCACAGTCTGGTGCAGGGGAGCTGGGCTGGACCGGGCAGGACCGGGGCTCCCTTTGTCTGAGGGCTGGGAGCGCCAGCACAGGATGCTCGGGGGGGGGGGAGCTCTGGGCTTTCGCCGCTCCCTGGAGATGTTTTGTTTCAGCGCTGCACTGCTGTTTCTGGCTGGGACTGTTGTTGTAGTTGCTGTATTAGTTGCGGTATTTGCTGTGGTTTTAAGGGGCTAGTTGCTGGCTGTACTATTTCTTGGATGGCAGTGCTCATTTGTCGTTCTAATTGCTTCATTGCTTGTTTGAATTGAGTTTTTAGCTTTTCTATATTGTTTTCAAGTTGCTTTTGGTTTTCGGCGGCTGTGTTTTGCTGTCTAATGCTGTTGGTTGGTTCTGGTTCGCTGTCGGAGCTGTCACTCACTTCGTCATCTTTGGGGAGGGGCTGCGTTTCAGGCGTTATTGCTGACGTGAGCAGGTGGGGCGGAGAAGGGGGGGCATGGACGGCTCACAGCACCGCCTACCAGGCTACCTTCCACGATTTCCGCTTTCTCTGCCAGTTGACAGGAAACCGGGGTCGGAATAATTTCCGCTTTTGCTCCCGGATCACGGCGCGTGGCAGGAGCGGCTTTTTCTGCAGGGTCTTTCAGGTTGGGATTCTCCTATTTTTTCAGGAGTTCAGAGACGGTTGAACATGATTCTGCCTTTTGCCCTTTTATCGCTTTTGACTCACTAAACAAACTCTTCATCTCTTTTGCGGATTGTTCGCGTGGCGGCGGCAGCGGGGCGGGCTCGGACGCGGCTGCGCTGTTTGCCGCGGGGGAGACTGCGGATGCTGAGAGCGCCTGGATCGCCGCGGCAGCTACGTTTAATTCTGCTTTCATAGTTTCTAAGGTATTAAATACTGACTGCCAGGTTGTTGCTAGAGCTGCAATTTCTTTGTTTCCTTTGTTTTGTATCATTTGGTCAAAGAGCATCCCGCCCACCTCTTGCCACTCCGATACGGTAAATAGCAGAGGGGATGTATTTAGAAAATTGTTCTTTCTAGCATAGGAAACAAGTTTATCTAGTTCTTTATCTTTTACTGCTCCGTCTCGCCTGGCGAGAATGTTAAGCAGTAATTGCTGAGCTGCTGAAAATAAGTCCATGCTCGCGGTGCAGAGCAAGGGTGCGACACTCCTCACCTTGACTGTGACTTCTCGTCTCCAGCCGGCGTCTCCGCTGCGACCTCCCCCCCGCTCTCACCACTCAACCGATACAATCTTCTGGCGGCGTCGCAATTTCGTACTCTGAGTACAGACGTGTTCGAAACACAGTGTCCGGAATCCCTGTTCCAGGGCACCAAAATTTGGGGGTCGCCCGACTATGATTCACGCATCTTCACAGAAGTATTGGTGTCATGTCACTTTATTTTCAGGAAGCAAGCATTTTTATATACAAAAATGCCCTGTTCATGTGTCTAATCTACTCTGCTAATTGGCTGAGGCTCTTTATCATGCTCTCTAAGTATTAGCTAATGTTCTGTCTAGGTAACTGCTTTATCTTGTTTGCATTTTTTTATGATGCTCACATTTCTTGGCTCCTTACATTCTGCTATCTCCTGGGAAAGGCACCTTAGAGCCAGTCACACAGTTGAATTAAGCTTAAGAAACATATTCATGTGGCTTTGTTCTGCAAGCTAGTTTCCAACATTAACTCTTTTGTGAGAGACAAAGGCTGTGGTTGCTGTGGCTGGGTGTGGTGAGGGGAAAGGCATTCTGACCCTTGGGACGAGCACTTGCTCGCTGGGCACCGGCAGCGACGGAGGGAAGCTGCTGCCTGTCTTCTGGCTGCGACCGCAGGACGTCCAGCTGTGCACTGCCTTCTCCTCCTGGCTGGGTGAGCTCTTGCTTGGGAAAAGGCGCGGCATCCCAACCCTTTTTCCTCGCCGGGAGCACATGCCTGCCCGGCTGCATTTTTTGCAACAACTGCGAAGGAGCTCAGCTGTTGCTGCCCCCGCCCTGCTCGCTGGAACGCACTGCAGCGTCTGCCATAACTGTGGGGTTTCTGCCACCTTTGCTGGCTAGCCTGGGTGAGCCATTCCTGCCGCTCCAGCTCACTGCTCTGAGCTTCCTGCTGCGCGCCATCCTGCTGTCCAGCCTGGCTGCCATTACCAACCAGTGAGACAGACCTGACCTCGCGCCACAGCGCCACCTGAAGCTGGTGGGAGTCATCGCACCTGCCCTGCCTGGCTGGGAGCTCAACAGCGCCCCTGCTGGCTGTGACCGTGACTGCACCAAACGGGAAAGTGCTTGGCAGACTAGGGACATCTGTTACCGGGTTTCTGGGTTTTGTTTGTTGTTGCTATTCTTGTTGTTGCTTGTTTACTTCATTATAGATACTAGTACAGAACTGTTATTCTTTTTCCCATATCTTTGCCTGAAAGCCCTTGATTTCAAAATTATAATAATTCAGAGGGGAGGGGGGGGTCATATTCTCTATTTTAAGGGAGGTTTCCACCTGTCTTTCAAACCAAGACAGTAGCTCCTCTGTGAAGTTACTCATTACAGAACTAACTTCATGAGCTGTTTTTACTGATTCTGTTAAGGCAGCAATGCTAATAGTAGGCAACAAGCCAAGCAATAAATCTCTTTGTTTGGACTCCTTTAAAAACAAGTGGTTTAGTTACACGACTCTTGATTCTCCTTCCCATTCCCATGTAAGATTCACAGGAATACATAGTTCCACCTGCTAATGTAGGAGTGTGCGATTCATCCATTCCACAAGCCCCTGAGAGGAGGGGTTGTGGGAGATTCCAAAGGAGTGGCAAACACCCCAGGTCTGTGAAAACAGAGCAACAGAATTAGATTGATATGCAGGGCCATTGTCAGTGTGAATTTCCTGCGGCTGACCCATTGTTGCAAATGCATGGAGAAGGTGACAACAAACATCCTTTGCAGATTCACTGGTGCATGTGGTGGCTGTTGAGCTCCCAGCCGGGCAGGGCAGGTGTGATGACTCCCGAGCAGCTGCAAGTGGTGCGAGGTCAGGTTGGTCTCACTGGTTGATAATGGCGGACAGACCAGGCAGTCAGGCAGTGTGCAGCAGAGAGCTCAGAGCAGGGAGCTGGAGCAGCAGGGCTGGCTCACCCGGGCTAGCCAGCAAGGGTGGCAGAAACTCCACAGTTATGGCAGACACTGCGGTGCCTTCCAGCCAGCTTGGCGGAGGCAGCAACAGCCGGACTCCTTCGCAGTTTCAAAAAAAAAACAAAAAAATGCAGCCGGGGAGGCGTGTGCTCCCGGTGAGAAAAAAGGGTTGGGATCTTGCACCTTTTTTCCAAACAAGAGCTCACTCAGCCAGGAACAGAAGGCAGTGCACAGTTGGGAGTCCCGTGGTTGTGGTCGCAGCCAGAAGCAAAGCAGCAGCTTCCCTCTGTTGCTGCCGGTGTCCAGCCAGCAAGTGAAACTTCCCCCCACGGCCAGAGTGCCTCCTCCCGTCACCACACCCAAGCCACAGCCTTTGTCTCTTAGAAAAGAGTTAATGGCCCTGAGCACCTACCTGGTCGTTGGTTCTCTAGTAACAGGGATGGAGAAAATTCCATTCCCCCCCCCAACCTTCCACACATGCAAATTTTGGCACTGAATTTGAATCATGGTTACCAACTATGCAGATAACAGGGACAAAAGAACAATTTAAATCACATCATCCTGTGATAAATACATATCATAATGTTGGCTTTTCGCAAATATTACAATGGATACTATGTGTGTTATTTTAATTCTTTTTTTTACAAAGGTAGCCTTGCTGTGAAAAATTGCAGTGTAATGATGACTAAGGTCTTTCTTTCTGGTGCTAGCTGAGCTTAGACTTAGTAGTGAAATAGCTGTTATAGTTTTGTTAGAATGCTTGAAGTGTCTGCTTGAACTGGATCCCATCCCCCGGCCGGACCCTGCCTCTGACACTGCAACTATCAGCTCCTGGCGCTGCAGGAACCACAATCTGGGAGTGAGAACAGATCAGTGACAGACGACTGCGCATGCTGCCAGGAGGCGGATCAGTTCCCAGAACGTGCAAAAGAGTTTGGAGGAAAATATGAATATGCATAACTGTTTATGAATATGCATTAGGCTGAAGAGTATGTAAAGGGTGTCTCTGTCCATACCAGGTGTGCTTTTTTGGCTGAATGCCAAAGCACCCAGCACTGACCTTTTGCTTTTATCTGTCCCCTATTGTCTTTTATGAAACCTTTTTAACCCTAACAGGAGATTGGACCTCGTTTTTCACAACCCTGATTTGTATCAGTCTCGGTTTTCCAGTTATTTCAGGAACAGAGGTCTTGCAGCAGTGAATTCAAAATTCTCTGTCAGTAACTTTGGCTTCATTGAGGGTAATCAGGACTTGGAATGGTCCTTTCCACTTAGTTTGTAAAGTCACTGTCTCCATTTAGCATAGATCCAGTTTCCCGGCTGGAATAGATGGGCAAGTGCATCTGGATAACATGACAAATCTCTGGAGCTTCTGCAAAGTGGAACTTAAAGCTGTTAAATACCTCTGTAAGTCAATTTGCCCCTCATATATGAATTTCCCCTGTAATATACAAAATTTGATATGGCCTGCTGTGGCTAGCACAGGCCTTCCCCGTGAGAATTATTCTCTCTCTTCTTCTTGTGTTTTATAAACAAAGATAAAGTTTGGATGTTATTAAAAACAGTTTCTCGGATGTGGACAGTTCAGGCCTGGCCAGTCAGGCCTAGGGGGAGGTTTCGAACTGACCAATCTGAGTGACCTTTGAAAAGTCTATATAAGATGGAATTAAATAATAAATGCTTCTTCTGGATGCCACCTTTTGAACCTGGGTCTTCTTACTCTGCTAGCGGCTCAACAGCGACAGCCTGCCATGCAGTATTTCATAAGGACTTATGTTGTCTCCGCTTTGATTGTATGCAGATTCTCAGTAAGGCTATAGGCAAGGCTTGAACCCATGTCATGGATGTTTCTGACAAATTTTACTAATCTGTGTTTTGAGGGTTCCATTCACACATTCAGCCTTACCACTTGTCTGGAGTAAGTAGGGAATTTACAGATCTCAAGCAATTCCCAAAAGTTGATTAACTTCCCCAATCACTAGGGGACCAATCCCAAAGGAACCCCAAACCTTGGAATTATATGATTGAGTTAAACTTTCACCACCTCTCTTGCTGCATTAGAAAGACAGGGATAAGCTTCAGACCATCCACTAAAGGTGTCAACCAACACCAATACATACCTGTATCCTTTTTGCATGGTAACTCAGCAAAAACTCTTTGTAAATAATCTCCAGGAAAATCCCCTGCCTCTGTTATTTCTAACACAACTCTTTTGTGCATGTTTGGGTTGTTTCTACAGCAGCTTTCACATTTGCTTGTTATAGACTGTACAATATCAGTCATTTCCCTTTCTATTACTACCTTCTTCAGATGTTCCAAAAGGTTATTTGTTTCCCCTATGTTTGCCTTTATGTTCTCGCTGAGGTGGGACTACAATTTGTCCCTCTGGTGTAATAGTCCATTCACTTACTTTGATTTCAGCCTTTTTGCCAGAAAACTGATGATCTTTCTGCTCACACTTTGGGGCAAACCTTGACAGACCAATTTCCTTCTGTGGCATCACTGTTAAGATGCCCTTTTCTGCCCCTTTTATTTCATGAGCAAGATGATTCTCTAATTCGGGGGTTGTTTCCCCATCTTGATGAGCCTTGCAATGCATAAAGGCTGCTTCTCTAAACTCCCAATCTAGATCTTCTGGAGGCACATCCTTCAGGTCTGGTCTGCTGGAATAGGCTTCTTCCACGGTCTGCAAACAGTCACACTCAGATATATTATCAGTGTTGAGAACAGACATACCAGGGCTCACAGCAGGTGTTTTCAGAATAGCATTACCCTGTTCCAATAACATGGCATGAGGTACCTGCTGTTGGTGTTCACAGAACAAACTTACGGTGAGGCACCTCTTAGATGCAGCAATTCTTGGCTGCTGGTGGAATGCAGCAATTCTCAGCTGCTGGTTGTGTCAGAAAACAATATAACTATAGAAATTTTATTGTATCTCTCTAGTTAGTTTTAACTTAACTTTACCTAGGGAAAAGGAGCTTTCTTTAGTTTTTTAAGAGATATAGTATCACCCTAAGGAGATGGGATTAACATACCACGGAGTGGGAGTGACCCTGAAGATAACTAGAAAGATAAAGACCATTAACAGAACATCTACAGGACATTGTGGCCACCCACCGAACTTCCGAAGGTCTTGGGGTTATCTCAAACATTTACCAGATGCCACCTCCAGCAGGGATGAAGGCATCTGATCCGAAACAGGAATGATAAGAAACACTGAAGAAGGAAATACCTAATTAGCATCAGAAGCGAAGAGATTCAGATCCAATAAGAAACCTGAATATCAGAGGTTACTCAACTCTGGTCCAATGAAACTTTAAACAATGTATCTCTATGGGGCTTTGACTGTATAAAATTCGGGAGAAAATTCCCTGAAGGTATGTGTTCTTGGAATACTTTCCTAGGCACATCCTGGCCAGCAAATAAAGTAATGCCTGATTCTCTATCACTTCAAATACAGTGTTAGAGGGTTTTTTCTTTTTCCCGCAGATTCGGTGACAATTTTTGGCGACTCCGCCGGGACGAGGCTGTTGATCACTCCACGGACTCCGGGAACGTGAATGTCTCCCCAGCGCGCACGGGGATTTCATCCGGAGAGACCTCTCGGTCCCCGGAATCCGGTGAGTTCAACACAAGATCCCATGTTTTTGTTTAAGGCATTACTTTGGGGTAAAATACAAGGGTGACGGTTTAATTAGATACTGGAAAAATCATTAGTGATGCATGCATGTTGTCCCGGTTTCCTAGTTTGAGTCTAGGTGCCAAACCCCTGTGTTTCCGAGTTCAAGTCTCGGTTGCCTTGGTTACGAGTTCAAGTCTTGGTGTCATCTTCCTGTGTTTCTGAGTTCGAGTCTCGGTCGCGTTTGTTCCCAGTTCGAGTCTGGGTTGTCTCAGTTCCAAGTTTGAGTCTCGGAGCCCGGTGTGTGAGTTTGAGTCTCAGTTGCTTTGGTTCCAAATTGGAGTCTCGGATTGTGTCGGTTCCGAGTTAGAGTCTCGGTGTCCAGCCGCCGCGCGGTTTCGGGTTTGAGTCCCGATACCTAGTTAAAACGCAATTACAGAGTATCTTGGAGTTCAAGTCTCCTGCCTAGGTTACAGTGAGAAGGGTTTTTTTTTAACAGAGTTTGCTCCGGTGCTTTTGAATTTTTGAATGTGTGTGAGTGTACTGTGTGTGTGCAAATTACCTGTTAACTTGTGTGTTTTACCGGTATAAAAACCCACGCGGGGATGCCTGTGAAATATAAATAACTTGCTGAGTGTTGAAACATTCTGAGTGATTGTGGAATCGTTGTGTGTACTGTTCTCTGTGTGTGCTAATAAGTATACCTCTGCGACACCTGTGTGTGTGTAACTGGCATTTTTGGTAGCTACACAATTCGATATGGGTTCAAAGTTATCGTCACCTACTCGGGAAGGAGGTATACCCAGGAGTTCACCCCGGGGTTGTATTTTGCAAAATTGGAAAAAGTTTAAAGGCCCCTCTTTAACCTGTAAACAGTTAATAGAATACTGTAACCGCTGGTGGCCCAGTTATCTATTAGATCAGGAAGAATAGCTTTGTAACGGGTGTTTAGATTCTGAAACAATCCTGCAGTTAATGCTATATTGCTGGAAAAAGGAAAAGTGGAATGAAATACCTTACATAGATTTGTTCTGTGAGTTGAAAAATGACTTAGATTTACAGAAGAAATGTGGTTTGTTACCTAGGGAAACAAAGCAGTCTGTGATACTGGCTTTAAAGAAGGACAATAAAAGTGAATCTCTGGAATATAGTTGTGTAGAATGTTGTGGTGGGAAGAAGTGTCAGAAGCATGATTCTGTAGAGGAAGAGATTGAATTTTTAGTTTCCCCTCAAAGAAGGGAAAGGGGGGCAGCCGCTGGGGAGCCTCCCGCAGCACGGGATGAAGAGGGAACGAGTGGGCATGCTGAAGGTGAAGGGATGTTGAGTCCGGTGGCAAGTAGAACCCGAAATGGAATAAGAGACAGGAATGGGGAAAGGGGGGTAATTCAAGCTCCACTCCGGCAAGCTGCCGGGGCAGAAGGACCGGTTACTGTTAAAGTGCCGTTTTCAGTAGCAGATTTAAAATCCTGGAAAGAGCTTGCAGGATCATACAGGGAAGATCCTGAGAAAGTGACTAAGATTTTCGAGACTATTATTAGAACGCAGGACCCAGACTGGTTAGACATTCAAGTGGTATTGGATTCTTTGCTAACCCAGGGAGAGAAAGTTATGGTGTTGGCAAAAGCAAGAGAAGAAGTAGAGAGACTCCATGCTCAGAATGCTCAGCCAGGAACCTTAGATCAGTGTGATAAATATATATATTAATATAGTGTTGGCTTTTCGTAGATATTCATTGTGTGTATGGTTTTATTCTTTTTTTACAGAAGTAGTCTTGTCATAAAGATAGAGGTATATAACCAATGTTTTAATTTCTGTTATGAACTAGATTTCGATATTGTAGTAAAAAACTAACAAAAGTAGTTTAAAAGACTTTTCTTTACTAACCACACTACCTGCTTGACTGGATAACACCCAAAAAGAAGACCTGCCACTGATACCTGACTATCAGCCTATAACCAGATGCAAGGACTACGGACCCAAGCCCAAACTGGGAGACGATAACCAAGACTGGAAGAAACCACAGCCAAAAAAGCGAATGCTCTAAAAAGGCGGGACCAAGGAGGAGCCATGCAAAACAGTTCTTGGAACATGCAAAATAGTTTTGAGAAAAGTTTGAATATGCATGAATGCTTATGAATAGGCATGAGGCTGACGCAATACAAAGAGTATTTAAGACGACTCCCTCAATGGCAGGTGTGCTTCTTGGCTTAGAGCCAAGCACCCAGCACCGTTTCTTTGCTTTATTGTTTGGTGTCCCCTATTGTCTTTTATTAAACTTTTAAATTTCAACAGGAGAGTGAAGCGTGTTTTTCACAATCAGCATTTCCCACTGACAGATCCGCGGTGGGACCCCAATAACCCAGGGCACAGGGAGCTATTGACTCGGTATCAGAGGTTGATTACATTTGGCATAAGACATGGTATCCCAAAAGCTATAAATATATCAAAGCTGTATCAAATAGTCCAAGGAAAAGATGAACCCCCTTCTGACTTTTATCAGCGACTTTTAGATGTGGCCAGGAAATATACTAATCTGGATCCTGAAAGAGAATGTGATGCATTGCTGTTAACAACAATATTTGTGGGGCAATCTGCTCCAGACATTAGAGTAAAACTTCAAAAATTGGAGGGGGAAGATTCTAGAAATATAAACAAATTACTGGATATAGCCTGGAAAGTTTACAGCAACAGAGAAGACATTAGAGATGCTAAACTCATAGCAGCTATAAGAGGCCAAAGAGACAGTCCTCATGATGCCTCAGGGGGAGGCAGTCATCCTGAAACCCCAGGGAGGGGCGGTTATCGGGGAATCCCAAGGAGGGGTGGTTCCCAGGGACTCAACTCTGGTCCAATGAACTTTAAAACAATGTATCTCTATGGGGTTTTGACTGTATAAAATTCGGGGGAAAATTCTCTGAAGGCATGTGTTCTTGGAATACTTTCCTAGGCACATCCTGGCCAGCAAATAAAGTAATGCCTGATTCTCTATCACTTCAAATACAGTGTTAGAGGGTTTTTCTTTTTCCCGCAGATTCGGTGACAGTTGGATGCAGCAATTCTTAGCTGCTGCCTTCTCCAGTTCTCCAGTTCCTTTGCCAGCTGATTTCTGGATATTGTTGGGCTGTTCTTTATACTCTCAGATAAGACTGTCTCAATGAGCTGGCCCCTTTTCCCTGTTTTAGGATTCTTCCACTGAACAGCAAAGAGTCCTTGGCCTTTCTTATTCACAGGGATGCAGGAGAAGGTATTTTTGGAATTTAATTCAGTAAACCATCCTAAACTATCTGTTATATTCCTCCTTTTGCAAAATTCCAATAGATCTTTCTTAGGAGAATTTGGCAAATAGAGAAACTGATGAATCATCCAGTGTTTCCCGAATCCATATTTCAAAGGTTGGAAGAAAGGTCTTATATCTCTTACCCCTGTGGCACTAATAGGTCTTACAGTACCTTGACTCAGTTTCTTTTCTAAGGTGTTTATTGAAACAGGACTTTCTTTGCTTACAACCTGTTTTAAAGGAGCTTGGGAAAGGGCTCCTTTTCCTTTGATGTTTCCTTTTTGGGTAGCAAAGAAGAGAGGGGCTGTCGGCGATGTATTTGGGTACTCAGCCTGGTTCATGCAAAGTCCGATTTATTGTACAGAAGGCATCGTTTTTATACAGTTACAAAGTATAACTTTAGCCGTTACAAGAGCTTGGTCTTAATGGGTTACTGATCACCTTCATCATTCCCAATCACCCCTGCTAATCACCCATCACAAGGTAAACATAGTTTTGCCTCAGTATCAGTCTCCTGCCCCTGCCAGGGGCTATTCAGGTTAATTTCTCTTAATTGTCCCACATTAACTGATATCTAGAGATCTCGATGGCTGCAACCCTCAGATTGCTTCCACCCAAACTGCCACATTTACTGATAACAAAAGACTTCCGCAGCTGCTGGAATTCGCAGCTGACACGTCGTACTGCAACAAGGGGCAGCTAGAGTAGCCCCACTCCAGCAGACCCACGCAGCAGGGCAGGAGATACATATACCCGGGGATACCCTCGGCACGACCGTTTCTCCTGTGTTCGCCCCTTGCCGCTGCTCACAGCCGCTTTCGTTTCCGTGTCGCTCCTAAACAAAACTCGTTACTATGGAAACCGTGATCGAACCGTCCGTAGAAGCTGTGTTCCCGCCCGCAGGGGTGACATCAGCTTTTCCGAGCAGCTCAACCCCGCCTCTGCCCCCGCACACCGCAGCAGCAGAAGCGGCACTGCCCAGGGCAATGACGTCGCCGCCCTCGAGTCCCGCACCCCCAGCCCGCCCTGGGCCAGAGCGAGCAGGCAGACCGGCCCTCCCGGGCCCAGGGGCGGCGGGCTGGCCGGGCCATGGCCGCGCAGTGGTGGCGGGCCCCCCGGCTGCCCAGACGCGAGCTGCCATGGCGGTCCCGGCCCTTTACCGGGGCCCGGCACCGCCGCCTCTCTGCCGCTTCTCCCGGCCGTTACCAGGGCAACGGCCGGGGCCACCTCAGCCACAGCTGTTACAGTGGCTGTTACCCCCCCCTTCCGTCACCGGGGGCATGGCTTCCAGGCGCTGGCCCGGCAGTTCTGGAGCCCGCCCTGCTCTAAAACTTCGGATAGAAGGCTACAAAATCCCTTCCTTGCTCACAGCAGAAGCTGGGCCCCTTTCTGAACCGGTCCACTTCAACCCCCCGAGGTCCAAGACCTCCCTTTCCACGGACGGAATGTAGGAAGCAGGGGCCGTTCCTCCACTTTGTTATAAATGAAGTCATGGAGTCGGCTTTTGTAAAGGGTTATGGGGTATTTCTTATGGTTATTTGTTAATGGTTGTGTATATGTTATGGTTACCTCTGCTAATTTGTTATGACTAACTGTTAAATGTTACGGTTAAGAAAGGGGAGAGAAGTGGGTGTTAATTAGCATAAGGGGAGAGCTGGGCAAGCAGCTAAGCTATCAGAAGACCCTAGAAATGACGAGCCAAGGAGGACTGAAGACAACGAGCCAATCGGAGCACCTTAAGGAGGCGGGGTTAGGGGTTATAAAAACTGTATCCCCTAGCAAGGTGTGCCTCTCGCTACCCCCATCGGTGGCTAAGCACGCAGTGCTGTTCCCTCTACTTGGTGGAACGAGTTTTTCGTTTTGTCCCCTATTGTCTTTTTGTTAATAAGTGCTTAAAATTTTACAATAGTGAGCTTAATTTCTCACAATCTCCCGCCGTAGCGCAATCTGAGCTTTCCCCGGCCGCTCCGTGGAACCTGTAGAAAGCGGGGGCCTTTCCCCCCTCTTCCCCCCCATGGAGTGAGCCAGGCCCTCCCCGGCCGCTCCGTGCCCAGGCGTCCCCAGGCGAACCCCCCCATTCAAAACCCGTGCGTGTTAAACACGCAAGAAACTTTCGCATTGTAATTTGCTTTCCTTCACCAATGAGCCGGTGGCACACACATACCCCGCCTCCCCCCCTCAGCCTTGCTGGGGCGGGTTGGAAAAGCGGCGAAGGAAAAAACTTTGAGAAACTACTCCAAAAGCAATTTCCCCCATCTGACCACGCCGGGTTTTTTTGGGACTGCTAGCAATTACCGACCTTACACAGACACAATACACAACAGACACACAATACACGAGACACACTACACACTACACAACGAAAAGAGCTACCTTTATATTGCCTCCTGCAGGGTCTTGGAACCATGGCTTCCTTGGCCCTCAGGCCGTAGCAGAGGAATTCTTAGGGTTGCCGGCAGGAAAGAATTCTTTGCAATATTTTTCAAGTCTGGTCCACAGGCAGGCTACTAGGTCCCTTTGTCCCATCTGGGTGTTCCAGAATAACTGTTGCCTTTTTCAGCCTAGAAATGAAACTCAAGATAATTTTAATGTAGGAAGTAATATAAAAGTGGATCTTTATTGGAGCTCCAGGGCCAGTTATGGAAGAATATCCACAAAAGTCCACCCCCACGGGGGTAAATACAGTTTTATATGTTTTAGGAAATTAGCATAATTGGTAAAAAACACCAATTAGGAGGACAAGTGGTCATGCAATTCCCCCCAGGTCAAACTCCTCCTCTGAAGCCCCCCACCCTTGGTACTAGCTGTACTTGTTTATGAAAATATGTCTTGAAGACTGATGCCCCAAAAGATAGGCTTGAAATAAAACCCCATAGACCAGTGTCTATAGAGCGGGTATTTGTTTATTGCAGCACTGGAGGTGAGGGGGATCTCTCCACCTAACTCACCCACCTTTGTCAAGTGCTGTGGTTTATTTATACAGTAAATTTTACTTAGTGTTACTATGTCACTATAACATCATCATATATGCCCCGGAACTAATTTACATAACATGATCTCATGGTTATAAATAGTACTTTTGCACCGAGCTTGCGCTTCCCCAGTTCAGTGGTCGTGGGGGTCTCCCTGATGAAGGCTTCCAGAGTCTTCTTTGCATTTGAACTTTTCACCTTCGTCTTCAGAGCATGCACAGTTATGGTATTCCTTGGTCTTTCTGGTTCTAACTGGTTTAAATTCTGTATTCTGTGGCTAACTGGCTTTATATTTGCCAGTTTCTCATTAGTACCATACTTGTCCACCTTTGAAGCTATCCACCTGGTGAGGCTTTTGTCTATTCAACATTTAGCAACTAGTTAACTATATAATAGCCATTACATTTTATAGAAAGTTATAATTGAAGTTATATTAGTATAAAAAGTTATGATTCAGGTTATATAGGTATAAAAGCTATGATTCAGGTTATATTGATCTAGAAAAGTTATAATTCAGGTTATGTTGATATCTTATAACTAAAGCTATATAGGCACCTTGTAACTCTGACCCAAGTTATATAGGCATCAAGACGTTCTCAACCTTGGTTCCCAGGAAAAACCAAGATAGGATAGGTGTTGGAAAACGCAGTTTTCCAGCAAAACTTATGCTAACTGAATAAACCTGAGCAGGGCTTCAGCATTCTCAGGCCTCAGTAAAATTCCAACAAGCTACAGTGGCTTGTTTACCTGAGAATGTTCTGTGGGAAGAATGTCAGGAGAAAGATTAGGGAGTCAGAAGTGTTATGAGAAAAGAATAAGGCAGTTAACAGGAGGATCCCTGAATGTGTGAGAACAGCTGCAGGTGTGTGTGTAACTATGAATAGTAACTTCTGTAACAGTATATAAGTCTCTCGTTTGGTGAAATAAAATGGAGCTTACTTTATATCTCATATTGAGAGT
Source organism: Lichenostomus cassidix (assembly GCF_008360975.1). Taxonomy (NCBI): domain Eukaryota; kingdom Metazoa; phylum Chordata; class Aves; order Passeriformes; family Meliphagidae; genus Lichenostomus; species Lichenostomus cassidix. The sequence goes on from NC_139510.1 coordinate 64,275, forward strand.
GCTGTGAGTTTCCCTCTCGCCGCGATGTCAGATAGGGACCTTGTTCCCCCTAGAGCTTGAAGCTTTGGAATGTGTTTGGTCTTTCTAAGCTGGGGAAAAGGGTAGGGAAAAGTACTGGGAAGGCTACAAATATATAAAAGAATAAAAGGCAAAAATCATCTGGCATCACCAGCAGCCCGAGCAGGCTGGGCAGCTGCCACTTCTACAGTTGGATCTTCATCGAGATTGTTAGCAGGATTGAACCCTGATGCAAAGGAGAGTCTTGGCAAACTTGATAACATACACAGGTGAACAAGCTCTGGCCGGTGAAACCAGAGAAGACTCTCAGTGTGACAGTACTAGAGCTGCTTTTGGCTGTGCTCGGTTTCAGAAAGGAGTTGAGAACCTGGAGGAATAGGTTATCTTGTAAAGCCTTGCTGCTGCCTTATTTCATAGCAGCAATTCATATAATGCAGGTTTTTCTGTAAGTGAGCTGTGGGACCCTGGCAGGGACTGCATGTCCCAGCACATAGCTCCCTCCACACAGCCCAGCTGCTGGTTTGTGCATCTTGGCAGGCTGAGATCTGCAACATTCTGGAAGCTCTGCCTGAGCTGAGGGCAGAGCAGCAGTGAGAACTGGTTGGGCAGGGTTTGGATCAATGTGGGACATTGCCACTGTGGTGTCTCTTGGAGAGGAGGCAGCACCTGCCTTTGCTTCATCTGTGACAGCCACTCCTGTGACACTCTGCTGGATTCCTGCTGACTCTTGTAGGCCCTGCACATGTCCCTTCCCATGGGGGTGGCCAGAATGTGCAGGGATCACAGAGCCCTCCTGTTGCCCCAGTCGTAGAGCTGGCTGTCCTTGGGAAGCTGGGCATGTGGTCCAAGGTCTGCTCTGCAAGTGGGTCAGGGCTGACACAATTATACCCTTTTTATATATTTTTATACCCTTTCTCTTCCCTTATACCCTCTATACACACTGCTTCTACTTTAGCCCCACATGTTTATAATGCTTGTAGTCTGATATTTAGCTTAGTTTGGGGTCTTGCAAAGTAGAAAGACCAAACATTCATACTATCTCAGAACTAGAGGCTCCAACCTTGGACGGAGCCTTCTCTCTGGGACATATTTTTGTAAACTAGGCTGTAGTCTCATGGGAGGGGTGGGAATTAGAATAGGGGGACAATTAATTCATTTGTTAAGTTTCTTATTGGAGGATTTGGGGTAGATATGCTAATTTTAGAGGTCCACAAAATTCTATATGCGTTGCACAGGGTGTGCTTCTCGGCGTGTTTCCACCTTTGATGAGTGTGCACCTAGTGCAGAAATACAGCGGGAGAGGTGAGATCAAAGGGAAACGGTTTTATTGCTAGCTAGCATTCAGGGGAGATCTCCAGGGGGTAGGGCAGGAGTGTGGCCAAAGGGGACCATAAACAGAGGGGGGTTAACAACCCGCTCCACTCCCGCATGGAAGCTGTGAGGAGAGAAGGACGCTTCTCGCTACCAACTCACAGAGAGTCACGCTCTCACAGAGAGTTCAGGGTAGCTGGTGGCTCAAAGGTTAGGGGTGTAGGTTAAACTGCTGGAGGTCAGTAGATCGGACCAAGCCAGGGCATGGCTTTGCGCACATGCTCTTTCGTTCTTTTGCTTTCTTTACTCTGCTGTGGCGTGGGAATCGCAGGTTCGATTCTCATGCCAGAATCTGAACTAAGAGTTTTCTTTATGGCTGTTTCTTTTCCATTTACTAACAAAACATGGGTGGTGTGTCTTCCTCACATTCAAAAATCCCGCGGGATTCCCTGTTGAGCCTGATCTTAAAACACTGGCAGATTCTAACAGGAAAGAGAACCCCCCCTTAACACAGGAGAACTGATGCGACTATCATCGTGGGTGTGGCCTGTTTTAAAACTGAGAGGGGAAGAGAAGTAGCCCCGTTTTGGTAGTTTGGAAAACGAATTAATCACAGAATAACTAGTAAAACTTTGAGCCCAGGGCAAGTTTGAGTTGAGGTATGCGGAATTGTTTTCTATATTCCTGAATTGGGAAGAAGCATAAAAACAAGTGAAAAAGGGCTGTTTTGAGATAGTTTTACAAAAGAAGAAAAGGAAAAAACATAAAGAAAAGCAGCCTCTAACCAGAGCCAAAGAAATAAATAAAATAAACGTGGATTTGATAGTGATACAAAGGAATCAGAAGTTAAGAGATAACTTGTCAGAAACTGCTCACCAAATATTGTGATAATAGCTGCAAGTTCCCCACACCCCTTTCTTAACGACTGTACTTGTCACCTATTGTCCTGCCTTCCCTACTCCACATAGTCCTAGCCACGCCCCCAGTTTTCCCTATTGGTTCCTGTACCCTAACCCCACGTGGCCCTGGCCACTCCCTCAGGTTTCCCCTATTGGTTCCTGTACTCCTAACTCTGCCCCTGTACCTCCCCTGTACCCAGAGGTCACTGGGCCTGTGTGCTGTCCCTGCCCTCTCTGTTTCCATATAAAACCCCTTACCCTCCGCCATCTTGCTGTCTATGCTCCACGTGTGTCTATGCTCCACATGTGGCTGTGCATGTGAGGCCTTCGCCCTCGAGGCATCTCTGCCTCGGGGAGGTCGTTGGCCTCTGCTGCACCATGCGAATAAACATCTTCCATGGACACAACGCATAGACCCTCCTCGCCTCCTTTATCACCGCCGGTTGTGGAAGCAGACGAACCAGAGCTAGCCTTATGGCTCCCCGGCCGGTGAGAGTGCAATGTCCAGCCCTGGGACAGAGGGTTTGGAGCACTGAGGCGCTGAACTGGGCCGGGTAGAGAAGCTCTAGGGTAAAGTCTGCTGCAACATCCTCTAAACCGCAACAAATGGCGCCCAACATGGGGCAGAAGCCACCCTGGAAAGCGTCCCCCTGCAGCCGCAACTGCGGCAGGGGAGTAGTCGCATTTGGGAAGCCATTTCCCTGACGAGAAGCTTGCATTCAGCGAGAAGACCGAAGGGGCGGCCGGTAGCCTCTGGAAAAAAGTCGCGCTTTTCAAGGAGGTCGGCCGAACGGCGGTGGACCATCCCGAGTGATTTTTTTTGATTCTCCGTGCGTGGTAAGCCCTCTGGAAAGCCCCTTGGGAGGGGAGCCGGTGAAGGCCTGGTCGGCTTGGTACGGGGGTCCCTTTTTTCTTTTTAGTTTGTTCTTTTTGCCTCGGGGTGGGTGGAGGGTTAGAGGTGGCGTCTTGTCGAGGTGAAGGGAGTCGCGCTCCATGTGAAATCTCGACAAGAAAAAACCCACTTCTAACAAGGAGAGACCTAAGTTTTGTGCCCCCATTTTGGGAGAAATTTTTCTTATAAAATTAGACATATTTTATAAGGAATGGGGAATCAGCTGTTGTGTGGGAAGTTTTTGCGCGCGAGAGATAAAGTAAACTAATCTATGTTTTGTTTTATTTAGTTATCTGGCAGTGAAAAAACCTTGTTCTCTCCCTAATAAGCACCTTCCCCTGCATGTATCCCCCAACATGATGTCGACCATGTGTTGGTGGCACCCCCTCCTCCATCAGCTCGTGCTCCCCCTCTGTCCCTCAGGAGACAGCTGATCGTACGTTTTTCAGCCTCTCCTGTCCCTTTCCCGGGTTAGAACTGATCACTCTAACTCGAGATCCCTGCTAACCTCCTTTCCTGTGCCCCAAACCTCAGCCGAGCTGACTCCACGTGTTTTCCAATATGGCGCCGGCCGCATGGTCAGGCACGCCATGTTGTCTTCTTCCCCTTGAAATTTGCCCGGGCTTGCCGAAGCTCCACCCCCTGCATCCCTCGTGTTCCGTTGTAGCCCCTCCCCCCGCGTCGGTGGGCGCTCCATTTGGTCGCAGATCCCTCCCCATCTGATTGTTTCTCTTCAGTGCGAGCCTCTCCTCCCATCCTCTCAGGTGTTCCCTCTCAGCCAGAAGCAGCTATGGCCTGGCTGGGAGTGGAGGCGCACCTCCAGTTGCCCGCGGCAGGCTCGGAGGAGCCGGTGGGGCTGCACCTCTAGCTCCCCGCGGCAGACACTGCCCCCGGAGCCTAGTGGAGCTGCGCCAGAGCAGTCCCTGAAGCTGTGCTGCCGTCCGGCCGTGCTGGGGCCTAGTGGAACTGTTCCAGACCCGGCAGAGCCACAGCAGGGAAGAGCCGTGTGTCACCCAGTGGAGCTGCGCTGCGTCCAAAGTTTTCTCCCTCTCCTAAGCTGAGAAAGACTTCGGTGACAACCCCGTTGCTGCTGCAAACCCTGCCTTCATCTTAGCAGCCCCAGCAAAAGAAAAACAGACTACAAACATGACTGCAGTCCGAAAATTCAACCTGTACTAAACTCCAACATCAAAATCAGCCAACTGCATCATCGTTTTCCCCATACTCACAGCAAAACTAATTTTGTTATTGCTTTACATTATGTTATTTTACCATTTTCCTGTTGTTTAAAAATTTGCTATGAAAGTTTTTAGGAAAAGCCTTTCCCTCTTTAATTTAGTAAAAAATGGGGAAATATTGTGATAATAGCTGCAAGTTCCCCACACCCCTTTCTTAACGACTGTACTTGTCACCTATTGTCCTGCCTTCCCTACTCCACATGGCCCTGGCCACTCCCTCGGGTTTCCCCTATTGGTTCCTGTACTCCTAACTCCGCCCCTGTACCTCCCCTGTACCCAGAGGTCACTGGGCCTGTGTGCTGTCCCTGCCCTCTCTGTTTCCCTATAAAACCCCTTACCCTCCGCCATCTTGCTGTCTATGCTCCACGTGTGTCTATGCTCCACATGTGGCTGTGCATGTGAGGCCTTCGCCCTCGAGGCATCTCTGCCTCGGGGAGGTCGTTGGCCTCTGCTGCACCATGCGAATAAACATCTTCCATGGACACAACGCATAGACCCTCCTCGCCTCCTTTATCATCGCCGGTTGTAGAAGCAGACGAACCAGAGCTAGCCTTATGGCTCCCCGGCCGGTGACAGTGCAGTGTCCAGCCCTGGGACAGAGGGTTTGGAGCACTGAGGCGCTGAACTGGGCTGGGTAGAGAAGCTCTAGGGTAAAGTCTGCTGTAACATCCTCTAAACCGCAACAACCAAACAATATATATTGCTTGCTTAACATTCATTGTGTTTGCCAAACAAGAACTGTGACCCAGTTGATACTCGTGGAACCTCCATGCTGGCAAAAAATCAAATTTGTTGTTTTGGCCTTTGGACAGAGACTCAGAACGCATGCGTAAAACAGGAAGGTGAAAAGGTCAGTGAAGAGGACCTCCTGTCCTTTTTCAGAAAAGACCCCTGAAGCTCCCCACCAAACGGAACTACGCAGGCGCAAGGATAGGGAAATGAGTTTTGAACTCATTATAATATGAAGCAGGGATAGGTTATGCATATGTATAAGCAGATTGAGAAACTCTATGAATGTGTAACATGTAACCACATATATACTGAGCTATACGGGACTGACGGTGCGCGTCTTTGGAGGGCTACCTCCCATGCGCCCGGTGCTGCAATAAACATTAATTAATTAATTAAATTAATTAAAAATTAAGCTTTACAACTTAAAATTATATAGGTTGTGAAGTCTTGCCTCTTTTTCCGTAAATCATTTGGCGAGCCAGCAGGAGAACCTCTGTCCGGTGCGGCGCTGGCCGGAAACGGACTCTTTGGCATGCCCCGGAGCTTTTTTTCCCTGGAAGACTTCCGCTTCTGGCTTGACCACTGCCCGGGCAGAGAAGTATCTACTGGCACTAGGGAGAAACAGTATGTTTATCAATCAACAAGTCTACAAGGCATACGCGTAGCCAGGGAGGGCCGGTAAGGCACTAGAGACGTCTACGTGCACAGCGAGGGTCCCTGTTTAGGCTTGCAAGCAGCTAGCTGAGGGCTAGCAGGGAAAGGATTCTACAAAGGTCTGCCGAGGGGGATCGAGGCGAATCCGAGAGTTCTGCTGCATTCCAGGTTTGGAAGCCAAGATAGACCTGCCAATGACTGTATAAGAGGCAGGAGAAAGGGTAGACAGAACATTACTCTGTGTGTGTGTGTGTGTGTGTGTGTGTGTGTGTGTGTGTGTGTGTAGCTCCTAAGGTCGCTGTGTGTGTGCTCAGTTTCTGGTAACCAGATCCCGGAAGTAAGCACAGACCAGGGGTGGAAGTGACGCCCCGGAAAACCCAGATCCCGGAAGTAAGTTATGAGTATTTAGATTTCGTGTATTGTTTTGATAGTGTGCATAAAAGTTTATTGTGTAATTCGTCTTTGCTGTGACGGTGTGTTGAGTAATTGCATACTGTGTATGATAGTTTAAGCTATAACTATTAAACTGAGAGAAAAGAAAACCAGAGGGGAATACTAACCGAGAGACATCCCCGTATCCAAGGAGTGGTTCATACATTATACAGGTGACCTAGAGTGGGTAATATAATATTTAAATAAAGATTTTAAGCAGAATGGGAAGTGGCCAGAGTAAAGAAATAATGGCAAAGAGCCCTCTTGGATGCATTTCAGTACACTGGAAAGAAATAGCTGGGACAGGGGGGGACAGAAAATAAGAATACCCTTACTTAATATTGCAATCAGTGGTGGCCTTTAAATAAATTAGATTGTGACGAAAAATGGCCACTTTTTTGATCTTTAGATTATAACACCCTTCTGCAATTAATGTTGTTTTCGAGGAGAGAGGGAAAGTGGGATGAAGTGTCTTATGCAGACATGTTTTTCTCTCTCCGCAACCACCCCGAATGGCAGAGAGACTGTGGGCTTGTGCCACCTCAGGATCCTTTGGTATTGGCCCTTGAAAGGGAAAATAAAGCTACTAAGAGCAGACTCAAGCGATGCTGTTGAGCTGATGCCTGATGGGTTTTTGTCCTTTTATTTTACTTTTATACTCTCTTTACATATATCCTTTATATATAACCTTTTACCCTTCACCATTCCTGTACTTTTTACTCCCTGTATCTCAACCCTACATGTCTATCACCCCAGTACCCCTTGCCCTGCTCAGAATCCATTGGGGAAGACGAAACATCCCCACAATCTCAAGAGCATGAGGCACCAACCTTGAACAGAGCCCCATCACTGAGACATGTTTTTTGTAAACTAAGTAGTAATCTTTGGGGGGGGGGGGCAATTTTAATAAGGGGGCAATTACTTAATTTGTTAGACTTCTCATTGGAGACTTTTAGATAGGTATGCTAATCTAGGCTGTCCATAAATTGTATATGGGGGATATCGTCGGGGGCTAGCTGGTTCATCGGTGTGCATCTGAGATCCTATTAAACCAAGGTAATACCCCTATCCCATACTGTGTGTCTGCGTCTAAAATTTTTTACTAGCGATTTAAGGCATCAGTTCTAGCGAGCCAGGCAGGAGGAGAAGGAACCCCGGGTTCTGATTTTGGACCGAGAAACACCCTGCTGTATGCCCCCCACTTGCCGGCACTAGGGGAGGAAAGAGGCAATTCAGGATCGAAATCCAGGAGTTTTCCGAAGACCAGAAACACAGCTGGAGAGGTAAGATCAAAGGGGTTGTTTTATGGTTTTATAGCTAGCTAGCATCTGGGGAGATCTCCAAGGGTGGGAGCGTGGCCAGGGGGGCCATAAAAGGGGGTTTTTTAACCACTCTGCTCCCACAGGGTGGGGGGATTGTGAGGAGAAGGGGACGTCCTTTGCTAATACTCACAGGGAGCCGCATAGGGCTCATGGTGGGGCTGTGGCTCAGAGGGGGCTGCAGCCCACAGGTTGGGGTGTGGGTTCGACTGCCGAAGTTCGAATCCCGCCAGGGTTTCTAAGCTGAACACGCGTAGTTTTCAGGCTTGCTTTCTTTGCTCTGCTGGTTCTGTGCTAATCTATAGGTTAGGAACCTTTTCTTACTGTTTCTTTCTGTTTATAAGTAAGATATTGGTGGTGTGTTATCTATCAACCCAAACATCCCGCAGGAGTCCCCGCTAGGTTTGATTTTGAAAAACTGGAATCTGCTGACAGTACGAAGTGTTGATTTACATTCCGGTGAATTAACCAGACTCTCGCTGTGGGTGTGGCCTGTGTTAAAACTGGAAGGGGAGAGTAAATGGCCTCGGTTGGGCAGTTTAGATAATGAACTTATTACAAAGTTACTCGTAGAACTCCGAGTTCAGGGCAGGTTTAAGGAGTTAAAATATGCAGAATTGTTTTCTATATTTCTAAATTGAGAAGAAGCGTATAAGCAAATGAAAGAGAACTGCTTTGAGATGGCTTTACAAAAATTAGAAAAGAAAAAAGATAGACAGAAACAGCCTCCGATGAAAGATGAAGAGATAGACATGACAGACACAGACTTGGTGGCACCAGATTTACGAAGGGGGGCATCACGCCAGTCGCAACAGGGGCCGGTGCCCCCTCTCCTCCCCCCTCTTCCTCCTCCTCCCCCACCGCCATTCCGGCCGGCCGTCTGCCCCCCCCTTCACCTACTTGATACAGCACGGGGAAAAGAGGAGGTGTGGCCGCCTCCTCCCCCACTGCCACCATCCCCCGACCGGTCTGATGACAAGGATGAGGATGGAGACAGGGGTGGAGACAAGGGTGGAGGCAGGGGTGGAGGCAGGGGTGGAGGCAGGGGTGGAGGCAGGGGTAGAGGCAAAGGGGGGGACCGGGGCGGAGGGAAGGGCGGAACCGGGACGGGCCGGGACGGAGAGGCAAGCACGTCTACCGCTGGCCCCTCGCAGACTGGGGAAAGGGGGGGCGGCGGGCAGCACCTTCTCCACAGCTCCACTAGAGCTGAGAGGGGAAAAACCCAGATCAAGCGTGAGTCAGACGAATCCAGTGTAGATGTAGATAGCTCGGAAGAGGAAGGGGAAACCGAAGCTGAAGCTGCAGGCAGCGAACCTGCTGAGAAGAAAAGGGGGAAAATAGCCCGGGAAGCTATCAGAGCTGCCAGTCCAGTAGCAAAACGTACTAGATCTAAGAGAGATGAATCAAGGAAGGGGAAGCCTGTCCTGGAAGTGCCTCTAAGGCAGGCTGTCGGGAATCAAGGGATGGTTTATATCAAAACTCCTTTCTCCCTCAGAGAACTCTGACAATTGAAAGAATCAGTCGGAACATACAGAGACAATCCAGAGAAAGTAGCCATGCGGTTTGAATTAGCTATCAAGGCACAAAACCCAGATAAGAGTGACCTAAATGTAATGTTAGATGAAGTACTGGATAGTACAGAAAAGGAGATAGTTATCAAGGCTGCTGTAAATGCTGTAGAAACTCAAATTGCAGCTGGAACCATTCAAGGACCTGTTGGTAATATTTTTCCTTTGATAGATCCAGGTTGGGATCCCAATGTGCCAGAGGAAATGGCCAAATTAAAACAGTATCAAAAGTAGATAGTTATTGGACTAAAATGTGCCATTCCTAAAGCAATTAATTGGGCCAAAATATACGAAATTAGGTAAGGTCTAAATGAGACCCCCACAGATTTCCTGAACAGGCTTAAAGAGGCTGCACGGAAGTACACAAACTTGGACTTGGATTCCCCATTGCAGCAATCTAATTTAGCCTACATATTTGTAGGCCAATCTACACCTGATATAAAGAAAAAGCTGCAAAAATTGGATGAGTATGATCTAAATAAGTTGTTGAATGTGGCCTGGAAAGTATATCAAAATAGGGATTCAACAGATAAGGATACTGGTAAACCCCACTACAAGAAGAAACAGGGTCAAGGGAAAAGAAAGGGTCCACCTCACCCCCCTCTAGCCAAGGACCAGTGTGCCATCTGCAAGAAGAAGGGACACTGGAAGAACGAGTGTCCAATGCGGGCGAAGGAGACGCCCACATCTTCTCAATTAGCTGTGAATGGGAATTGACGGGGACCGAAGGCATTATCCACCCCAGCGGAGCCTTCGGTTATAATTAAGCTGGGGAAAGATGATGTTGAATTTTTGGTTGATACGGGGCAACATATTCTGTGTTAAATACTTTAAAGTGGAAACTGAGTCAAGATACTGTAGATGTAATTGGTGCCACAGGGGTAAGTGAAACAAGGCCTTTCTTTCAACCTTTAAGATTTAAACTGGGGAAACATTGGGTGACTCATCAATTTTTATATATGCCAAATTCTCCAAAACCATTGTTGGGCAGAGATTTATTGGAAAAATTGGAGGCAGAAATTAAATTTTCCAAAGAGGAAGGAGTGGAAGTTATAATTCCTGAATCTAAATTTGTCGAAGCAGCTACTATTCTTATCCAGGAATGTTGTGGAGAAATTCCTAAAGAAGTTGAAGATGTGGTTATTCCAATAGTATGGGCCAGTGATTTTCCCGGGAGATCCAAAAGAGCTGAACCTGTGAGTATTGCACTCAAAGCGGGATCAACACCGGTAAGGCAGAAACAACACCCTCTGAAATTAGAAAGTCGTAGGGGACTGGCACCTGTAATTGAGAAATTTCTCAAATTTGGGTTGCTAGTGGAATGTGAGTCCAAGTACAACACACCCATCCTGCCAGTAAAGAAAGCTGATGGTAAGAGTTACAGGCTAGTGCAGGATTTGAGGGCAATCAACAAAATTACAGAGGACATACATTCAGTTGTACCAAATCCCTACACCTTTCTGACCACACTAACAAATGAATTAGGGTGGTTCTCAGTCTTAGATCTCAAAGATGCCTTTTTCTCTATTCCAATCCACAAAGATAGCCAGGAGCTTTTTGCTTTTGAGTGGGAAAATCCTGAGACAGGAAGAAAGACTCAACTAACTTGGACAGTGCTACCCCAAGAATTCAAGAACAGCCCAACAATAGTTGGACACCAGCTATCAAAGGAACTGGAAGACTGGAAAAAACAAGAATCAAAAGGAGAAATCCTTCAATATGTTGATGACATCCTGATCGCAGCAAAAACACAAGATGACTGCATCCAACTCACTGTAAGTCTTATGAATTTTTTGGGCATGGGCAGATACCGAGTCACAAAGGAAAAAGCACAGGTTGCCAAAGAAACTGTAGTATACCTGCGGCTGAAAATCTTCCGTGGTCATCGACAACTTAGCAGAGAACGGAAAGAAGCTATCTGTCAGCTTCCAGAGCCCCACACGGTGAGAGAGATGCAAGCTTTCCTCGGCATGGTAGATTGGTGTTGACTTTGGGTGGCAAGGTATGGAATACTAGTAAAGCCTCTGTATGAAACCCTTAAGACAGCTGAAAAGGGAACCATAAACTGGACAGAGAAAGCGAAAGCTGCCTTTAAACAAAACATTCCTTGATGTCTGCTCCAGCTTTAGGGCTGCCAGATTTAACAAAGCCCTTCGAACTGTTTACATACGAGCGGCAGAATGTAGCTCTTGGGGTGCTAGCACAATATCTTGGGGATCAGCGAAGAGCTGTGGCCTATTTTTCAAAACAGCTAGACAATGTTAGCCAAGAGTGGCCAGGGTGTCTGAAAGCTGTGGCAGCAACTGTCATCCTAATCCAGGAAGCTCGGAAATTCACCCTTGGGCAGCACATTGTCATGTATGTACCCCACGCCGTGATTTCTGTGCTAGAGCAAAAGGGGGGACACTGGTTATCCCCTAGCAGAATGCTTAAATACCAGGCTGTGTTGTTGGAACAGGATGATGTCACTCTAAAAACAACATCTGTTGTAAATCCCGCAATGTTTTTGTCATCCACACTGCTCGATAACATACCTGAGCATGACTGTTTGCAGACAATAGAAGAAACCCACTCCAGTAGACCAGACCTGAAGGATGTGCCTCTGGAGAATCCAGATTGGGAACTTTTTACTGATGGAAGCAGTTTCATACGGAATGGTAAACGTATGACAGGCTACGCAGTGACCACCACAGATGAAGTAATTGAGGCAAAGGCCTTGCCTTCAGATGTATCATCACAGAAAGCTGAACTGATTGCACTGACCAGAGCTCTAGAACTGAGCGAGGGAAAGAAGGTAAATATATGGACTGATTCCAAATATGCATTCAGTGTTGTTCATGCCCATGGTGCTATTTGGAAAGAACGTGGCCTGCTGACTGCTCAAGGTAATGGCATTAAACATGCCAAACAAATCCTAACACTCCTGCAGAGCATCTGGAAACCTACAGAAGTAGCTGTCATGCACTGCAAAAGTCATCAAAAGGGAAAGACAACTCCTGAAGTGGGAAATCGCTTTGCTGATGAAATGGCAACAGGGATAGCAGAAAAAGGCATTTTTGCAATAGTGCCACAAAAAGAAGTAGATCTGACAGGGTTTGCTCCAAAATATGATCAGAGTGACCAAAAGTTAATTAAATCTCTTAAGGCTGAAATTAAGGAGAGTGGGTGGGCTGTTACACCTATGGGCCAGGTTGTAGTCCCACCCCCGATCCTTCGAAAAATAGCGCAAAGAGAACATGAGAGTACACACTGGGGAACAGAAAACCTTTTAAAACATCTAAAGAAAGTAGTGATAGGGAGAGGAATGACTGATATCGTGCAGTCTGTAACAAGCAAGTGTGAAACCTGCTGCAAAAACAACCCTGACACAACTAAAAGAGTAGTGTTAGGAGTGACCAAGACAGGGCATCTCCCGGGAGATTACTGGCAAATAGATTTTGCTGAAATGCCATGGAGAGAAAGATACAAATATGTATTGGTATTGGTTGATACATTCAGTGGATGGCCTGAAGCTTATCCCTGTCGCACCAATGCAGCAAAAGAGGTAGTAAAAGCCTTGCTCAATCATATAATTCCAAGATTTGGGGTTCCCTTGGGAATGTCATCAGATAGGGAATCACATTTTATTGCAACAGTGGTCGGGGAAGTTAGCAAGATCATGGGACTTACTTGGGACCTGCATACACCATACAGGCCCCAAGCAAGTGGCAAGGTTGAACGTATGAATGGAACCCTCAAAACCCAGATTGGAAAAATTTGTCAAGAAACATCCATGACATGGGTTCAGGCTTTGCCTATAGCCTTTACTGAGGGTCCGCATACAACCAAGGCGGAGGGACAACATAAGTCCCTATGAAATTCTATATGGCAGACCATATCAAGTTCTACACATTCCAGGTGAAATTCACATGAGGGGAAAAATTGATTTACAGAAATACTTAATCGCTTTGAGTTCCACTTTGCAGAAGCTCCAGAGATTCGTTGTCCTGTCCAAGCCTATAGGATTGGACATCCCTGCTGTAAGGGTCGATCCAAGAATCGAGTTCTGTCTCAACATTTCTCAACAGAAACTACAGGTGCAGGACTTACGCAGAGAATGCTTTGTGCCTACCCAAAGCTGGTACGGAGCGAATGCTTTGTACCTGCCTAAGGTGGTATGGAGCGAAGACTTTGCACCTGCCTGAGTTGGTACAGAACAAAGGCCTTGTGCTGCCAAAGCGGGTATGTGACAAAGGCTTTGCCCTGACACCCATTGTGAAAAACCTGCCGAGCATGCCTCGGACACTCCTCCCTTGGCCCTGCCAAGTGGAGTTTGGCATATCTCCACAAGAATTAAGGGGGAGCAAAGGCGGGTCGCAAGGAGGGACCAGGTGTATGGACTAGCATAAAAGACAGCTCTGGAGTGGCTGAACTCCAAAGATCTTCCCCACCAAAAGATCACATCAATCTTTGCAGAGGCCAAGGAACGCCAACTGGACGGGACGCCAGGGACGCCAGACGTCTGTGGACCCGTGGTGGTAGCTATAGTCCCCTTTCCTTCCTTTTCCTCCCCATCTTTTCCCAATTTTCTCTCTTTCTCTCTCTATCGCAGGCTGCTTTATGGGCCAAATTAATAAAGTTCCCCCTTGGATTGAAATTTAACTCCCTTGACTTGTTGCATTTTGTGTTTTCTTTTCTTTTTGCACTCTGAGATCGTAGCTGGTATGAACCATCACGCGTCTGCTTATGAGTGGACCGTGACATAAATTGGTGTCACGGACAGGATCCTGATAGAGGCCGAGGGGCAAAACCCCTCGAAACTCATTTTTGAGGACTCTATTGGGATTCCGGCTATCAGAACTCAGAGTACAAAAAAAAAAAAGGGGAGTTAAATTTTTGTTTAGTGACACCTGAGAAAGGGTAAGAGTGGCCATTGGCAAGTATCTAACTTTCTCTAGTAGATTTGAGCTGGTTTTGTTGTTTTTAAAGTTGTTTTGTTTCAGGATTGAGAATTTGTTTCTCAAATGAATTTTGAGCTGTTGTTGTTGCGTTGTCTTTGGAGTTGTTTTGTTTCAGGATTGAGAATTTGTTTCTCAAATGAATTTTGAGCTGTTTTGTATTGTTTTTGAAGTTGTTTTGTTTCAGGATAGATTTTGAGCTGTTTTTTGTTGTTATATTCTTTTGAGGTTGTCTTGTTTCTGAATCAGGATAGAGACAAATGTTTCTCAAGTGGATTTGAGTTGTTTTTGTTGTTGTTTTTGTTGTTGGTTTTGTTGTTGGTTTTGTTGTTGGTTTTATTTCTGAGTCAGGATAAGGAAAAAAGATGCCTGGCAAACAGGAGAAGAGAGATTCTCAATTAGTGGATGATAAAGATGTATTATTTACATTTTTGGCTAAATATGGTGCTCGACCCTCTCCTATTGGGGAAGATTGGGCTCGAGATAATTGGAAAAATATGCAGAGTATAGTAGATTGGATTTCTCTGCTACAGAATGAGGCTAAGGTTAAGTTTTTACTACCAGGAAAAAGCAGGACAATAGTCTGTTCTGTTTTGGGTGCCAGCTTGATCGCAGCCATTGAAGACCATCATAGGCAGCGTAGTAATGAAGAGAAAATCATAGAATCCTTAGAAAACATGATGCATTGTCACCAAGAAATAATCTCCAATCTAGAAAAGGAATTAGAGCGCCAAAAGGAAGAAAACCATTCATTAAGGGTTGCTCTTGAAGTTAATCGTATTATGAATACCACTAATTCACAGAACACTAGCTCACAAGACACAGTATCATCGGGATCAATTAACCCAATATATCCACAAAAGGAATTGGAACAGATGAAAAAACTTGATGAAAATCCTCCTAATTTAAGACCCTTAATCAAAACTGAATTTTCTTATCTTAATGATGAAAATACAGACCCCCACATAACCACCAAGGAAACGCCCTATTCTGCCACTGAACTGGCAAAGTTAAAAAGAGAATATGGGCGTCTTACCAAAGAATCTGAAACAGAATATGTGTGGTGTGTGTCTTTAACTGGGGGTGACCAAATACAATTGAGTGAAAAGGAGGCTGAGGGTTACTGGGGCCACGGAGTTTACTTAACAACAGGTGATCTCTGGACCCCATGGTCTCTAACTCAGCGTGCTGCTTACTGGGCTGGAGGGTTAAACCCTCTGGACAGGGGAGACCCCTTGGCAATAATAGGCACAGCTGACCAATTACTAGAAAGTGTACATAAAGCTGCTTGCCTACAAATGATACATGAGAGAAAATTAATTCCTGGATGTGAATCACCAATGATGTTACCTGTTAACCCTGAAATTATGACTCCTTTAATAAGGGGACTCCCCGAGTCACTCAAAGCCATGGGGATAAGTCTTCAGAGAACCATAGTGTCAATGGGTCTGGTGGAAAGATTGGAAAGTTTTATGTGCAGAGGTGATAATAGCAGAAATACAGGCAGTACCAATACAGACTCTTACACAAATTCCTCTGACTTTTCAACACCAGCCCTGCCAAGTAACAGACCTCACCCTAGACCTAAAGTCTGGACATGGGTGGAGGTAACACAAGAATTAGTTGATTACAATAAAAAATACTGTCCTGTGGAGCCTTTAGAAGAGAGATCAAGAGGTATCCAGCAAGTAGGAGTTAAAAATGCACTGCCCTGCCCCAGCAAAACTATGGATGTTGCCAAGGAACTGTCACAGCCTAAACCCCTTTCTGTCCAACTTGATTGGTGGCGTTTAGGACTTAAAAAAGGAATTCCTAGAGATTTGATGGATGGTTTACCTTTAGAAAAATTGTGCAAACTGGTAACTCAGTGGCGTGTGACAAAACCACCTTCCTCTGTGAAAGAAAGTGCACCTGTCGCAGCTTGTGCCCCCCCTTTCGTGGATGGTGCAGACAAGACATCAAAGCAAACCTTTTTCTCCAGAACAGGGAAACTAGGATCTCCATTTCCTAATGGTGGGCAGGGAAATGGAGAATGGATCTATGTTAAACAGCTCACCAAAACAGAAAAAGGAGATGTGTTAAAAACAGCTATTGTGGGATTTTATTTTTGGAGTTTTAAGGATGCTGAGAAAAGGTATACTGCTTGGGAGAAAGGCTTGTTTATGGTAAGCCTGGCTTTCATTGAAGTCGATGCACAGATTGAGCATTTCTGCGATGTGTTTTCTGTAACAGAAGAAGCCTCAAAGAACCTTTCTATCCAAGAAACGGAGAGTCTGGATATCAACCAAGATAAACCTGCCTCAGTCATCTGGGTGGCCCCTCCTTTTTCCCAACACCAAACAATAAATGCCTGGTTTATTGTTCCATCATTTTAATTCCTTTTTGCCTGAAAAGGGCAAGGTCTCTATTTTTGTTTTTGCAGGGGAACCTTGTGGGACTTTAAGAATTTCTATAGAAGAAATATGAATAAAAATTGAAGACTTAAATCTGAAAATGGCCTACAAAATTTTCATTAGGTTGCTTGTACTTTTCTGCATTACACCTTCTTCCTATAACCAAAATAATAATGAATTGCCTTGGTCTCAAGCCTTCATAGAATATTCCAGCTCTTCCAGAAATTACCCCAAAAATAGCCATCCAAATTTGGCTGTAGTCATAATGCATGATGACAAAATTCACCATTTGTCTGATTGGGTCTGGGATAAAAATGAGTGGGTTAGAACCCTACCCAGTATCATTGATGAAAAAATTCAAGTGAGATGCAGAAAAGTGGAACCTGGTTTTCAATACCATTTGTAATTGGAAATACCAGCCAACAGCAAATATTATTTAAACCAGAATGGTCTCTCAAAAAGGTTGCTCCCTTTTTCCTGGAGATGAATATCGAGAGACCTGACTGGTGTTTTTAGGAATTAGATTGGGAGTTCTAAAAAGCATTGATTCGGAGGTATTATTGAATAAATTGGCTACTGCAACTTTTTGATCTGACAAAAATGCAACAGCCTTTAAGAAGGCATTTTTTCTTGCAGAAATCCGTAAAATAAATTGGGATAGTGCTAACAATTTTGAAAGGAACCTCCAATCATGGTGGAAGTTAGTAAATTTTACCTATGATCCTGTTAGTAACACTGCTACAGCTTATGTATTAACTATTCACAACGCTTCAGTATCTTTGATTTATCCTGTTTTCACATTAGGCTTGAGCCACAATGGAACTATACTCTATCCTTTTGAGCACAGAGCATGGGCCCAAAAGGTGAATGATAAATGGCAAATGATAGACCTGGAATCCTGCACTGTGCGGGAGCAATTAGGAATTATCTGTGAATGTAGCACCATCAGAACATGGGATTTTTGTTTAGACACTGACCAAAAAGTTTGCCATTTTGAAGTTCGTCCTGATGTTAACCCTAAAACTGTAATAATCTCTATTGGCAAAGGTTGTGTATGCTTAAGAACTGTTTGTAGTAATATCACAGTAAGAAATGTAATAGCTTATACCAGTAATCATACGAATATTTGTAATTTTACTGAAATAGTGGGATGTGACTTCTCTTACTCAGCTCCAGTCGCTTCCCACCAAAATCTGAAATCTGATATCACATTGATTTATATTGAGCAAGCTGCATGGCAAAAAGTAATGTAAAAATCTTTCCTATCTTGTTTCCCTTCCTTCCCTTCTCTCCCCTTCCCCCTTCCTTAGTGTTACCACCATGTGGTCCCGAAGACAACTCATCCAGAAGACACCTCATCATAAAGAAAAACAACTCACCTAGAAGATGACTCATCATGAAGAAGACAACTGGTCCTGAAGATAAATGTTGAGCCACCGGGTGGTGTAAGGGTCGATCCAAGAATCGAGTTCTGTCTCAACATTTCTCAACAGAAACTACAGGTGCAGGACTTACGCAGAGAATGCTTTGTGCCTACCCAAAGCTGGTACGGAGCGAATGCTTTGTACCTGCCTAAGGTGGTATGGAGCGAAGACTTTGCACCTGCCTGAGTTGATGCAGAACAAAGGCCTTGTGCTGCCAATGCGGGTATGTGATGAAGGCTTTGCACCCGTTGCCCTGACACCCATTGTGAAAAACCTGCCGAGCACGCCTCGGACACTCCTCCCTTGGCCCTGCCAAGTGGAGTTTGGCAAATCTCCACGAGAATTAAGGGGGAGCAAAGGCGGGTCGCAAGGAGGGACCAGGTGTATGGACTAGCATAAAAGACAGCTCTGGAGTGGCTGAACTCCGAAGATCTTCCCCACCAAAAGATCATATCGATCTTTGCAGAGGCCAAGGAACACCGACTGACCGGGACTCCAGGGACGCCAGACGTCTGCGGACCCGTGGTGGTAGCTATAGCCCCCTTTCCTGCCCTTTCCTCCCCATCTTTTCCCAGTTTTCTCTCTTTCTCTCTCTATCGCAGGCCGCTTTACGGGCCAAATTAATAAAGTTCCCCCTTAGATTGAAATTTAACTCCCTTGACTTGTTGCATTTTGTGTTTTCTTTTCTTTTTGCACTCTGAGATCATAGCTAGTACAAACTATCATGCGTCTGCTTATGAGTGGACCGTGACACCTGCCCACCCGTTTCAGCCTGGAGACTGGGTCTACATCAAGTGGTGGGACAGTGACCCCTTGCAACCCAAGTCGAAGGGACCATTCCAAGTCTTGCTGACCACCCTCACTGCTGTCAAGGTTGCTGGGAAAGGACCGTGGATCCACTATTCCAGAGTGAAGAAAGCTTCTGCTCCTGAGACTACCGAGAAAACAGAGACTGATACAAATCAAGATGATGGTTAAATTGTTCCTTACATGTATGCTGTTTTTCCAACTGGTAACCATGACTCAGGGCTCAGCCCAGGAGTTGCACAATACTGTGATGCAAAATGTATCCAACACTCTTAATATGAACAATTGCTGGATCTGTACTCAATTACCACCTCTAAATGGGAAGGGGATGGGAGAATCAGAGAGGATTTGGAGGAAATTTGGAAGGGAACTCAAATTCTACACGAAGTGGGTTCAAGAAATTACACCTTGAAATTTGACCAAATCTTCCATGCCCTCACTTCATGGTTGCCAGACTGGGCCTGGGTGAAAGAAACATTTATAATGATTGTAATTGTAGTTATTATTTCTGCCATAGCTAGTTGTGTAAACCGGTGTTGTAGATAGAGTAGTTTAGAGACTAAACAAGGTAAAAGCTTGTTAGTCTCCAAAAAGGGGGGAAATGATGCCTGATGGGTTTTTGTCCTTTTTATTTTACTTTTATACTCTCTTTATATATATCCTTTATATATAACCTTTTACCCTTCCCCATTCCTGTACTTTTTACTCCCTGTATCTTAACCCTACATGTTTATAACCCTAGTACCCTTGCCCTGCTCAGAATCCTTTGGGGAAGATGAAACATCCCCACAATCTCAAAAGCATGAAGTACCAACCTTGAACAGGACCCCCATCACTGAGATGTTTTTTGTAAACTAAGTAGTAATCTTTTTGGGGGGAGGTAATTTTAATAAGGGGGCAATTACTTCATTTGTTAGACTTCTCATTGGAGACTTTTAGATAGGTATTCTAATCTAGGCTATCCATAAATTGTATACGGGGGATATCATCGGGGCTTGTTCGTTGGTGTGCATCTGGGATCCTATTAAACCAAGGTAATACCCCTTTCCTATACTGTGTGTCTGCATCTAAAATTTTTTACTAGTGATTTAAGGCATCAATGGCACTTATATGTCCAGGTATTCCTGGAGCTGGTCCTGGGCCAGCTGTAGGACCACTCATTGTATGTGACCCAATACCTACAATTTAACAGAGGAAAGAAAATTATTAAAATATAAAATGTTACTATACATTTAAAAATGACTCTGCATTCCAATATGCTAGTGTATGCAAATATTTTGTGCATTAAATACAGATTTAAGTAGATTCCACTGAGCAAAAAATTAATGTAATGAGGCTTAATAAAATCACATCTTTTAAAATACTTGATGACAGTCACATGCACTGAAATTAAGTGACCAGAGTTCTTCAAATCATTTTTATAAGAAAACAGGATCATCTTTACCCTCAACTTCTAAACCTAAATAACAATTTACAGAAATTAATAAATATAATATAGTATAATATATTTAATATAATCTTTAATTAATATAATCTTTAATACAATCAGCATATTTTTAATCTGTTCTTGAACCTAATTTTGTGTCCAAATAATTTGTATTGTGATATCACAAAGGCAGGATTATTATTTCAAGTGAGTAATAAACAGCAAGAGGAGATTAATTTTTAAAAATAAAGATCACATTTTCATACCGTTGGTAAAAAAATTTACAAAACAGAAAAGACAAAAGAAAGACAAAAAGGATATTTAAAAGTGTCTTTAAATAAACTGGAATATCTTTTTTCCCAATGGGAAAAAACTCTAAAAGGTCTGATGTTGAAAGCAAAGTCAAAACATATGCACATAATACTGTTATTAAGATATCACAGTGGGATCAATATACTATCCAAATGGCTAGATAAAGCATTTCTTTATTTCCTTGAAATTGTGGAGGAGGAAAACAGTTAAAAACAATTGTCATACAGATTAATGAACTTACAAACAAAACCAAACTTCAACAACAGAAAACTCTCTTCCTTTCCCTTCCGCCCCATTAAATTTATTTTAGGATTGGACTTGTTCAGAAAACATAACAGGTGTAAGCCATTTAAAGTAACACAGCTGTTTAAGACTGAAATAAGTTTGCATACTGCATTATAACATGTATTATTATTATTATGAGAAACTCTTTTCCCTACGTTATGCACTTGAAAGCATACTGCATATAGTTTCAATTTTCATGATCTGTATAATCAGTCAGTTTCTAGATTTTAAATATATTTTTCTGCATGGCAACAGGGGAGCGAATATGGATTCTAAGAAGAGCAGTAAAATTTAATTGGGAAATCGTTACAAACATTTGCAAAAATGACAAGCATAATCAGGACAGGTAGTATATACATTATTTTTATGTCTATTTTTAAAAATAATTAGTATCCTAATAATAATGTGCTTTATGTACTTACTCCAACTTAAAACCATAGGTCATTGTTCATATACATATCCGCAGATGGCTTCAAATTACATGCCTGCACAACAATTTCTGTTATTTTCCACAGGTAAAACTTAAAGAAGCATCTTGCCGATGACATGGTGCTTACATTCACTTACTTGATTGCCTGCTATAGGCAGCAGGAACCTGTTGTTGCTGAATGCCAGGCAGGGTCCTCTTTCCTTGAACAGCAAGTTGGAGGTTTTCTGGTAAAGACTGACCTCTAGCTAACATTTTGTATGCTAGAATTTGAGCTTGTAGCTGATGTAGCTGCACAGGACTGAAAAGGGAAGGACCTCAGTTGGCTTGACTCAAAACTTGTGGGTCTTCTGCTATCATGGGTCCTGGCTGACTTGGATTCATCTGAGATGGAGTTGAACCTTGTCCAGATATTGGACTAGGCACATTTTCTGGTGCTCCCAGTGAAGATGGGTGTAGAGACATATAGCCTAGAGCAGATAAGAGGTTAAAAAACTTTTTTTCTAGGTTAATCAAATCTAAACTCCACTGAAGTTTCTTTACCTTAAACAGTATCTGAAGTATAAATTTCTCTCTAATGTTAGTAGAGCTGTAATATTTTGTACTAGAACAGAAGTATGATCTGAAATTCCCTAACATATTAAGAAGGCTACAAGAGCTATTAGTCAAACAGAATAATTAACTCCCCTAACATTTGGGGGAAAACAAACTAAAACTAAATTGCATGTGTAATACAGTAATCAAATGACATGTTAGGGCACTGGTTCACCTGTATGCTGAATTAATATTTAGTTATAGAATGTTTCCAAAGATGTCTGCCTGTGACTGTACAGATTCTCTCTCATGGGAATTTTTCCCTTTTCTCGTTAGATATAAGAAAACATAAGATAAACACTATGGGAACAGAGAATGTTTTGGAATGGATGTTGAGACACCTCTGCCAATCACCCTGAGGGGTGGGTGATTGTTGGCCAATCCGAATGCCTTTCTCTATACTATAAAACTCAGATGTTTCATAATAAAGTCTCTTCTCCGCTTGACTTTGTGTGTGCTGTTAACTGAGTTTTGCTCCGTTACTGGTTCACCAGCGACATCTGGTGACCACCGACGTGTACTACATGCGCTGCTGTGAGGTACGACCGCACCTCCCCCCCGCCCGCCCGTACGGCTTGGGGGTCGAAAGGAAAATGGACCTTCTCCTGCCAAAAGACAGCCTTTTGCTGTCCCTCCTGAAGGACCCCTGGGGCGGTCAGAGGGTCAGATGGAGCCCTGTTAAACTAGGCTGTGAGCCATGGCTTCTCGGAAGTGTTAGAGGCGGAAGTGGACTCAGCTCTGTGGCTGTGGCTCTTGAGAGAGTTGGTGTATGGGAATCCAAAAACTGTGCGTTTATATCGCACATGGAGGTGGATCTGGGATTCCTTAAGAGAGGAAGAACCTTGGATAGGGGAAGATGATCTCTCTCTCTCTGTCTAGATTCCTTGCTCTCGGCTAACGAGAGCCGGTTTGAGGAGTCCCCTCCCTGGGCCGACCCGGACATGGCGGATGCATCCACCCAGCACAAATATACCTTGCCACAGGACTATGTCCCTACTAAGTACCCACATCCTCTGGATCAGCTGGCGGAGATGTTGAAACAGGAACAGAACCAGCAGGGTTCTGCAGTTACTGCCTGTCGCTGTTGAACCGCTAGCAGAGAGAAAGAGTCAGGCTCTTCAATGTGGCAAAATTCTAATTTTATTAATTAGTTCCAACTTATATAGACTTTCACAGATCACCCGGATTGGGTCAATTCAAAACCTCCCCCTAAGCCGATTGGCTAGGCTTGAACCGCCTATGTTTCCAGAGACCATTTCAGTAACATCTAAACTTTATCTTTGTTTATAGAACACAGGAAGAAGAAGAGAAAAAATTCACACGGGAGTCTGTGTTTGCCATAACTGCCTCCACACCGCCGCCAGCTCCCCCGTAAAACTCTGCGGCCCCTCCCCTGGCCCAGAGCCGCCAGCGCGGCCTGGGCACAGACGGACCCCGGTCCCGTCCGTTCAAACCGCAGACTCATGGATGCTGATGCTAGCACAAACCGTGCAACCTGGCACGGTGCAGCCTGAACCACAAGCTGCCACTGCCCCGGGCAGCCTTTTACAGGCTGCAACCGCGCCTGGGCTGGAAGGAAATCCCCTCCCATAGGCTGCGTATGTGCCATTTGGTTCCTTCCAGACAGCGGCAGCGGTCCTTCCCGGACAAAACACCCAAACGTCAGCCACACAAAAACCTGGGTTTCCGCAGGAGTCACCCCTCCTCTCGAACTGGCTTTTAATGGATATCCTGACCAAGCTCACTGGGATCTGCCAGGACTTGGCGGAGCCCCTTTTGCGAGAGACCCCTTCACCCAGGGCGGGGTGGCCCGGAAGTGCCTGCTCCGGCAACCCAGAAGGCGGCCGGGATTCATCCCGCGGCAACAGCGAACGTGATGGCAGGGACGCAGATGGATTCCGGGCAGGATATGCCTGTCCCGGCTACAGAGGGACAGTGGCAGAGGTGACCCCAGCGCAGCACGCCAATCTGGCTGCTTCTGTGCCAGTGCAGCAGACAATTTTAACTGATGCTGTGCCAGTGCAACCAGTGGGGCCCCCCAATGTTCTACCTGTGTTGCTGCCTTCTCTGCCCTCCACTCCGAGCTCCGCCGCCATGCCGTCTCTTGGCACAATGTCTGCATCCGGCCAGACTCCGTCATTCGTGATAGGGCTCATGGAGAAGCCCCAGTCTGATGACTCAGACAGAGAATTAGACGAAGTGCCTGCTCCAGGGCAAAAAACTGCAGTGGAAGGGTGGCAGAAGAAGCGCCTGCTTCAGAACTGCCCCTGGACATTCCCAGACTGTACGGTGACAGTGCGCCTAAGGAACCCCCAGTGTTTCTGGGAATCGGTAAAGTTGGGCGTGCTGGAGGCGGGAAATTGGAATCTTTTAGAAAAACTAGGGTTGCCAGACCTGACAGGACACCCTGAAGGGAATCTGGTAGCTGCTACAGCACCTCTGGGAGGTGTACCAGCAGATCAAGGTGATACTAGCACCCTGCAATGTGATGCCCAAGCCTTTCCTGTGTTCAAGGCTCCCCTGAATTCGGGTCAGGAACAAAGCCATGACATCATTGCATGGAAGGTGACGCAAGACTTGCAAACGAAGGTAGCACATCATGGCCTTGGATCCCCTGAAGTTATGCAAATTATTACAGTGATAAATAATGACCTGCTTACTCCATTCGATATTAAGCATTTGGGTCAAGTTCTGTTTCAGCCTGTGCAATATGCAGTTTTTGAGAATAACTGGAGAAAAATGGCTGAAAAACATGCAATGCTGAATATGCACTTGTCTCCTGACGACCCTAGACGTGTGGTTGGGGTGGATGTCCTTATGGGAACAAATTTTTTTCTAGCACCAACATCCAAGCTACTTGGGATCCTCGGATCCTGGAACAGGCCCAAAGGATCAGTATGGGAGCCATCAAAAAACCATACACATGGCCACCCCAAAAACACGGTCGAAAATATCTCAGGGGCAGTCTGAGCTTTTCCTGACTTTTGTAGAGAAGGTAGCGGCAGCCCTGGAAAAGCAGGTGGAGGATGATTCATTGAGACAGATATTGTGCAAACAGTTGGCAAGAGACAATGCCAACGAAGAGTGTAAAAAGATCATAGATGCCCTACCAGGGGAACCTACACTCACAGAAATGGTAGAAACTCGCTCTAAGGTGGGATCAGGGAACCAAAAGAGGTCTGCCTTGGCTGCACTTCTACCACCTGGTCAGGTACCCCCTGACCGTGGACAAAAACAGCCCAAGGCTGGGAACAAACGGAAACTAGTTAAATCAAAGCAGAAGGAAAATTTGGGGAATGGGGTTCCCCAGTGCAGGAGGTGTGGTAGGCCAGGTCACTGTTCAGAATACTGCAGGTCTCAGTACCATGTAGATGGTCGACCTCTGTCGAGAAATGTGAAGAGGAGTGCAAAAAGGGGTTGTTGCTCTCTGACGCAAATGTTCCCCCAGAACAGGGCAATGGCACAAGCCTATCCAGTCAATGTGGAGATGGCACCCAAGGACCAGCCCTAGTTGACGTCTACACCACAAGGACAGTTGTCCTAGAATCTGGTAGCACCCATAGGGTTCCCTTGGATGCGCATGGACCCCTAAGTCAGGGATTCAGTGCGCTGCTTGTGGGGAGGCCTGATGTCACCCACCAAGGGATTTTTGTCTACCCAGAAGTTATAGATGCTGATTTTACAGGCCAGATTAATGTTATGGTTTCCACGTCAAATCCCTCTGCCACTTTTGCTGAAAAGATTCACATTACTCAATTAGTGCCTTTTGAGTCTTGTGTCCCCAGGAGAGAACAACTAGTTTGCAGAGGTAACAGCACTGAATCGCTGGGACTTCTGCTGGTCTGCTGGGCTGCAGACATTTCTAATCAGAGGCCACAGATGACATGTACCCTCATTCTGCCGAAAGCTCATCCACACCGGATTTGAGTCCGAGGTTTGATTGATACGGGTGCTGATGTAACGATTCTCTCCTCCTCTTTGTGGCCTCCTTCATGACCTCTAGCCCCTGCGGGATCAGCCATTGTGGGGCTAGGAGGTACCACACAGAGACAACTGAGCGAATGACCTGTGTTGGTGAAAGACTCGGAGGGACACATGGCCACAATCCGTCCCTATGTTGCTTCGGCTCCAGCTAACCTCTGGGGACGGGACGTGTTGGCAGCCTGGGGGGTGCAGATCGGGACAAATTTTTGATAGGGGTCACTGTGTGCAAGGGCGCACTGTATTCTACACTATCTCTGCGATGGCTGACCAAAACACCTATACGGGAACCACAGAGGCCCCTGCCAAAAGAGAAATTAGTCGCCCTTTGTCAGCTGGTTCAGGAGAAATTGCAACAGGGAAACACTGAGACTTCTACCAGTCCCTGGAACACCCCCATTTTCGTAATTAAGAAAAAATCAGGGAAATGGAGACTCTTGCAAGAACTCCGGAAAGTTAATGCAGTGATGGAAAGTATGGGGAGCTTGCAGCCTGGCATGCCCTCACCCACAATGATCCCCACAGGGTGGGAAATTTTGATCATTGATTTGAAAGACTGTTTTTTCACAATTCCTTTGCACCCCAATGACAGACCAAAATTTGCCTTTACTGTGCCTGCAATTAACAATGTGGAGCCTGTAAAGCGATTTCAATGGAAAGTGTTACCTCAGGGCATGAAAAATAGCCCGACTATCTGTCAATGGTACATTGCTCAGGCTTTGTCCGGAATCCGAGAGCAGTTTCCTGAGGCACTCTGCTACCATTATATGGATGATATCCTGGTGGCAGCATCCACCCAGGACGAGCTGCAGAGGTTACAGCCTCGATTGCTCACTGCCCTGCATTCCTATGGGTTGCAAGTGGCTCCGGAGAAAGTTCAACAGCCTCCTTGGAAATATTTGGGAGTCAAAATTTTGGATCAAACTATACAACATCAAGAGGTGCAATTCTCAGACTATTAAGACCCTGAATGATGCCCAGAAACTGCTGGGTGTCATCAATTGGTTACATCCTTATTTAGGACTAACCATCACACAACTTTCCCCGCTTTTTAATATTTTAAAGGGGGACTCTTATCTAAACTCACCTTGGAAATTGACTCCTGAGGCACGACGAGTGCTGAATGAGGTGCAGCAGGCTGTTTCTGCTCGTCAGGCTTATCAAGTGGATCCTTCTATTGATATCACTGTTGTCATTACTGCTCCAGACCTCCATCCTACAGGTATCATTGGCCAGTGGAACAAACAATGGGATGACCCTTTGCATATCCTGGAATGGGTCTTTTTGCCCCATCAGCCAAAAAAGACAGCACCCACATTGTTCAAATTGATCGTTTGTCTAATAATTAAATGCCATCATCGGTGTTTACAATTGATGGCAGCGGATCCTGCAACGATTGTTGTTCTGGTATCGTGGGACAGCTTTCAATGGAGCCTTGCTAATAGCGCTCCTTTGCAAAGTGCAGTACAAAACTTTTCAGGGCAGATTGCTTACCACCTACCCAGCCACAAATTGCCGCAGTTGGCAAATTCAACCAGTTTCACTTTGCGGCCAAAGAATAGTCGGGTGCCAGTTCATGAACCCACCATCTTCACAGATGGTTCTGGGGAAACAGGAAAGGCCATTGTTACCTGGAAGGAGGGATCTGAGTGGCAGGTGCTGAAAGGCCACGAGTCAGGCTCTGCTCGGCTGGTCAAATTGAAGGCAGTTGCCATGGCTTTTCAGCGGTTCTCTCAGGTACCTTTGAATTTGGTCACTGACTCTGCTTACGCAGCGGATATAACCAAATGTTTGAATTTGATCACTTCTAAAAGAAGTCAATTATGTGGCTCTGTTTTCGCTATTGCGAACTTCGTGGAATGCAATTCAAGTTCGAGAGCATCCATATTACATTTTGCACATTCGAAGCCACACCAAGTTACCAGGTTTTATAACAGAAGGCAATTCTAGGGCTGACATGTTAGCCAACCCTGCATGGGTGGCACCTCAGCCTGACAAAATTGCACAAGCCAAGGCATCGCACAATTTCTTTCATCAGAGTGCACATACCCTGCAGAAGCAGTTTCAATTGACGCCAACTGAGGCTTGTGACATTGTCAGTGCTTGTGCTGATTGCCAAGGACTTGCTGCACCTCTGCCACCAGAGGTAAACCCCAGAGGCCTAAAGGCCTTGCAGCTCTGGCAGACGGATGTGACACACATCCCTGAATTTGGCTGATTCAAATATGTGCACGTGTCTATTGACACTTTCTCCTCAGTCGTGTGGGCGTCTGCTCATACTTGAAAAAAGAGCCGTGATGTCATTGCCCATTGGAAATTGGCTTTCTCGGTCCTGGGCGTGCCATCTACTGTGAAAACCGATAATGGTCCTGCCTACACCTCGCAGAAGTTTTTGCACCTATGGGGTGTAGACCATAAATTCGGTATTCTGCATTCTCCTACTGTCCAAGCCATTGTCGAACGCGCTCATGGTACTTTGAAGCATGTTTTGGAAAAACTAAAAGGGAGAATGCATGGAGTATCCCCACAGAGCCGACTGGAAAAAGCTTTGTATACAATTAATCACCTCACAGTGCCACCAAATTCAAATAATCCTGTGATATTGAACCATTTTCTCTCATTGCAATGATCAGGCAAGATGCACCTGACCCAGGCAAAGGTCTGGGTATGGAACCTACTTACTAACACCTGGGAAGGCCTGCATGAGCTTATTGCTTGGGGTCGTGGGTATGCTTGCATTTCCACAGATACTGGGGTATGGTGGCTGCCTGCAAGATGCATTCGCCCTGACCTGTGGCTCCAGAGGCAGAACCAGCAACCTCAAAATGATGACCAGAATGCAGAACATCAACCGAATGATCCTTCTGATGATGGCCAGGACATCGACCATCAGGCAGACAGTCCTTCCACAAGCAGAGACTGAACTTTAAGTTTCCTTTGTTATGAAGTCAGAAAGCAAGGACTTTGAAAGCTATGTTTAAAATTAATTTTTATAGGACTGTGATATAGAATTGGGTTTGATAGATGTATCACCCATGGTATTGCTGGAGGGTCTCTCTGTCCACTTTAAATCAGCATCTGGTTTGGGCTCTGTTAGGTAACTGGCCACTACCGAGGAGACCCCTTATCGGTATTCAATTTAGGCTCTGTTTGGTAACTGGCCATTACTAAGCAGATCCTTTATGCTGAGTTTGTTCTCCCTTCTTCAAGGGACTTGCAGAGGACTACAAGCAATACCTTTTGGTATTAAAACAAAAAGGGGAGCTGGGACTGCACAGAATCTCTCTTGGGAAACTTTTTCTTCTCACATTAGGTATAAGAAACTTAGATTAGGAGTATGAGAACACAGTATGTTTGGAATTGGGCATTGAGGCACCTTACGCAATCACCCCGGGGGGTGGGTGACTGCTGTCCAATCAGAATAATTGTTCTCACTTCTATATAAAGACGTAATGATAATAAACTTGCTTCTTCTTACCTCTTACATCGTGTGCTTTTGGTTGGGTTTCTCTCTGTTACCGGTACAACAGCGACAGGCTGTGTTTGGTAACTGGCCATTACTAAGCAGATCCTTTATGCTGTGTTTGTTCTCCTTTCTGCAAGGGACCCGCAGAGGATTACAAGCGATACCTTTTTGGTTTTTAAACAAAAAGGGGGAACTATGGCTACACAGGCCCTTTCTTGAGAACTTTTTCTTTCCCATGCAAAATATGCAAACAATGAGCTAATGAATAAACACCTGCTGTTTTTCCTGATCTGTTTTGATCCACGACAGAGCTTGTTTGGAATTGGGTGTTGTAGGACTTCACCCAATCACCCTGGGGAGTGGGTGACCACTGTCCAATCACCTATGAGTTTTCACCATATATAAAAAGAAATTACAACAATAAACTTCTTCTGCTGCTTTTCACGAGACTGGGTTCATGTGCTACATTGCACTGTTGTGGGTACAACAGCGACAAACAATAACTTTTCAGTCTCTCACAGAAGGCCAATGGTATCCTGGGGTGCATTAGGAAGAGCATTGACAGCAGGTTGAGGGAGGTGATCCTGCCCCTCTTCTCAGCCGTGGTGAGGCCTCACCTGGAATTCTGTGTCCAGTTCTGGGTTCCTCAGTGCAAGAGAGACATTGAGCTCCTAGAGCAGGTTCACCAGAGGGTGAAAAAGATGATGAGGGGACTGGAGCATCTCTCTTAAGAGGAAGGTCTGAGAGAGTTGGGCCTGTTCAGCCTCAAGAAGAGATGACTGAGAGAGGACCTCATCAATGTCTATCAGTATCTGTAGGGAGGGTGTCAGAGGATGGAGATAGGCTCTTCTCAGTGGTGCCAACCAATAGGACAAGAAGCAACAGGCAGAAACTGATGCACAGGAAGTTCCACCTGAATATGAGGAAGAACTTTTTTACTGTGTGGGTTACCGAGCACTGGAACAGATTGTCCTGAGAGGTGTCCTGTGGAGGGCCAGGAGTTGGAGTTTGATGATCTTTATGGATCCCTTCTAACTCAGGATATTCTGTGATTCTGTAATGGTAAATGCAATATAATACTAATAGTAAGGAAAAAAATAATAAAAAGCCAAAGAAATAAAAAACCAAATAAGTGATAGACAATACAAGTGCTCACCACCTGCTGACTGATGCCCAACCCATCCCCAAACAGCAATCCACCCCTTCCAGCCAACTCCCCCAGTTTATATACTGAGCATGACATTGTATGATATGAAGTATCCCTTTAGCCAGTTTGGGTCAGCTGTCCTGGCCATGTTCCCTTCCAGCTTCATGTGCAGCTCCTCACTGGCAGAGCATGAGACACTGAAAAGTCCTTGACATAAGGTAAGCACTAGTTAGCAACAGCCAAAACATCAGTGTGTTATCATCATAATTCTCATACTGAATCCAAAAGACCACACTGTACCAGTTACTGAGAAAATTAACTCTATCCCAGCTGAAACCAGGATGCTGTATTTGAAAAACTCACATTACATTAAAAAGTTTTAGCATAGGGCCTCTGGTCAGGTTTAAAAAAGGATTTTTTCTTCATTTATTATAGGCTCTGATGAATTACATTCACTGATATATTTAGCAGTTTCATTTCTCAGAAGCAAGCAGCAATTTCTACATGCTTTTCACCATTTGTCATGAAATTTTAATAATCTTTATTACTTGGGTGTTTGCATACTGCAAGAATGCTACTTGTGTGCAGAACAGACACTAGAAATAGATGGCCCGGTGCCCAGTGACTTGAACAGGTGGCCTAAAAGTTGCCTCCAAACTGTGCATTTTGTTGTCTTGCAAACTTGAAAATGTCCTGGGGTTTCTTGTAATTCTCTTATCCTGGTTCTTCCCCTCTCTCTAAGAGAATTCTGGCAATCACCTTATGTGTCTTACTTGCCTCTTTTTCTCTTTCCTCTTTTGTTCTACTTATATCTGACACACTTGAGTTTCCTTGTTCCTAGTCCTTACAATAGGACTCATGGGAACTAGTTTTTGGTTTGCATTTTTGTATTGCTCCAGAGTTTGTAAAGCACGAATCGAATGAAAATATATAATAATTAAAAAAATAATAAAGGTGTCCTACATCACTTATTATCTTGCTTATATTGAAAAGTTATTCTCTGCAGTGAGCAAATTATTATTTACAATCTGTAAAACAGCTATCCAATAGGAAATATTTGTTTGGCAGTTGATAATTTGAAACTGGTATTTTCTTTCCTGTGTCTCAGAATCACAGAATCACAGAATCACAGAATCAACTAAGTTGGAAAAGACCTTTGAGATCAAGTCCAACCTATGAAGTAACACCACCTTGTCAACTAGACTATGGCACTAAGTGCCACATCCAGTCTTTTCTTAAACACCTCCAGGGACGGTGATTCCACCACCTCCCTGGGCAGCCCATTCCAGTGCCCAATCACTCCTTCTGTGAAGAGCTTCTTAATGTCCAATCTAAACTTCCCCTGGCACAGCTTAAGGCTGTGTCCTCTCATCCTGTCACTGGTTGCCTGGGAGAAAAGACTGACGCTCACCTGGCTACACCCTCCTTTCAGGGAGTTGTAGAGAGCGATGTGGTCTCCCCTGAGCCTCCCTTTCTCCAGGCTAAACAACCCTAGCTCCCTCAGCCGCTCCTCATAGGATTTGTGTTCCAGACCCTTCACCAGCCTTGTTGCCTTTCTCTGGACGCATTCGAGCATCTCAACATCCTTCTTAAATTGTGGGGCCCAGAACTGGCCACCAGGTGCGGCCTAACCAGTGCTGAGTACAAGGGAAGAATCACTTCCCTAGTTCTGCTGGCCACTCTACTCCTGATACAGGCCAGGATGCCATTGGCCTTCTTGGCCATATAGGCATACTTCTGGCTCATGTTCAGTCTGCTGTCAGTCAGTACTCCCAGTTCCCTTTCTGCCTGACTGCTGTCCAGCCACTCTGTACCCAGCCTATAGTGCTGCAGGGGATTGTTGTGACCAAAGTGCAGGACTTGGCACTTGGTCTTCTTAAACCTCATATTGTTGGATTCAGCCCATGTATCCAGCCTGTCCAGGTCCCTCTGCAGAGCCCTCTCACCCTCCAGCCAATCAACACTTGCACCCAGCTTGGTGTCTGTGGTGAGCACAGACCTTTCCCGTGAGAAATTTTTCTCTCTTCTTCCTGTGTTTTATAAACAAAGATAAAATTTGGATGTTGTTGAAACAGTGTCTCAAGATATGAATGATTCAAGCCTGGCCAATCGGCCTGGGGGGAGGTTTTGAACCGACCAATCTGGGTGACCTTTGAAAGTCTATATAAGTTGAAATTAATTAATAAAAACAGACATTTGCCACACTGAAGACCTGGACTTCTCTCTGTTAGCGGTTCAACAGCGACAGGTGTCACCTGCAAATTTGCTAATGGTAGACTCAATCCCCTCATCCCGCTCATCAATAAAGATATTAAACAGGACTGGGCCCAACACTGATCCCTGGGGGACACCACTAGGCACTGGCCACCAACTGGATGCAACACCATTCACCACGACTTTCTGGGCCCAGCCATCCAGCCAGTTCTTAACCCAGCAAAGAGTGCACCTGTCCAAGCTGTGGGCTGCCAGCTTTTCCAGGAATATGCTGCGGGAGACAGTGTCAAAGGCTTTGCTGAAGTCCAGGTAAACAACATCCTCAACCTTCCCTTCATCCACCAGGCGGGTCGCCTGGTCATAAAAGGAGATCAGGTTGGTCTCGCTAGCAGCAGCAGCAATGGTTTTTGACCGTTTGTAAACCATTGCTGGATCTAGTCAAGTTGGGGAAAAAAAAACCACAACAAAAAAACCCAAACCAGCCAAAACACCACACCCACCTAACACAACCCACCACCAGAAGGGTGCCTGTGCCCTTCCTGTATGAACTGCCAAGCTACGCCCTCACTGATGTGCCACCCTCCTGTTTGCTGTGCCCCAGGTAGCTCGCACTCCCTAGAGCCTTTTAAATCGCCTGCAAATGGCCTCGTGACTGCCTCTCACTCACCCGAATGGCTGGCAAGTAATATTTTAGTCTACTTTGCCAAGTAAACAGGATTTATGTGATCACACTGTAAGTATATCTGTGCCTTTTTCTTCTCCCACTTGAGCCTCTTAATCAAGTTAAATAAAAGTCAAGAAACCTTCCAAGCAATTTAAGTGTTTACAACTTCATTAAAAATAAATGGCCAAATAAAGAAGATGCTTCTGGAGCTGCAAAGTAAACTCAACTCATTTTTTTGACAAGCAGAGAGCCCAAAAAGGAAAATTGTTCTTGTATATATGCTCTCATTGTGGGAAAAGCTTGAGTAAGAGCTAAAAAGTCCTTAGGGCATTGAGTCCAGAACAAGATCCACTTACATTAGAGAACTGGCAAAATCATTATTCTCAGCTGTAAGTCCTCTCTGGTGCATGGACAACTGCTTGCTTTTGAAGCAAGAAAAGAGACGTTTCAAGGTAAATTGACATCAGGTTTTGTTCAGCTTAACAAGCCATGTGTTATAAAGGAAAAAAAGATACTGTCACTCTTCACAAGCTCTTTGTTACTTACATCAAAATTCTTTGATACACCAAATATAAACTCTCCTCATCACAGAGGTTCTATCTTTAAGCAAAATAATGGATAAATACTGTAGGCGGTTATCTTCTATGTGAAAAAAACCGAAACCACAAACCCCCAAAACAAAACAAAAACCCTCTCTCTGGAAGGGATTAAAGAACAGTGACTTTATTTTAAACCATGTTGTCTGTAAGGGTGAAAAAACCCCAATATCTTTCACAATGTAACATGAAACCAGCAGGAACATGAACATGGAACATGAAACCAGCAGGAACATGACTGTCCTAGGTTGCAATATGGATGTATTTAAGTATTCTATTACCACCAGCTGTGGGCCATTAGCTGCTATCACCTGCTAATGACCCACTCCGGATGACAGGCAATGGGCCATCAGGGACCCACTGTGTGACTCATGGACTTATCCCATTGTGGGATGCTCTGCCCAGGAGGGAGGAGCCAGGTGTTCCCACCTGGATATAACCTGGCCTTGGAACTGCTTGAGCTAGCCCTGTCTACTGGGTTCCCAGAGGACAAGAGCTACCACTGGATCTTCAGCTGGAGACTAGACCTTCACAGGATCACCGCTTCAACTGGACTACTTCAGTTGGACTGCTACTACCACCCTAACAGGGTGTTAGGTTGTATCTGACTTTGTCAGTGCTTTTCCTTGTATTATTTCACTTATTTTTAATTTCAATCTTGACTTGTGATCTCCCACTAGTTTGTTTTCAAACCAATACAATGACAGAATGAAGATTAGAGGACAGAAAAGGGACCAGGAAAAATACTTTCAGTCTGAAGAATGTTTCAAGTAGCTTAGATTTTCAAAGCCATTTAAAAAGTTTTGTGCACTCAACTTGCTCCCAAATACTCCACTATTTCTTTCTGATTTTTTCCACCTAATTAATTTTCTCTCCTTTTAAACAGCAACAGAAAATGAGAAAACAGATCACAGGAGAGAGAGAGAGAATGAAAGCAAAGAGTTAACATATACTATCAAGTACAGAAAGTATTCTGTAAACTTTCAAATATAAGAATAGCATAGCAATTTTCATTTTTCCTCCACTTAAAGCAATCACATTTTGAAAATGTTTAAAAGAAAATGTCCAAAGTTCATGCCCAAGCTCCTCAAAGTTTTAAACACAGCATCTTACAGCTAGGAGAACACTGCTTATCTTTTTATTTGTAAACCTAAGTTTGAAATACCTTACATTATACTTTAATTTTTATAAAGCAACATAATTCAAGAACTGAAAGAACAGTGTGCCACTAAAGGTTGTGGACCATATTTTAGAAATCTTTATTTAAAAAAAAGTTCTGTAGGTATGATGAATTTAAGTTGTATTTTCAAGTCAACTACTTAAGCATTTAAATTATTTAAAATTAAGTGCAAAATTGGAAGTCCAGTCATAGATGAGGCTGTAGAGTTCTGCTCAAAGAGAAGAGGCCTACCTATGGCAGACACAACCGAACACTCAAGTTAGCTCAGTCTGTCCCAGCCATGAATCCTGCAGATCTGAGTGACACTGCTGATTAGGTCAGTTTGATCTATTTAATATAAACTCTCTAAGAAGGCTATTAACTAAAGCTTTCAGTTAATCAATAAAACCCTTCTAATTAGCAAAACAACAAAAAAAATTACATGCTTGCTCTGTTTCAGGCACTTTTAAGATCATAGTTTATTTGCTGTAGGTAAAAAGCTAGTGTACAGACTAAGGGACCTCTTAAATTTCAACTCTAAAATTATATACTATCTAGTATTCTTACTCTGAATATTAACAAAAAAAAAATTCTAGACACCTGTAAGCCCCACCATAAATCTTCATTGTTATGAGGAAAAAAATACATAGATCAATGCCTTATTTGTTCAATGCATATTTGCACTGTGAAACAAATGGAAGATAACAAGCAGTGGCAGAGGCAATACATTTCTAAAAAGACAAAGTCTTATACATATATATTTTTCAATAGTGTGCTAATCAGCATAATTTTATATAAAAATTAAAATATAGCAGAGCATCCCATTATAGAAATTTTAAGCATCTGAACTGCAGTGATTACTTGCTAACCATTCACATGCAATACCTGCTAGAACGGACTTTTTGTTTCTAAAGTGTAAAATAGATTGAGGGGTTTAAGAGACAAATATTAATTTGTGTACAAACAAAATTAAAAGCTGCAGTCAAGAATTGTACTAGTCACAAGCCTCTTCCATACAGGACGGGAAAAGAAGAGAAGAAAAAAAAAGTACAAATGATGATATGATGATAGAAAGTGGTCTCTTTCTATACAGTAATTATCAAAGACAATGCATAGATTTAGAATACCTGGATGGCAAACTGTTGACACTGGAAACAAACAGCTTTCACATACATGCTCTTTATAGGAGGTCTTTCTTTCCATCAAATGGCTGATGGCAAATTAGGGGCACCAGGTGAAAAACTTGCAAAATACTAAGATGGGGCAGTTGTTAATTTACAATTTGAACTATATATACAGTATAATGGAATGCATCCCATCCCAAAATGGGTTTATGAAAAAATTGGACCTTTTAGCTCTAGCCTTATGACTCAGATATCATTTAAATGTAAACATAAGTACACAAGAGACTTTCATGAAAAGTAAAATTTATGGGGCATTTTACAGGAACTATTGAAAAAGCTGCTTAATGGCATTTTTGCTGTTAAAGCAATTTTGTTAGATATAATTGAAACAGCATCTGTATATAAAATGTCCTGACAGATACTTCAACATGAAGCTCTGGTGATTTTAAAAGGCCCTTCTTCAATCTGTTAAGAGTTGTACTGCAAAAGCATTGATGCATGCACATATCTGTGTCAGCTGAGACTAGTGATCCAACTGCACACACATTTCCTTCTTGAGGTACTTTCCATGTTCAACCACTTCAATAACAGTAAGATGAATGTCGGGGTTTGACCTTGACTAAATGCTGACACTCCGGCTTTTTCCGGCTGCAGACATGCAGGAGAAGGGAAAGGAAAAAAAAACTGTAAAAACACACACTAATCTCATGAGTTAAATGAGATAAGACACTGGTAGGAGGAAGAAAGGGCAGACAGGCTCTAAACTTAAAGTTCCAAGGTGATTTAATTTCCTAACAGAGTTGGAGGATATATGCAAGGCAAAAATAAACTTTTCATACTCTATTTTGTTCACTCACCTCCTCCTTCTTACGAACCCATTTTTATTTACCCCCTTTTTTCTTTTATAACCAACAAGCTCAGGTAGGGGGGCAGGGTGTGGGGTATTTTCTCAGTCCACAGAGCAGGTTTATAAATCTATTCATTACTACAATTTTTCTACTACAAATACTCTTTATCTCTACTTATCTCTCTCTCTCTCCAGACAGTTTCTCTGCTCTTACTCTCTCCCTCTTAAGAAGTAGTCTCTCCGCTCACCCCCCTTCTTTCTTTCCAAACCAACAACACAGGCAGGGGGCAGGGTAAGGGGTGTTCTCGGGTCAGTCCATCAGGGAGAGGGGTCTTCTACTTAGCCATGGGGTCCCTCCCACGAGAGACAGTCCTCTGGGAACTTCTTTGGCATGGGTCCAATCTCACAAGCAACATCCCACCTGAATTCTGCTGCAACATGAGTTCTTTTGTCCATAAGGTGCAGACTCTCTCCCGAGCCGAGGCCAGGCTGCTTTCATCCCAGGAGCAAGGCCTTTCTCTCCCTTGCAAGGCCTTTGTAGCTTTAACTTTTTCGATGAGACTTCAACTGGATCACAGCTTTCTCCAGGCATCCACCTGCTCCTCTGGCGTGGGCTGTGGGTGAATTTCTGCATCCTTGTGGGCTCCATGGGCTGCAGGGGGACCTCCTGCTCCCCCATGGCCTTCACCACGGCTGGCAGAGAGTTTTCAGCTTCGGCGCCCGGAACACCTCCTCCCCCACCTTCTTCATTGACCTTGGTGTCTCCATGTTGTTCTCTCTTCACATATTTTTACCTCCACCTCCTCCAACTACAAAAAAGTACGTGCCTGCTTTGTTTTGAATTTTTCTTAAATATGTTTTCACAGAGGCGTAACTAGCACCTCTAATTGGCCCACACTTGGCTGGCAGCATGTCCATCACTTTCAGAGCCATCAGAGATTGGCTCTGCTGGACTTGGTGAAAAACTTCCAGAACTTTCACTCAGGACACACAGGAGCTATCTTTGTGCCACTCCCCACCCCTCAGACACTTCCCCAGGCCTACTACAACAGCTTCTGAGGGGTTTAAATTTCTCTTAGATGTTAAAAATACCTTGCTAATGTTTTGGGCCAATCAAAACCACCACAATGAAAAATAGACTAAATAAAGTATTTTAGATAACTCAAAACTGAATAGGAATTAGAATGCCAATATGGCAGAAAAACTTTTTCTGTTGTTTTTAAATGGGAAGGTCTTTTGTACCAGCAGAATCCTGTATACAGATAGAGAAGGAGGGAATTCACCACATAATTCCTATTAAACAAGAGTTGATTCATCATGTGAGAAGGTACAAATTACAGAAAACATGAATAGTCAATAAAAGAGAAAGAACTGGTTTACATGAAAGAAGAGAGAACACTTCAGTCTGAATGCAGTTATTTTGTGAAAGCTGCTACAACAGCCCATAGAACCTCATTCATGTTGGCTTTCATACATTCAACCTCAGGGTCTAAATCCAGAAGCTGACGCACTCTCTTTGTGGCTAAATCATACTGCTCATCCAGAAGGGGGGCAAAAGCATTCTCCAGAACATCTGAGGCGTGGGCTAAATAAATAAGTGCCAACAAGCGCTTGTCTATGCGATGAGGGTCATTCACCCATTTGTCAAGAACTGCTTCTTGAACCTTCTTGATGAGGCGCTGTTTGATATTGTTGTTGGTGAGAGGGTGTGTAGTCATGTCAAAAAGAAGGAAGTTTTGTTTTTCTGTGGTCAGTACACCTTTTTCCACTAGATTTTTCGCTAACCGTTCACGGACATTTCGCAACTGGTAATGCAACTTCAATGGGTTCCATGTTTCACCTAAAAAAAAAAAAAAAAGAAAAAAGCCAAGAGTCAGGCAAAGTTTAAGCTGTATTACTACAGTGATTCTCCCTCCCTACCTGCTGCAGAATGAGCTGTCAAATTCATATAGCTGACTATTACACTAAGATATTATGCTCATGTCAGTATTTAAAATTTGGATGAAATGCTACTAAGCCATGTCTTGATTAGGGATATGACAAATAACCACTCTTGTACTGAAGGGAAAGAAAAAACCCCACAAACCCCAAAAACAAACCACCAAACAAAACATCACACATAGCTATGAAGAAAGAGTTACAAACAAAAATAAGCATCTCCTCCAGTCTTGTCCATTTGTCCACTTCCAGGCTTTTATCAATTCAGAAGCTGGAAGAAGCGCCATTGCCATTCTTTCTGCCACAGAGATAAGTAACACCTATATTATATGTCCTACTCACTTCTCTATTTTTTCATGCTTACATTCTTATTTCCCTTCCTGCCCCCACCAGATGAAATGGTAACATGCACTGTGTGAGTGTAGGTGTGTGCATTACACACAGGCACATGTTGGGCACAGGCTTTGATGTTTCAATAAAAGTTTTTTCTAATTTTTTTTGTAAAGGCAGGAGAACTGGGCACTTCAATGTGTGCACTTGGAGGAGGGAATTTTAAAAGCACAAACTCAGCGTCAACAACTAGTGAGAAAGCTAAGGTTGCCAGATGAAAAATCGCTTGTACCTGGTGGGCTAATACAATGCTTATTCTTCAAAATCCACTGGCCTATTGTACCGCACAATGTTTATTCTGTAGGAAGAAGAACTGGAAAGCAACCAGCCCAGTTGTGCCAACTTTTACCAGTTCACAAGATGGTCAGGTATGATTTTGGGGTGCTGACCACCAGGGACCACCAAAGAAACCCCCAGGACAGAAGAATGCATGCATTAAGGGGAGGGGAAATATGTTAATGATTTTGGGGAAATGGTTATCATATGTGTGTTTATTCCAGGAAAATCAATGAATATGTATGTAAAATATAGTATATAAACAGGAGCTTTTTCTGTACTCAGCATGCACAATTTTCAGAGGAAATATCCCCTTGTGCATCTGGCCAAATAAAGAATGCCTGCTTCTTGATGCTACATTGGTGTTAAGGAGTTTTTGGGTTTTTTTACTGATTTTTGGTAACAGTTTTGGTGACCCCAGATAGGACCTACTCCTGAGAGTCAGCTGATCCGAGGGACCTCCAGCCAGCACTGAGGGATTCATAGGGAGAACCTGCAATTCCTGGACCAATGGAAATCAGAGCAAGACCCCTGGTAAGAAAAAGGCATTCTTTACTATAAAGGTGTTAACCTGCCCATAAGGTGCAGCAAAAGCTTCACAGGGTTAGGTTTAAAGGTACCTAAAGTGGGAACAGGGAAGGTCCCTTCTAGGAGCTCCTAAATAGTAATTGGTTTGGAATACCACATGGTTTAAATGGGGAATGGATCATCTAGTGAAGAGGGGACATTCTGGAAAAATCCCCCCTGGTATGCATATTAAAACATTGGGGAAAATTGTGGGAAGACCCCTCACTCAGAAACAATTGGTTGAGTATTGTAACAGTTGGTAGCTGAAGTATACTTTGGCAATTTGTGTTGTAATAATCAGTGGCTGAAGTACACTTTGGCAATTTGTAAAGAAGGGGGACATAGAAAAAGGCTGAGGAAACCAGACAGGAAACCAAAACCTGGCTCTTCAAATCATCAAGCTCAGAAGATGAAGCGAAGACAAAAAATTTCCCTGAAGGGGATCAAGGGAATCATTCTCAGCTGAGCGTCTGCTTGCATTATTGCTGGGGAATGAAAAGGTAAATTTTTTAATTGACACAGGAGCAACTTATTTGGGGTACTGAATACGTGCAGAAGAAAACTTAGCTTGGAACCTGTAAGTGTTGTGGGTGCGACATGGAGGAAAGAGAACAGGCCTTTTATACAAACATTAATATTTAAATTAAGAAAATGGTGGGGGATGCACCAATTCTTGTATATGCCTGAATGTCCAATCCCCTTGTTGGGGAGAGATTTATGGGGAAAATTGAATGCTCAAATAACTTTCCAGGATGGGAAAATACAAATTCAAATACCCAAATCAAAAGCTGTTGAAGCAAAGACTTTTTTTGTTACAGGAATTAAATGAGGTGGAAGAAATGCCAGAGGAGGTAGACAATGCTGTAACCCCATGTCATGCTTTGACCCTGACCAAATGCCAGGCACCTACGACATCTGCTCACTCTCTCTCTCTCCTGCCACAGCTGTGCAGAGGAGAGGAAAAAAGTTAACACACAGGCCTCATGAGTTGAGATAAGAAACCAGGAAAGACGCACTAAGGGAAAAACAGGCTGAAAAATTAAAGTTGCAAAGTGATTTATTAACCTAGACAGAGTCAGAGGAAGATAATGAGAAGTAAAATAATCTCTTAAGACACCATTTCTATGCTCACCACCCTCCCTCCTTCCCACCAACAGCTTGGGGTCTGGGGCCAGTAAAGGGGTTTTTGGTCAGTCCATCACCGAAATGTCTTCTGCTCCTCAGGGGGAGGAGTCCTCTATGTTGCCATAGGTCCCTCCCATGGGAGACAGTCCTCTGTGAACTTCTTTGTTGTGGGTCCAAATTTCATGAGCAGCAGCTCGCCTGAATCTGCTGCAATATGAGTCCCTCATCCACGGGGTGCAGACCTCCGAGCCAAGGCCAGGCTGTTTCCATCTTGGGAGCAAGGGCTTTCTCTCCACTGGGACTCGACCTGTATCACAGCTTCCTCCAGGCATCCACCCGCTCTGGTGTGGGCACCTCGCCACAGGCTTTGGGTGGATCTCTGCACCCCCCGTGGACCCCATGGGCTGCAGGGGGACAACCTGCTTCACCATAGCCATCACCACGGCCGACAGAGGATTGTTGGCTCCGGTGCCAAGAGCACCTTCTCCCCCACCTTCTCTACTGACCTTGTGTGGTGGTTTTGCTTAGCCCAGAATATCAGCAAGGTATCTTTAACATCTAAGAGAAATTTAAACCCTTCAAAAGCTGTTGTAGTAGGCATGAAGTAGTGTCTGAGGGGTGGAGAAAGGCACAAATATGGTTCCTGTGTGTCCTATGTGAAGCTTTTGGAAGTTTTTCACCATGTCCAGTAGAAACAATCTCTGATGGTTCTGAAAGTGATGGACATGCTGCTGGCCAAGTCTGGGCCAATTAGAGGTGCTAGTGACGCCTCTGTGAAAACATATTTAAGAAAAACTCAAAGTAGTTACACATTTCTTTTTATGTACAGGCGGAGGAGGTGAAAATATGTGAAGGGAAAACAACATGGAGACACCAAGGTGTCATGGTCCACTCATAAGCAGACGCATGATGGTTTGTACCAGCTATGATCTCAGAGTGCAAAAAGAAAGCACAAAAATCCAACAAGTCAAGGGAGTTAAATTTCAATCCAAAGAGGAACTTTATTAATTTGGCCCATAAAGCAGCCTGCGATAGAGAGAGAGAATTGGGGAAAGATAAGGAGGAAAGGGAAGGAAAGGGGGCTATAGCTACCACCACGGGTCCACAGATGTCCGGTGTCCCTGGGGTCCCGGTCAGTAGGCGTTCCTTTGCCTCTGCATCGATCAATGTGATCTCACGGTGGGGAAGATCTTCGGAGTTCAGCCACTCCAGAGCTGTCTTTTATGCTAGTCCATACACCAGGTCCATCCTTGCAATCTGCCTTTGCTCCCCCTTAGTTCTTGTGGAGATATGCCAAACTCCACTTGGCAGGGCCAAGGGAGGAGTGTCCGAGGCATGGTTGGCAGGTTTTTCACAATAGTGAATAATGGGTGTCAGGGCGACGGGTGCAAAGCATTCGCTCCGTACCAGCTTTGGGTAGGCACAAAGCATTCTCTGCGTAAGTCCTGAACCTGTAGTTTCTGATGAGAAATGTTGAGACAGAACTCGATTCTTTGATTGACCCTTACACAAGGTCAGTGGAAAAGGTGGGGGAGGAGGTGCTCCAGGTGCCAGAGCTGAAAAACCTCTGCTAGCTATGGTGAACACCATGGGGGGAGCAGGAGGTCCCCCTGCAGCCCATGGAGTCCACAGAGATGCAGAGATCCACCCACAGCCCGTGGGGAGGTGCCTACACCAGAGGAGCAGGTGGATGCCTGGAAGAAGCTGTGATCCAGTGGGAGTCCCATATAGAGAGTTAAAGCTGCAAAGGCCTTGCAAGAGAGAGAAAGGCCTTGCTCCCGGGATGGAAGCAGCCTGGCCTCGGCTTGGAAGTCTGCATCCTATGGGCAAAAACTCGGCATTGCAAAAAATTTGGGTGGGATGCTGCTCATGAGATTGGACCCATGCCAAAGAAGTTCGCAGAGGACTGTCTCTCGTGGGAGGAACCCCATGGCTAAGTAGAGGACCCCTCTCCCTGATGGACTGAGCAGAGAAAAAACCTCTTACCCTGCCCCCTGCCCATGCTGTTGGTTGGAAAGAGGGAGAGGGGTGACCAGAGAAAGAGTGTTTGTAGTAGAAGAATTGTAGTGATGAATGAATGTATGGACTATGAAAATACTCCATACCCTGCCCCGTACCCAAGCTGTTGGTTGGAAGGAGGGAGGGGAGTGAGCAGAGAAATGGTGTCTTAAGAGGGAGAGGGGAGTGAGTGAAGGAACGGCTTCGGAAGAGCTTATTTTTACTTCTCATTTATCCTCCGACTCTGTTAGGTAGATAAATCACTTTGTATCTTTATGTTTTCAGCTTGTTTCTGCCCCTCGGTGCATCTCCTCCCACCAGTGCTTTATCTCAAATCATGAGTCCAGTGTGTGTGTTTAACAGTTTTTTCTTCTCTCTCCCGCACATCTGTGGCAGGAGAGAGGGTCAGACCCCGACACCTTGGCACCTCCATGTTGTTTTCCCCGCACATATTCTCACCTCCTCCTCCTCTGGCTAAAAAGAGGTGCGTGCTCACACTGTTTTGATTTCTTCTTAAATATGTTTTCACAGAGGTGTAACTAACATCTCTAATTGACCCAGGCTTGGCCAGCAGCATGTCCATCACCTTCAGAGCTATCAGAGATTGGCTTTGCTGAACATGGTGAAAAACTTCTAGAACATTCACACAAAACACACAGGAGCCATCTTTGTGACCCTCCCCACCCACTAGCAAAAACTGGGCTAAGCAAAACCCACTCATGAACCCAATGGTGCGTTTTCTCCCAACCCTTCTGACACTTCTTCAAGCCTACCACAATAGCTTTTGAAGGGTTTAAATTTCTCTTAGATGCTAAAGATACCTTGCTGATGTTCTGGGCTAAGCAAAACCAACACACTCCACTGGCATGAGTAACTGAGATGCCTGGATGATCAAAGGTGGCCAAACCGGTGAGGATTACTCTCAAACCTGAATCCAGACTGGTAACACAAAAACAATATCCTATTGTTTTTCCTTGGAGGCAAGGGAAAAGTTGGAGAAGCTTATGGAAAAAATTTTATAATATGGGTTATAGAAAGAGTGTGAATCAGAATATAACACATCAATATTAAAAGTTAAAAAGCAAAAAAACGAAATGGGGAATATTGATTTCGTACAAGATTTAAGGGCCATTAATAAAATAGTACCTGATATTCATTCAGTAGTAGCTAATCCGTACACACCCTTGACAGAACTGAAAGGGGAATACAAATGGTTCACAGTGCTGGATCTTAAGGATGTCTTTTTCTGTAATACTTCTTGACCCAGATAGAAATTTTTTGCTTTTGAGTGGGAGAATCCAAACACTGGGCAGAAGGTGCAACTAACATGGACTGTGCTACCCCAGGGCCTCAAAATAGCCCCACTATATTTGGCAATCAGTTGGCAAAATAAATTAGAAAGCTGGAAAAAGAAAATCTGCACAGAA
The DNA here is from genome assembly GCF_008360975.1 of Lichenostomus cassidix. NCBI lineage: Eukaryota > Metazoa > Chordata > Aves > Passeriformes > Meliphagidae > Lichenostomus > Lichenostomus cassidix. The sequence goes on from NC_139510.1 coordinate 108,862, forward strand.
CTTTGCTACAATGTGTAGATGATATTCTGCCAGCAACCAAGACTGAAAGTGCCTTGGTGCTACTGTAAGTCTGTTAAATTTCGAGTCAATCTGGATACAGGGTGTCAAAGCAAATGGCACAAATAGGCAAAGAAGCAGTAATATATCTTGGTTTTGAGATCTTGCAGGGAAAAAAAAGCTCGGGAAGCAGCTGAAAAGAAGCCATTTGCCACACTCCGGAGCCAAGGTCTATCAGAGTTCTACAAGCCTTCTTAGATATGGCTGGATGGCGTCGGTTATGGATTGCCAACTGTGGGGTACTGGTGAAACACTTGTATGATCCTCCACCGAAAAATACTTGGTATGGACTCCTGATAGTCAGAGGGCCCTTAAAGCCCTAAAAAGAGCCTTAATGGCAATCTCTGCACGGGGACTCCCAGACTGAACCAAACCATCTGAGTTATTTGTGCACAAAAAGATGCACCTGGCACTAGGGGTACTGGCACAGTGTTTGGGGTCATGGAAGCAGCCTGTGAGGTACTTTTCCAAACAATTAGAAAATGCGAGTAAAGGATGTCCCAGATGCTTGAGAGCAGTGGTAGCTGCAGAGTTTTGAATCCAGGAAGCACAAAAGCTGATATGTGCCCCACATGGTAGTGATGCCAAAATGATTTTTGCTTTTATATATTCTTCATGTATATTTGTAGCTCTGTAGACCATTGTTGAATAATTATATAGTTCCTAGCTAACTCTAGTATTTTCCCTATTTGTCCTAGGTTGCAATATAGATGTAAAGTATTCTATTACCACCAGCTGTGGGCCTGTTGGAAAACGCAGTTTTCCAGCAAAACTTATGCTAACTGAATTCTCAGGCCTCAGTAAAAATCCAACAAGCTACAGTGGTTTGTTTGCCTGAGAATGTTCTGTGGGAAGAATGTCATGAGAAAGATTAGGGAGTCAGAAGTGTTATGAGAGAGAAAAAGGGAGTCACCGGGAGGATCCCTGAATGTGTGAGAACAGACTGCAGGTGTGTGTGTGTATCTATGAATAGTAACTTCTGTAACAGTATATGTCTCTCGTTTGGTGAAATAAAATGGAGCTTACTTTATATCTCATATTGAGACTGCCGTGAGTTCCCTCTCGTCGTTTCTCGTTATGGGCCGTTAGCTGCTATCACCTGCTAATGACCCACTCTGGATGACAGACAATGGGCCATCAGGGACCCACTGTGTGACTCATGAACTTATCTCATCCCGTTGTGGGATGCTCTGCCCAGGAGGGAGGAGCCAGGTGTTCCCACCTGGATATAACCTGGCCTTGGACCTGCCTGAGCTAGCCCTGTCTACTGGGTTCCCAGAGGACAAGAGCTACCACTGGATCTTCAGCTGGAGACCAGACCTTCACAGGATCACCACTTCAACTGGACTACTTCAGTTGGACTGCTACTACCACCCTAACCGGGTGTCAGTTTGTATCTGACTTTGTCAGTGCTTTTCCTTGTATTATTTCACTTATTTTTAATTTCAATCCTGACTTGTGATCTCCCACTAGTTTGTTTTCAAACCAACACATATTTTGGCGCCCAGTGTGGGGCATGACCTGGGGAAACTCAGAAATCCTATCACCATGATGCTCAGCTTATCTACATGGGTACTGTATCTCGCTCTCTATATTTTTCCTCAAATGGGAAACTATCTGCCTGTCGTATTGGCCCTGTTGCGACCAGGGAATGGCATGAGAATTGCTTTATTGGTTTATTATGCCTATTGTATGATAACCTGTGAGGCGATGAATACCATTCGGAACATATACTCAGTTTTGTCTGCCTGGCCTAATCTGAGCCACTACGTCTGGGACCTCCTCAGCAATCGCACCCACCCTCTGGGGCTAGGAGGAGAGAGCGGTTTCTTCCAGCCTTTCAGGTCAGGCACAGCCATTTTTGAGGATATTGAGTTCTCTCTGGATGCTAGGGATGGCATAATCTTTTTGTTAGTTCTGTTTTCTTTTGTTGCAAAACCATGAATAAAAACTTTAGTAGTAGTCATGCTAAGGCTTGGAGGGATCAGTAGGCCTGAGTGTAAACACTGTTGTGTAGCGAAGTTGCCAGTAGCGATCAAAAGGATCAATAGAGCATACTGATGAGGGTAGAAAGACTTGTCTAAGGAATGTAGCTATAGAACAGTTTGTTTATTTAAGTAATCTGCTAAGTGTGTGACTTATCTAATAGGGTGTAGTAGATTAATGATGATAAAGAATGTTCAGTTAACGAAAAACAAAGTCACAATGTAATCATAAATCAGGTAGATGTGTCTAGAAATCAAATTCGTTAAGATGAAGCAATTTGGAAAGAAAACATATATATACTCAGTGATTTTGTAGCAGGTTGGGGCTCTGACTTTTGGACGCGAGTCCCAGGTCCCCAGGGCCCTCAATAAAGCACCGCATAAAATAACTTCGGTTGTTTTGTGTTTCCTCGGTTCGGGCAACAGTTTTCTGGCGACCGCGGCAGGACTCCGAAGGTGGCTGGGGCGGTTCACGTCCTGATCTACTCCACGCCGGCACTGGGTGATTCTCGGGGAGTCATCGGTTCGTGCCCGACCCCCGCGCCTGTCGGACAACTGCAGGAGGTAAGCCCGTAAGGTGCTTTATTTGTTTAATACTGGGTACCTGCCCATAAGACGAGGCGGCGAACCTCGCAGGGTTGGGTTATAGACGTCTTGGGGATGCCTAGGCGCTGACCATAAGACGGAGCGAAAGCTACACAGGTTCAGCACTTGCCCCTCGCGGCGACGAGAAGTGGCAAGTTGGTTGGTTTGGTTGCTGTCCTCTTTCTATACTTGGTGCTGTTGAAATCTGTATTCTCTGCATGTTACCTGTTATTCTCTGCATGTTACTTTCTGTTTTGCTATGATGCCTTTTAGAACCTTTAAAGCATTGGTGCAAGCTAATGGTAAAGTACCGGGGAACACCCCATTAGGATGCTTGCTGGGAAGATGGAAAAGTGCTGGGTTTTACCAAGACTTAAGCAAAGGAAAAATGATAGATTTTTGTAATCATGTGTGGCCTCTATGCTTCTGAGGGTGGACCGGAATGGCCTGTCAATGGTACTGTTGATGAGAACATAATTAATTCATTGATGTATTATCTAAGGGATAATGAGAAATGGGATGAGGTACCTTATTTGGATTTGTTCCGTTATTTGGGGTCTAAAACAGAATGGCAAAAGGAGTGTGGTATGCTATTGTTGCAAGCAGGGACTGATGAAAATGAATGTATTGGGTGCAAAGCGCGTGAAACCTGTGTGAAATGTGCAGTACGGTTTTCTAGTCAAGGTGAAGATTTATCTTTAATGGTTGCCCCCCCTTGTCCTGTTCCCTCTGCTCCGCCGTGCAGAAGTGGGGAGGGAGACATAGATGATACTGATACTGATGAGGATGAGACTAATGAGGAAAATAATATACAATCCCCGGAAGGACTTGGAGTAAGTCATACCTCAGTCACCCTCTGTCCCCAAACTCCTTCCCCAAGCTCCCGAAGCATACAAAGAACCCCCATAGCGGCACGGACTAGACAGGGAAGGCGGAATCAAGAGGAACCCCCGAATGATAGCCCCCTTAAGGGAAGCCATGGGCCCCCGTGGTGAGAAAGTTATTATTAAAGTACCTTTTTCTCCAGGGGATTTGGTGATTTGGAAACAATCAGCTGGGAGTTATCGGGAGGACCCAGAACGGGTAGCCAGGGTGGTGAAGATGATAATTAAAACTCAGAATCCGGATTGGAATGATTTACAAGTGTTATTAGATACATTAATGGATTCTACAGAAAAAGAGATGGTCTTACGAGCAACCAAAGAACGAGCTAGGGAACAACTCCGGTTACGATTGATAATGGGGGAAACCATAGATCAATTGGTCCCTGGGGATGATCCAGAGTGGGATCCGAATGAGTTAGAAGGTTTACAGAGGTTAAAAAGGTATCAGGAATTATTGATTGAAGGTGTCCGGACTGGGATGCCTAAAACTCTAAATTGGTCTAAGCTATACTCAATAAAACAAGAAAAGAATGAATCCCCTTCAGCATTTTTAGAGAGACTTAAAGAGGCAGCACGGCGTTTCACTAGTTTGGATGTGGAGAAGGAAGAAGGTCAGTTACAATTGGCATTGTTGTTTATGGGACAGTCACAAGAGGATATTAGGAAAAAGTTGCAGAAATTAGAAGGGGAAGACACACGACGCTTAGATAAGCTGTTGGAGGTAGCTTGGAAAGTTTATAATAATAGAGAAAAGGAAACGGCTAAACGACAACAAGCCGGAATTCTTGCGGTAATTCAGCAGTCTGCGGTTCGGGGGGGGTTAAGGGGCCGGGGAAGGGGAGGAAGGGGAATTGGACAGGGAAGGGGAGGATTCGCTCGGGGGAGAGGAGGATTTTTAGTCGCAGGGATGAGCCAGGGTAGACAGGAACAGTTGGGTTCTAACCAGTGTGCATTTTGTCGTCAATTCGGACACTGGAAGAATGAATGTCCGATAAGAAACGGGATTGGGATGAGTAATGTAGGGTTGATGGGAGGTTTCCCCGTACCGCCGGTAGATGGCGCCCAGACACAAGCACAGGCAATGATGTTAGGAAACTATAAGAATCAAAGCAGACTAGACCGGGATCTGAAGGTGATAATAGAAATAGGCGGACAGGAGCAGGAATTTATGGTTGATACAGGGGCTACTCACTCAGTTTTAAATAAACGGTTGGGACCCATAAGTGACACAACTATACAGGTAATAGGAGCTACAGGACAATTGGAGGAAAGGCCTTTTCTACAACCCCTTAATTTAAAATTCGGAGGAAAGGAACTGGATCATCAGTTTTTGTATATGCCAAACTGCCCTCAGCCTCTGTTTGGATGGGATTTGCTGTCTCTATTAAATGCTAAAATTATATTTGAACAGGGTCGAGTTAAATTGGAAATTCCGGATGAAGAAATCGGGAAAATATTTGCAATAAAGGAAATGGACCCGGCACCGATCCCAACAGAGATTGAACATGCAGTGGTACCCTGGGTTTGGGAGGCGGGAACTCCGGGAAAATCAAAGGTTGCCCAGCCGGTGGTAGTTGAGCTAAAAGAAGGAGCTAAACCGGTTAGGATAAAACAGTATCCCATTAGAGCAGAGGCTCGGCAGGGAGTAGCTCTGCTGATAGCACAGTTTACAGTGCAAGGATTATTAAAGGAATGTGAATCAGAGTATAATACTCCTATATTCCTGGTGAAGAAACCAAATGGTAAGTATAGATTAGTTCAAGATTTAAGGGCTATAAATGAGATAGTTAAAGACATTCACCCCGTGGTTGCCAACCCTTACACATCGTTAACATCTGTATCGGAACGATTTAAATGGTTCACTGTGATTGATTTAAAGGATGCCTTCTTCTGCATCCCACTGGCAATAGAGAGCATGAAGTATTTTGCCTTTGAATGGGAAGAACCAATGACAGGAAGGAAGAAACAGCTCACCTGGACCAGACTGCCTCAAGGATTCAAAAACAGCCCTACCATCTTTGGTAATCAATTGGCAAAGGAATTAGAAGAATGGAAAACGACTCAGGTGAGAGAATCTCCATATTCTTATGTAGTATTGCAGTATGTAGATGGTATTCTTTTGGCCACAGAAGACAAGAAGGTATGCCTCCGATTAACTGTTGCATTATTGAATATGTTGGGGCAAGCAGGATACAAGGTATCCAAGGAAAAAGTACAACTGGTCAGAGAAAGCGTCCTGTACCTAGGATGTGAGCTAACACAAGGCCTCAGACGTTTGGGGGTTAATAGAATTGAAGCTATATGCTCCATTCCACTCCCTAGAAATCACCAGGAGTTAAGATCCTTTCTGGGAATGGTTGGATGGTGCAGGCTATGGATTCCTAATTTCGGCCTGATAGCAAAACCCCTATATGAGGCTCTAAAAGAATCCCAATTGAAATGGAATACAAACAGGGAGAAGGCATTCCAGGATTTGAAACAAGCATTAAAAGAAGCCCCGGCCTTGGGGTTGCCAGATTTAAACAAAGACTTTCAATTATATGTGAATGAAAGGCAGAAACTAGCATTGGGAGTTCTAACCCAGAAGTTGGGATCCTGGAAGAGGCCTGTGGGATATTTCTCCAAACAACTGGACACTGTAAGTACCGGTTGGCCGTCATGCTTGCGGGCCGTTGCGGCTACGGTACTTCTCATTCAGGAAGCCAGGAAACTTACCATGGGAAAAAGAATGACGGTGTATGTTCCCCACATGGTACTAGCTGTCTTGGAGCAAAAGGGGGGTCATTGGCTATCTTCCAGTAGAATGCTGCAGTATCAAGCTATTCTAAGAGAACAAGATGACATAGAACTCCAAACGACTAATCATATTAATCCAGCAGAGTTCCTCCACAGTGAGATGGAAGAACATGAGCTCTCCTATGACTGTGTGGAAGTGATTGAACAAGTTTATTTGAGCCGACCGGATTTGAAGGATGAACCCCTGGATGCTCCAGACTGGGAATTATTTACCGATGGTTCCAGTTTTATGGAAAACGGTACCAGGTATGCGGGATATTCAGTGGTTACAGTTACTCGAGTTGTGGAGGCACAAGCCTTGCCACCAGGTACATCAGCCCAAAAGGCTGAGATCATTGGACTCACTCGAGCCTTGATATTGAGCACTGGGAAAACGGTAAATATTTGGACTGATTCCAAGTATGCCTTTGGTGTGGTGCATGTTCACGGAGCACTATGGAAAGAAAGAGGACTTCTTAATTCCCAAGGGGCTGTAATAAAACATCGCACAGAAGTGTTAGCATTGTTGGATGCTGTACACCGACCAGAGTGAGTGGCCGTTATGCATGTCCGGGGACATCGGAATGAAGAAGGAAAAATCTACCAAGGTAATCATTTAGCAGATGTAACTGCAAAGCAGGCAGCTCGTCAAGTATGGACTCAGATGGCTCTCATACCAACTAAGGTAAACCCTGTTACACCTTATATGCAACAAGCTCCAAAGTATTCACAGGATGATGAGAAACTAGCCATGTTATTGAAAGCTCGGAAAGGAGCAACAGGATGGTACATAACCAATACAGGACAAGTAGTTGTTCCCATACAGATAATGAAAGCCATCCTCATAGCTGAACATAACAAAAGTCATTGGGGAGCAGAAGCATTGGTAAAATTTTTGAAGAATGAAATAATTTCCAATCAGATGTTAACGTTGGCAAAACGGGTGAATGCAATGTGCCCAGTTTGTTTAAAGAATAATCCTATTGTCAGGAAACAGATTCAGATGGAAAATTACAAGTAGGACCAGAACCGGGAGATTATTGGCAGGTGGATTTTTCAGAATTACCCAAAGCACAAGGGTATAAATATATCCTGGTGTATGTGTGTACCTTTTCAGGGTGGCCAGAGGCCTTTCCGTGTAGGACTAATCAGGCAAAAGAAGTAGTGAAAACTCTCTTGAAAGAGATAATACCTAGATTTGGAGTACCTTTGGGGTTGTCATCAGATAGGGGTCCTCACTTCATTGCTAATATTGTGCAGGATGTAGCACGGATGTTAGATATTGCTTGGAATCTCCATACTCCTTGGAGACCGCAATCTAGTGGGCAAGTAGAAAGAATGAATCAAACTTTAAAGGGCCAAATTAAGAAAATCTGTCAAGAAGCCAAAATACAATGGCCTCAGGCTTTGCCACTTGCTCTCCTCCGAATTAGAATTAAGCCAAGGGAAAGGTTAGGCGTGAGCCCCTATGAGATACTATATGGAAAACCTTACCATGCAACTATTTTAAAAGGAGACCCGCATGTGGTAGGGGATCAGGCAGTATATAATTATGTTGTTTCTCTGCATAGAGTTCTCAGTGCCTTGCGTGGAACCCTGCAGTGGAACAGACCTCTTCCACTGGAAAACCCTGTGCATGATGTTCAACCAGGAGACCAAGTATACGTGAAGAACTGGTTCACAGACCCACTGAGAGAATCATGGGACGGCCCGTATCAGGTGATACTAACAACATTCACAGCAATCAAAGTGGCCGGAATCGACTCCTGGATACATTACACGCGAGTCAAGAAGATGCCAACTCAGTGGGAATCCCAAGTCGTGTCCCCCACGCGATTGATTTTACGAGCAAAATGAAAATTGTAATTGCTGTATTTCTGGTTATGCTAAAAATATTACCCGTTGATGAACATGTACTTGTCACTGTTTCAGATCCTGTAATCGGAGCAATGGAAGGAATGACTGTAAACTTGACTTGTGAAATCACTGATGACCAGGGAGCTGGAGTCGATGAGATAAGTACATATTGGAGAAAAGAGCAAACACTCACTAATGTTATCAATAGTACATTTTGGGATAAGGACACACAAAGAGGCAATACCACATTACAACTTACCAACGTTAGCATGGAAAGTGCTGGGATATATACATGTCTGGTAAAAATTAGGTGGAGTTTTGATTATAAACGAATCGCACTAGGGGTTATGACATGGCAAAGCAACTCGGCAATAAAAGTCTCACCTTACCAAGCATCAGTTGACATGTGGGATGGTCCACCCTCAAAAATAAATTGCTCATTCACAGCCCAACATGAATGTAGCAGCATGTTCACGGTTACTTGGTGGAAATTAGCTAGACGGATAATGTGGGAAAGGCCGGAAGGAAAGAGTGACCTGCAGGCAGGAAGCGATAGTGGAATTGGATGGTTAAATGATACTCAGGCACGTGTAGGGAAAAATGAGGGATTATATCTCTGTGTGATAAGCTGTGGTTCTATGATGGGGTACAGGAAGAGAGAAGTACAAGGAAAAAGTCATCTAATGGATGGGTTAAGACCTATCCATGGAATCTACCAGGCGGTCCGTGGTACTTCTGTAGTTTTAGTTTGCCAACCAGAGCGTGGAATTGTTTTCTCTGAGTTCGGATGGTGGTTTAAGAAAGGAAATGTCCAGGAAGGGGGGAAATACCAATTAGAGAAGCGATTAGGAGGCATGTTAACTTTAGTGATACAGGATGTTCAACCAGAGGATGAAGGGACATATTGGTGTTGGATTGCCCAAGATGCATGGTGGACACACGCTGTGACTTTGGTATCCCTTACTAGAGCACGAATAAATAAAAGAAGAATTAGAGATGTTGAAATTGGAAATAAAACCTGGGTTTTTCACCATAACCCAGAACAAGAAAACTTAATTGTAGGTTTAATTCGAGACTTTGGAGAAATGCAGAATGTTTCTAAAATCACTGCTTGTTTACCTCTGCCTCGAGCAGCGGAGAACCAATTCCATGGGGAATAGTTCCCGTCACTGATTTGCCTGAGGCATATGTAAATGTAACTTGGAGCTGTAGATTGGTTCCTAATGAGTACTATGACTGGAAAGAGGGTTGTATGTTGGTCCGGAGGGTTACTGAACACCAATGCAGGCAGATGCCAGGATATTATGCATGGCTGACAACATCAAGAGGTAATAAGTGTGTGGTTTCAGGGCCTGTTTCAGAACCGTGTAACAAAGTGACTCTCAAGGAACAAAAGGTTAGAGAGGAAGAAGTCTGTCAAAATGTTACCCAGACCCAGTCTTTAGAAGACGAATGGGGAACAATTTGGGGACCAAGCCTTTTAGAAACATATAGCTACTTAGGACAAGTTAATTGGTGCATACAATGGACAGGAAGTAAAAACCAGACTTACACTGAGGTAATGAACCTCCAGACTACCAGACGGGAGAAGAGGGACCAAAAAGACATTTGGAATTGTACCCAAGTAATCACATGTGACACACCACAAGATAAAATAGGGCTCGTACCAGTAAGAGTCTTGCTAAAATGGGGATGTGAATGTCGAGGATACAATCACACAATTACAGACCAAATTCAAGGAGATAAAAATGGGAAGAGAAACATCAGTTGTAAATCTACTACTATCAGAAGTCCAGGAAACCTAGTTTGGGTTATGGGGCATGGCAAGTGGACCACCCATATGCCAATAGATGGGCCTGTCACACAAATTACTTTAGGAATTCCGACCTTATGTCCGTTTTGGAAACAGTCTAATTTGACTCGACAATCAGCTAGGACTAAACGAGACTTGGATGATGAAAACGAATGGCATGAGCCAACCAGTGGAGTTAAATTCGGGTGGGCTTTGGAATCCTTGTTTGCACCTGTAGCTTCATATTGGAACAGGGATATGCTCTACAAACTAATGGGGCAGACTGAAAGATTGGCAGCAGCCACTAAGAAAGGATTTAAAGATTTCAATATTCAGTTACAGGCTACCACAAGAATGACATTACAAAATAGAATGGCTCTTGACATGCTCCTATTGAAGGAACATGGAGTGTGTGGATATTTGAGCCAGAAAATTGATCATTGTTGCATCCATATCCCAAATGTAACTATTGATGTGGAAAAGGACATTTCACAATTAGAACAAATAGAAGACAAAACAAAAGATCTCGAAAGGGAAGCAGAACATAATTGGATTGGAGAAGTGTTTAGCTCTTTAGGACTCCAGGTATCTGGATGGATATCATCGGTGATTCAGTATGCGATAATGTTTTTGATTTTGATTCTAATTATTTTTGGAGTTTATAAATGTATTTTAGGAACCATTGGAAGGGAGCGCCTACATACCCGAAGGCTGATCAATGCAATGACCAGGAATGCAACGTCTTCCACACCTCCTCCAGCAAATAGAGAAGAAAGACTTTGAGATTTGAGCATCCTTGCAACTTGGAAATTGAAGAATGCTCAAAAGGGGGGACTTGTTGCAAAACCATGAATAAAAACTTTAGTAGTAGTCATGCTAAGGCTTGGAGGGATCAGTAGGCCTGAGTGTAAACACTGTTGTGTGGCGAAGTTGCCAGTAGCGATCAAAAGGATCAATAGAGCATACTGATGAGGGTAGAAAGACTTGTCTAAGGAATGTAGCTATAGAACAGTTTGTTTATTTAAGTAATCTGCTAAGTGGAGTGTGTGACTTATTTAATAGGGTGTAGTAGATTAATGATGATAAAGAATGTTCAGTTAACGAAAAACAAAGTCACAATGTAATCATAAATCAGGTAGATGTGTCTAGAAATCAAATTCGTTGAGATGAATCAATTTGGAAAGAAAACATATATATACTCAGTGATTTTGTAGCAGGTTGGGGCTCTGACTTTTGGACGCGAGTCCCAGGTCCCCAGGGCCCTCAATAAAGCACCGCATAAAATAACTTCGGTTGTTTTGTGTTTCCTCGGTTCGGGCAACATC
>NC_139510.1:120615-137794 GCF_008360975.1 Lichenostomus cassidix
TCTCCTGGCACCCCAACTGCCAGTGCTGGGGTGGATGTTCAAGGGAAGGGTTCCCTCTACCCACCATGCCACTGATGCCACGTGGAGCAAATGGATTGCCCTCATCACACAGCGCGCCCATATTGGAAACCCAAATCGCCCTGGGATTCTGGAAATTATAACAAACTGGCCTGAAGGTGAGACTTTTAAATTATCTTCAGAAGAAGCAGAGGAGCAAGTAGCACGTGCTGAGGAAGCACCCCCGTATAACGAGCTGCCGGAGAGTGAAAGACGCTATGCCCTCTTCACCAATGGTTCCTGCCGAATTGTAGGCGCAGATCGGAAATGGAAAGCTGCAGTATGGAGCCCCACACGACAAGCTGTACAGGCTACCGAGGGACAAGGTGGATCGAGTCAGGTCGCAGAGCTTAAAGGCATCCAACTGGCTTTGGATATTGCCGAACGAGAGAAATGGCCAAGGCTCTATCTCTACACTGACTCCTGGATGGTAGCCAATGCACTGTGGGGATGGTTAGATCGCTGGAGAAAGGCTAACTGGCAGCGCAGAGGAAAACCCATCTGGGCCGCTGAGATTTGGCAGGACATTGCCACCCAGGCAGAAAAGCTGACCGTGAAAGTTCGACATGTGGATGCACATGTACCTAAGAGTCGGGCTAATGAAGAGCATCGTAACAACGAGCAGGTGGACCGAGCTGCCAAGGTGGAAGTGTCACAGGTGGATCTGGACTGGCAGCACAAAGGAGAGTTATTTCTAGCTCGTTGGGCCCATGATGCCTCTGGTCATCAAGGGAGAGATGCAACATACAGGTGGGCTCGTGACCGAGGGGTGGACTTGACCATGGACAACATCTCACAGGTCATCCACAGCTGTGAGACCTGCGCTGCAATCAAACAGGCCAAGCGGGTGAAGCCTCTGTGGTATGGTGGACGATGGTCAAAGTACAGGTATGGGGAAGTATGGCAAGTTGACTACATCACACTTCCCCAAACCCGCCAAGGAAAGCGCTACGTGTTGACCATGGTGGAAGCAACCACAGGATGGTTAGAGACCTACCCTGTGCCTCATGCTACTGCCCGGAACACCATCTTGGGTCTGGAAAAGCAAGTCCTGTGGAGACATGGTTCCCCTGAAAGAATCGAGTCTGACAATGGAACCCATTTCAAGAATGGCCTCATAAGCACCTGGGCTAGAGAACATGGAATTGAATGGATATACCATATCCCCTATCATGCACCAGCTGCCGGGAAAGTTGAACGGTGCAACGGACTACTTAAGACAACTTTGAAGGCACTTGGCGGAGGAACCTTCAAAAATTGGGAACTGAACTTGGCAAAGGCCACCTGGATGGTTAACACAAGAGGTTCTATCAATCGAGCCGGTCCTGCCCAGTCCAAACCTTTGCACACAGTGGATGGAGATAAAGTCCCTGTGGTGCACATAAGAGGTTTTTTAGGAAAGACTGTTTGGATTAGCCCCACCTCAGGCAAAGGCAAGCCCATCCGTGGGGTTGTTTTTGCCCAAGGACCTGGTTATACTTGGTGGGTGATGCAGGCCGATGGGGAAACCCGTTGTGTACCACAAGGAGACCTTATCTTAAGTGAGAACTCTGTAGATGGTAATAGAATAAGGGGTGGATAATGTCCTAGGTTACAATATAGATGTAGTTAAGTATTCTATTACCACCAGCTGTGGGCCGTTAGCTGCTATCACCTGCTGATGACCCACTCTGGATGACAGGCAATGGGCCATCAGGGACCCACCACATGACTCATGGACTTATCTCATCCCATTGTGGGATATTCTGCCCAGGAGGGAGGAGCCAGGTGTTCCCACCTGGATATAACCTGGCCTTGGAACTGCCTGAGCTAGCCCTGTCTACTGGGTTCCCAGAGGACAAGAGCTACCACTGGATCTTCAGCTGGAGACTAGACCTTCACAGGATCACTGCTTTGACTGGACTACTTCAGTTGGACTGCTACCACCACCCTAACAGGGTGTTAGGTTGTATCTGACTTTGTCAGTGCTTTTCCTTGTATTATTTCACTTATTTTTAATTTCAATCTTGACTTGTGATCTCCCACTGGTTTGTTTTCAAACCAATACACCTTGTTCCATGCAGGCAGACCTTCCTCCCCACAGTGGGTCAGCTGAGCTGCAGTGAGCCACGTGGCAGCTGCCATCTTGGTTTTGTGGAAGGGGGGGGTGGAGGGGGAGTAGGACACTCAGGCCCAGTGCTTCCTAGACTGCAGTAGCCTGCTTCTGTCGATCTGAGCGTATGATGACAGAGTTAGGAATTTGCCTGAAAACTTCAAGGTCAGTGGGTTCAAATCCTGCTCTTGAAAGCGTTATTTTTCTTTTCCTTCTCCTGCCTAAATATGAATATGGGGTGTGGGTGTTGGAAAGTATACCTGTTGAAAAATTTTTATATAACTTTAGTCAGGGGTTTTGTTCGCCTTTGCCATGGGAAAAGGAATTTTAAGTTTCTTTCCAGGGCATTGTTCAACCACCAGGTGAGGTCTGATGAACTTAACACCTCAGCAGGCTGGGAGTGGCACAAAAGAAGTACCATCAACGGCCATTAACGAACATCAACTCCAAACCTCACCCCTGCTATGGTCGGAGACACCTGGCCTGGGAAAAGAGATAAGAATGAGAACCTAATTAGCATCAGAGGCGAAGAAATCTGGACCCAATAGGAAACCAAATATTAAGAACTATGCAACTTGGGACCAATGAACATTGAACCAATATTTTTCTATGGGTTTTGACTGTATAAAATTTGGGAAAAATCTAGTAAAATTCATGTGTCATGGAATGATTTTCTCTGCACACCTGGGCTATGTGTGAATGAAATTATTTGTTGCACATCCTGGCCAGAAATAAAGTAATGCCTTGATCCTCTAACACTAAAATGTTGTTGGAGCGTTTTTGTTCTTCCCGCAGTTTCGGTGACATAGGCTTTCAAAAGATGAAGAAATTCCTGATAATTCTGCCTTAGGTTTAGCATTACGACCTTGAGGGGCATTGACTGGGTCTAAGACATCTCTTTGAAAGGAATGAGAGGGAGATGTCTTTACAAATAAACTGTGAGGCCTGCTGATAGATAAGGCCAGATACTGATAGGTGATAGAAACAATGGGGAGAACCATAAATTCCATAGGAATTCCATTAATTGACACAGACTGTTACTCACCCAAGGCTGTGCTAAATCCCGGGACTTAGAGAAAAAGAGCAGAGACACAAAGAAAACAAAAGGGGGGAGGGGAATGTACATTAGAAGGGGGTCTGTATTAGGCGATTTGGGGAGTCTGTACCTCTCAAGTACCTCAGCCAATGGGGAAAGAGAGAGAGAAATGCAGACAGGAAATGAGGATAAAAAGGAGGCTGCGTACTCTAACAATTTGAGAGACCTCATGTAAAATGCCCATGACCTCTCCCTTTATTCACGAATAAAGCTACAGGACTCCTCTGTCTCCATTTTGGACATAAACCTCTGGTGTTTGTGGATTAATTTTCCTGACAAAATGGGGACTCGCCCGGGATCCTTTCACCCTCCAGAGGCAGCAGGCAGCAAGTGGAGCTGAAGGCGCACCTCACCCAGTTTTGGTGATCAGCTCCCCTTGGTGGCGGCCAGCACTGGGCAATTGATTGGATTCCCGAGACTGTCCAGGAGACAGACGAGTGGCGGACCAGGGGGATCCGTGAAGAGTCTGCAGGGAAGGACCACTGAAAATCTCACCGGTGAGTACCATGGGAACTTTGGGGAGTAAACCTGGGAGGGCACCCATGGAGGAGTTGCAAAGGTAAAGCTGGGAAGGGGTCCCAGCAAAAGGGATGACCATCCCATAATATCCCCGGAGAGTCCTTTGGGGAGAATGCTAAGGCTGTGGGACAGATTACACATTCCGCCAGAGATAACTAAGGGAGGGTAGCACAGGTAACCCTGGGAAGGGGTCCCGGCAAAAGGGATGATGATCCCAAAATATAAGGGAAAGTCGAGAAAGGTCTCGACAATTCATGCCCGGGGGAGGGAAGGGGGGGCAATAAGGGGAGTCGAGAAGTGGTCTTGGACACAGGAGAGAGACAGATGGTGTTGGTATGTTGGGAAAAGATAGGTTGAAGAGGAATGCGGAGGAATATGGTTAAGGCAAGGAGTGCAGGACTGGGAGCATGGCCTGGGGTCCTGTGGAGGAGGTGCAGGGCCAGGGTGGGGCTGTGGGACAGCTGCAGGCTCAGCACTGGGCAGTGCCTGACCCTGCCACCCCCTGGGGCAGGGGCGGCAGTGGCCCCCCGGCCTCCATGAGGCTGCAGGACACCCCAGCCACCTGTGGTGCTGCTGGCAGTGCCCATTGGGAGTGTCGGAGGGGGGGGCTGCATTTGTGCACTGCCAAAAGAATGTCTGGAAAATCCGGATTTTACGTGGAAGGATTAGGATTTTCTTTTAAGGATATTGTTTGGGTCACTGGAGAAACGAATGATTTTGAAATGTGGGAGAATGAACACCCACAGGCAGTAGCAGGGTTGGGGGGGTAGAGGAAGGGCAGAATAAGCCCCTGGATGAACTGGTTAGAAAAATTCAGCAAGTGTATGTAAGCAGGGATGAGGAAAAGGCAAAGGTAAAGCCAAAGTTATTACAGCCCCAGAGGTATAAACTGCAAGACACAAGGGGGCCCCTGGGACAAAGGGAATGGGGCTGGGCACCAGGATGTAGCAAAGGCATTCCCTCCTAGGCAGGGGAGAGCCGACTGAAGCAGCGGTTGGGAAGGGATCAGTGTGCTATCTGCAGGGCAGAGGGACAGTGGAAGCGGGAATGTACGCAGAAATGTCTGGATCCTCAGGAGGAGGGAATGTCCACGATTAATAGAAACAGATTGTTAGGGATGTCAGGGGCTCCCATTATACCAAGGACCCACCACACTGGACCCCTTGAAAACTTTTAAGGTGGGTCTGGATCAAGAGGAGATGTGTTTCCTGGTAGACACAAGGGCCTCTCAATCCACTTTGAATTTTATTCCTAAGCGGGAGAAGTTGTCAAAAAGGTCTTTAATTATTCAAGGAGTGAATGGAAAGGATGAGTGGGTTCATTTTATTCAACGGCTATTGGTAGATGTGGGGGATAAGTATGAAATGCATGCATTTCTGTTTGTTCCTAATTGTGATTGTAATTAACTGGGAAGATATTCGATGGCTAAAGTGGGAATGCAAATTAGTATTGTGAAGAATGATACAGAGGCTAACACTGTAGTATCTTTGTGTAAAATGTCTGAGAAGGCTTATGCTGAAATCAACCCAGAAGTGTGGGCAGCCCCAGGAAAATATGGAAAATTAGATATAGAGCCCCTGCAAATTACTTTGAAGCAACCAGGACAAGTGGTGTCTAAAAAGCAATACCCTATTTCAAAGGAGAGAAAGGAAGGGTTACACCTGTTATTGAGTCTCTGCTAAAGGCAGGTCTTTTGGAGCCATCTATGTCTCCCTATAACACTCCTGTCCTGCCAGTTAAGAAACCAGATGGAACCTATAGAATGGTACAGGATTTAAGAATAATAAATGAAATTGTCAAACCAAGGCATCCTGCAGTTCTGGATCCCTATACCATCCTGAATCAGATCCCATCTTCACATCTATATTATTCAGTACTAGATTTAAAGGATGCTTTCTATGGGTGTCCATTACAGAAGACAGTAAACAGTATTTTGCCTTTGAGTGGGAACAAGAGGAAGGAAGGAAAATAGTATAATTAGATAATGAAAAGAAATCACGAGTGATGGTATAATTGGCTACTCTCTATTTAAAGTAACTACCCAAGTAAAGTTGAGTGTTATTGTGCTTATAATAGTGATTTTGAGTACCGGCACATGGTGAAAATACAAGTATATGGTGAAATCAAAAGTCTTTGGCATACACAATGATTTGGAGTTTGAGTTTTTTGGGTGCAAAACTGAAACAAAATGTTTATTGTAAAAATTAAAGTTCCATCTGTAAAAACCCTCAGAAACTTGATTTTGTATAAAGGATATACTAAATTTTGTAATCAACTAGATGAGTTGCCCTTTTTGCATGGTTTGTTGTGAAAAGCCAGAATAGGCAGGTTAAAATCCTGAGGCCAATTCTGTAAATTATACTGGTAGTTTGCAAGTTGCTTTTAGGGAAGTGTGGTTCCCCAGTGCTCTGGGAAAAAGCAGATTCCAGTACCTGCATTGGATTTTGCAAGCAGTTTTTGGGGAAAGTGTTGTTCCCCCGTGCTTTGGGGAATTTGGCAGCTGCTTTTGGGGAACATGGAGGCCTGATGCTTATTTTTCTAAGCTGTTAGACCCAGTGGCCAGAGGCTGGCCGCATTGTCTGCAAAATTGTGCAGCCATGGCTTTAATGGTAACTGAGGCCTGAAAACTGACAATAGGAAGATATCTGATTGTTAAAGTTTCACATCAAGTTAAAGCTTTGTTAACTGAAAGAGACTCTAAGTGGATGACCAGCACTCAGTTATTACAGTATGAATCTTGTTTTATGGAACAGGGAGATTTAAAATTTAGAAGTGGGGAAGGGTTTAACCCAGCCTTCTGTTTAAACAGCCTTGAAGAGGGGAGCCAGGAAGAAACCCATGATTGCATTCAGGGGATAGATCTCCAGACCCGGGCTAAAGATTTACGAGACACTCCCTGG
This sequence comes from Lichenostomus cassidix, assembly GCF_008360975.1. Classification (NCBI taxonomy): domain Eukaryota; kingdom Metazoa; phylum Chordata; class Aves; order Passeriformes; family Meliphagidae; genus Lichenostomus; species Lichenostomus cassidix. Next base: position 127,280 of record NC_139510.1, read on the forward strand.
CCTGAGGGAGAAAATGTGTTTATTGATGGGTCTTCAAGGGTGATAGAAGGAAAGCGATTTACAGGATATGCTATCATTAATGGAAGAGAGTTAAAGGAAGGGGGGAGGTTGCCACCCACATGGTCAGCTCAGACAGTAGAGCTGTATGTGCTTGTGAGCCTGTGAATTACATCAGGGCAGGATAGTGAATATTTTTACTGATTCTGAATATGCATATGGGGTGATACATGCATTTGGGAAATTATGGGAAGAAAGAGGTTTATTAACCTGCAGGGGGAAAACGTTAGCTCATGAAATCTTAATTTCTCGCCTATTGGAGGTGGTGAATTTACCAAAATGTGTGGCAATAAGACACATTAGAGGACACCAGGCAGAACACTCAGAAGAAGCAATAGGTAGTCGACTGGCTGATGAAAGGCTTGTAAAGCTGCACTGCTGCCAGAAATCTCCAAGATCCTACCTTTGCTCCCAGTAGCCCCACCACTGCCAGAGAAATTGTCTTTTCCACCAGAGGAGCTTGAGATAATTAAAAAGAGTGGGCAGAGGAAAGAGAGGATAATTGGTTTACAAGGAATGGTAAACAATGGATACCAAAGGATCTGGCCTTAGAAATATTGGAACAACTCCATGAAAGGAGTCACTGGAGCTCTCAAGGATTGGCAGAAGCCTTCTTCAAGATGTATGCTACTGTAGGTCTTTTTGATCTGGCAGAACGAGCTATTGAAGGTTGCTTGATTTGTGCTTGTCGGGGGTTGAGTACACTTGGAATGTCTTCCCATTCCTGTTACTAAGCAACAAATAGTTGGGTGTTTAGAGCCATCAAGTCTTTTGTAAAAGACAAAAGGTGTGCTTGGGCAGGGCACGGTAAGGGAAGAGCTGGCCCTGGGAACGCTCTCTCGTGGTTCGGACGCTGGGAGGAGAGGCTGCTCTCTTTGCTTTTCGGCTGCCACCGGGGGAAATCAAGCTGTGCCCTGTTTTTCTCTTCTCCTGGCTGGGTGAGCTTTTGATTCGGCCTTTTTTCCCACTGGGAGGGGCGCGTTTCCCTGGGCTGCATTTCCTCGCAGCTGCTGCCGGGGAGCCCGGCTGCCTCTGCCGCCTGCCCCCGCCCTCTGCTGCACGAGACCGCGGCGTCTGCTGTGACTGCAGAAATCCTTGCTGCCTCGCTGGCTGGCTGGGAGAGAGAGGGCCAGCTCCTACCCCCTGCCGCCCTGCTTTCTCGCTGCTCCGAGCTGCTTTCGCTGCCCTCCACGCTTTCTCGGCCTGCTCGCCATTGCTAGCTGCCTGGGGCTGACCTGGCCCTGCGCCACAGCGCCACCTGCAGCCGCTCGGCAGTCATCGCACCTGCCCTGCCTGGCCGGGAGCTCAACAGCGCCCCTGCTGCTTGCAACTGTGATTACACCACACGGGAAAAGGCTCGGCAGCTCACAAATCACCTGCTATTGGTTTTCTGGTTCTAGTTGTGGTTGCTATTATTGTTATTGCTTTTTTATAGATACTAGTAAAGAACTGATATTCCTTTTTTCCCATACCTTTGCCTGAAAGCCCTTGATTTACAAAATTAAATAATTCGGAGGGAGGGAAAGGAAAATCACATTCTCTGTCCTAACGGAGGGTTCAACCTCTCTTGGCAGACACCTGTCTTTCAAACCAAGACAGATCTTGGCACCCAATGTGGGGCTCGAGGGCATTGGAAGAAAAAGGAATAACAGTTTCTGTGAGACCTATCAGCGTGGTGAACATGAAAACCTCATTAAGTGGTACTATGTTGAGTATACCCTGGTTTGGTTGGCACATACTTGTGACCACATTTTTCCCATTTGCAGCTCCCTACCTAAACATGGGTCCTATAACTAAGGTTATTGTGGCTGTCATCCAGTTTGCACAATGGGCCAATAGGGTGAAGAATTTCTGGATCTTTCAGTTCATTTTAACGGCAGGCACATGGCTACAGTTTTTTGACACCATCAGTACATGTTTTTGGAGTTTGTTTGGTAATGGTACCTTTTGTGAGGAGATAACACCAGGAGAAGGTTTTTCTCAACCTTTTATTCATTACTTTGGGCCTACCCAACTAATGCTCAAAAGGTTTGGATACTCTCTAAATGCTTATGATATCATACAGTGCCTGGTGTTGCTGTGGCTGATAGGTCTATCCTACTTTGCATTCTGGGATAAGGTGAAACTTCCCTGGGTAACCGTTCTAACAGCTGTGCCAGGGAATAGGGATGCAGCCACAGAGCCCAGGGCTGTCCCAGAACCTGGGGATACCCCACAGCCTGACCCTGTCCAACAGCCTGCCTCAGAAACAAACCATCCGGAATGGGTGGGGGTGCTAGTGGAAGAAATACACAGAATACACCAGCTGCTGAAGGAATACATCTCCCTAGCAGGTGTAAAACCCTCTCCTCGCCCCAAAGGGAAAGAGTCTGATGGTGCAGCAGTGGAACCCACAGATGTTACGACCATCCAGGTTCCAGCTGAATCCCAAGAGCAGCCACAGCCAGCAGCAGTTGCCCCTCTGGTGCGTACAAAGTATAAGACTGTTGGAAAACGCAGTTTTCCAGCAAAACTTATGCTAACTAAACAGGCCTGAGCAAAGCCTCAGCATAGTCAGGCCTCAGTAAAAATCCTATCAAGCTGTTATGAGAAACTAACACCTGGGAACCACAACTGTGTTTCTGAGCTGTGGGAAGAATGTCATGGGAAAGAATAGGGAGTCAGAAGTGTTATGAGAAAAGGATAAGGGAGTCAACAGGAGGATCCCTGAATGTGTGAGAACAGACTGCAGATACGTGTGTAACTATAATTAGTAACATCTGTAACGGTATATAAGTTTCTCGTGTAGTGAAATAAAAAGGAGCTTACTCTATATCTCATATTGAGACTGCCGTGAGTTCCCTCTCGTCGTTATGTCAAATGGTGACCCCGATGACCACAGACACTAGCAGCAGAGTTTTACGACCCTGCCTGGAGAGCGGCGAGAACGGAGAGGCGCCGGAGCTGTGCAGCGACGGTGTGTCAAGATCTTCACCCCGCGAGGGGGAGATCCGGCGGCACAGGCCGAATAGGACCTGCCTACCGTGGGGGCTACACTTCTGTGAGCTGCACTGACCGTGGCGACCGCGGAATAACCAGAGACGCCTCAGCGGAGTGCTCGGACGGCGGTGACTACGTAACTTTAAACCCAGCTGGTACGGAATGGAGACGGAGGTAGCCCAATTTTTATTGTTATGCTTTTTAGAAAAGCACGGACTCAGTAAAGGTGGCCTATCACACTTAATGGGCCTGATGGTGGTAGGACAAGCTTATGGATTTTTTACAAATCCTATTACAGTATTCGATGTAGGAGAGTGGTTGAATTATGGAGCTACTTTACTTTTGGACTGTGATAAAGTTGCAAGAAAGCTTGGTAAGCCATGGAGTAAGGTCGTAGCCTGCTTGCAGGAGCATGCCACGGAGCAAAACCTTGCGTGGCGGATGGCACAGGAGATAACAGCCGCATGGAGCAGAGAAAAATCTGTGAGTTACCGTGCTGCTTTTAACATGCGTAAAACTTCGGCAGCCGCAGCGCAGCCAGGGAAGCCCCCCCCGCCAGGGAGGGGGGAGGAGAAGTGTAGCTCTCCCTCGCTGCCAGCGCCGGCGGGGGAAGGGCGCGCTGTGCCGCTGCCGGGAGCCGAGAATACAAAGTTACTCGATTGCATGAAAAAACTATTCCTATCTCAATGTATCGTGGAGCTTGGCGACTGTACAACGAAAAACATCTTAGCTGCTTTGTTTGAGAGAGTCACTGTTGAATTTTTACCAGAACAACTGAATACGATGTTGGAGAGAGCTCAAATGTCACGGGTGGGGAGCCAGAGTAGCCAGAAATCATTCCAGTGTTATCGATGTGGCAGTGAAAAACACATACGAAAGAACTGTAACGAAAAGTTTGGTGTTCCCGCTGCAATAGAGATAGTCACAGCACAGAAGCTTGTAGAAACAGAAAAAACAAACAGAAAGCGACCAGTGGCCGCACGGCAGCGGTGGCCCCTACCCTTCATCGTACGGTGCCTGCATGGCACACAGACAGACCTGTGGCGGAAGTTGCTCCAACCGTGGTTTCCGGTCAAATGACAACGGAAACAGAGGTCCCAGAGGGTGCCCCGGTGGGCGGAGCCGCGAGCCATCCACGCCTCCTTCACTGCCCCAACGGTGATGTCTATGGTGAAACTCTAAACTCTACTCCACCCCAAGGATGAGGAAATGATTGACAGCTTCAGCAGCGAACCAGAACTAACCAACAGCGTTGCCAGCAGAAACAGCAGTCTGATACAGAATGGAGTTGTTTCTTTTGTAGTCATGGAGAACTTTTAAGAATTTCAAAGATGCGAATCTTCTTCAGTGCTCTGAACTGGAGATCCTTCATCTCCCGCTCGGGAATCACGTCCATGTCGTTCCCCATGGCGGCAGCGGTCCCGCTGCGCTCTCCAGCTTCAGAAACAAATCTTTGAACACGTTCTCCAGCTGTTTTCTCCAAAACCTCTAATTATTCGCTTTGCAGGGTGAAACACCCATTGCCACGTGTTGACCAGCAGCACAGCCTTGCTGTGGCTGATCCGGTGGAGTTTCATGACTTTTCAGATTTTCCAGAGTTTCAGGGAAATGTCTCTGAGCTTGGCTTCTTCTGTAAGCACTTGTCCTGGCAAGCCTTCACCACCTGCTGCAGCTCAGCAACCGAAACTCCCTGAAAATGTCCAAGCAGATGGAGCAGATCGGCTCTTCCTTCAGCCTGGCTGCACTGACACCGAGACCAAAACCTATTTCCAGCGTTTTACTAATAAAGAAGCATTGTAACAAGATATTATCCTGATAAAAAATAACACCTTGATTACTAAAGCCTTGAACGAAAGTTGAATTTTGCTAAAGCATTACTTAAAATAGTGTTTGTATGTATGTGTGAATATTGTAGGCCTACTGAGAGTGTGTTGAGTGCTTTAATGTGTAGATGAAACCTGTGACTGCTGAGAGTGTGATTTTGATTTCTTGAGAGTTTTAATGTGTGAATGAAAACCTGTGAGTGAAGTTATACTGAATAGTCTAAACTACCTGTTAAGTACTTTTGGTTAAGCATAGATTCTGTTAAAGTTAAGTAATAGTGAATTTAAATTCTATTAAGTTGTAAATTCTGTTAAAGTTAAAATTCTGTTAAGTAATATTAAGTGATGTTAATTTTAAATTCTGTTAAGTTTTAAATTTTGTTAGAGTTAAGTTGTTAAAGTGATATCAATTTTAAATTCCATTATAGTTAAGTCCTATTTGTTAGTTTAAAATCAGATTTATTAAGTTTTATTCATTTTCAGTGATATTGATTTTAAGTTTTAAATTTGTTAGTTTATATTATTATTCACAAAAGCTTTGCAGTTTTATCTTCCTTAGTTAAAGTCAAATAATAATATCCACTGTTTTCAAATATTTCATCTCACCTTATATAGCTATCTACAAAAATAGTAACATGTTAAGACACTCTCCTTATTGATATTAATCAAAGCTTGTTTAAAAGATGTTCTAAGAAAACCCTTCCACTTAGCATCTAGGCCCTGGCCAGGCCTTGGTCCTAATTGGCTGGGAAACATGCCATGAGTCCCAAGTGTTCTGCACCAAAATGTGATCAAGTAATTTTCATTTACCAAATTGAGTTCATAAAAGCTAAACCTTCTTCCAAGTAAACTTGGAGTCCTTGTCCGGAAAAGGTTCTCCAAGCTTTACCTGTGAAGTGAATGTTTTCAGCAACGACAGTTCCTAGACCATGGCAACATATCTAAATAACTAGTGAAATTTCCTTAAGTAAACTTATAACAATTCTAATAATAAGAATTACTTATAGCAAAGCAAATTAATCTGATAACAGACAACGTCTGTTCTCACAAGCGAAACGGGGGAACTGTTGGAAAACGCAGTTTTCCAGCAAAACTTATGCTAACTAAACAGGCCTGAGCAAAGCCTCAGCATAGTCAGGCCTCAGTAAAAATCCTAACAAGCTGTTATGAGAAACTAACACCTGGGAACCACAACTGTGTTTCTGAGCTGTGGGAAGAATGTCATGAGAAAGAATAGGGAGTCAGAAGTGTTATGAGAAAAGGATAAGGGAGTCAACAGGAGGATCCCTGAATGTGTGAGAACAGACTGCAGATACGTGTGTAACTATAATTAGTAACATCTGTAACGGTATATAAGTTTCTCGTGTAGTGAAATAAAAGGGAGCTTGCTCTATATCTCATATTGAGACTGCCGTGAGTTCCCTCTCGTCGTTATGTCATAAGACCAAATCAGTACGCCCAGTTAATGATGATGGGGAGCCATTGCCCTCACAACCTGCAGTGGAGTCTGAGCCCATAATCATCACTGAGTCCTTCCACTTCGATACTCTCCGTAATCTGTGAGATGATGTTAAGCGACAGGCGCACGAAGCTTTCCGAACCTGGTTACTTCGGGTTTGGGACCTTATGGGCCCAGGTGTGCAGCTGGATAATAATGAAGCAAAGAATTTGGGACCCTTGGCCCAAGACCCGGGTGTTGACAAAGTGTTCACAAGGGAGACAGGGCCCCTTTCTCTCTGGGACAGGCTTTTAATGGGTGTAAGAGAGAAGTTTGTCCACAAAGACAGAATGCAGGATCCCCACCGTAGAATGTCCTGGAAGACCATTGAGGAAGGGATCCAACAGCTGAGAGAAGAAGCTATAATGGAGGTGCTCTTTGGGAGGGATTGACAGCACGAAAATGACCCTGACAGTGTCAGGTGCACCAGGCAAATGTTGTGGAACCTTGCAAGGCAAGGGCCAGACCAACATGCCACCTTCCTTGCAACTATTAATGCTGATGACAATCGAGAGACGGTGGGTTCAATAGCTGACAGGCTCAGGTATTATGCAAGTGTGATCAGTGACCCGATGCAGGCTCAGATCTCTGCTGTGGTTCAAGACCTCAGGGAGGAGATGAAAGAGATAAGGGAGATGAGAGAGGAGGTGAAGGACCTGAGGGAGGAGATTAGGGACGAGATGAGGAGGATCAATGTGGCACCAGTGAGAGTCACAGGCCCCAATACCAGAGCCAGACATCCCCTGGCTAGGGAGAGAGGGTACACCCCACGAGCTGAGTTGTGGTTCTTTCTGCATGACCATGGGGAAGACATGAGGAGGTGGGATGGGAAGCCCACTACTGCCCTGGCAGCACGAGTGCGTCAGCTTAAGGAGGGAAACGCTGGCCGAGGGGGTTCTGCTAAAGCGAAGGTAGCCTCAGCTTCCCGTGGCCGACCTGCTAGGTACAATAGAAGGGAAGATGATGGGTCAGATCCCCTTGAAGGAACCTCTAGAATGTATGACCAGGAAGGGAATGATAACCAGTGCTAGAGGGGCCCTGCCTCTAGCCAGGTAGAGGTACGGGAAAACCGTGTTTTTTGGACTGTGTGGATTCGATGGCCTGGCGCATCAGAGCCACAAAAATATGAAGCACTAGTTGATACAGGTACGCAGTGTACCCTAATGCCATCGGGACTTGCGGGAGCAGAATCCAATTCTATTGCTGGGGTGACGGGGGGATCACAGCAGTTGACCCTGGTTGAAGCCGAGGTGAGCCTGACTGGGAAGGAGTGGCAAAAACATCCCATTGTGACTGGCCCAGAGGCTCCATGTATTCTAGGCATAGACTTCCTCCGTAACGGCTATTTCAAAGACCCGAAAGGACTCAAGTGGGCTTTTGGAATAGCTGGCGATTTGCACGATTTGCTTTTACCCTACCAACAATTAACAGAGAAGCCCCTTTCTTGAGATTTGAATGGACTGTTTTGCCACAGGGAATGAAAAATAGCCCCACCCTGTGCCAACTGTTTGTAGCCAATGCGCTACAACCCATTCGTACAGCATGGCCTGGAACAGTGATTTATCACTATATGGATGACATTTTATTTGCCCAGGCCTCAGCCTTTACTAGCGAACAAGAAAATATGCTTCAACAACAATTAGGCAGACATGGACTAGCCATTGCCCCTGTAAAGATCCAACGTTCTCCTGTTTGGAAATACTTAGGATGGCAAATAACACAAGGGCATGTGAGACCACAAAAATTACAGCTTAACACACATGTGAAGACGTTACATGATGCACAGCGCCTCCTAGGCGATATTCAATGGTTACGTCCAGTTATTGGCATTTCAAACGATGACATTGATGCCTTGAGACCACTGCTACAAGGCACCGACCCAGCACGGACAGTACATCCAACCCCGCTGCAACAGCAGATTATTCAGAAAATCGGCACACAAATTGCGCAACGCTGGGTTGATCGTTGCGACCCGGACATTCCAGTAGACCTTACAATTTTAAGCGGCGAAAAACAAATCCTTGGCGCACTTACACAGTGCAAAAATAAAAAGAGGGAGAACAAGGTGAAAATATTGGAATGGCTGTTCACTAGCATCCAGCCCAAAACTACAATTCAACAAAAGGTTGAAAACATAGCAGAATTGATCCAGAAGGGTCGCACCAGGATTTTACAGTTAACAAGCCAAGAGCCGGAAACCATTTACCTGCCGATGAAACGACGAAACCTCGAGTGGTATCTTCAGCATTCGCAAGCGCTGCAAATCAGCCTGCTGTCTCAAGCAGTGGAAATTAGGGTGGAGCCACTGCGATCTACCACCCTGCGTTGGGTGAGTAACCAAGATTGGATTACAATACCAAAAAGGAGTGAGCGCCCATTGCAAAACGCAGTGACAGTTTTTACAGATGCAGGACGGAAATCTCGACGCGCAGCAGCAACTTGGATGCAAGACGGCAAATGGCATCATCACATATTAGCCGCGAAAGAAGAAGATTCACTGCAAACCCTGGAACTGGCAGCAGTCGTTTGGGCCTTTGTGAACTGGCACTCTACGGAGTTAAATGTAATTTCTGACTCCATGTATGTCACTGGCATAGTACAGCGTATCGAAGATGCCCGGCTCAAAGATTGCCAAAATAAACGACTGTTCGAACTATTGAGACAGCTGCAGGCTGCAATTTATCAGCGAGAATGCGCCTATGCTGTCATTCACATACGAAGCCACAAATGGTCAAAAGGCCTTGGGGAAGGCAATGAGAGAGCAGATCGTTTAGTTTCAGTAGTGGTGCCACTGAGCGAATTTGTTAAGGCCAGAGAAGCTCACAACACTTTTCATCAAAATGCCAAGGGACTCTTCCACCAATTTAAGATTACTATGGAAGAAGCAAAAGGCATTGTCAGAGCTTGTCCAAGTTGTTGCCATCATGGACCAGGCCTAGGAATTGGAGTAAATCCACGAGGGTTAGGCCCTTGTGAACTTTGGCAGATGGATGTTACCCATGTCCCACAGTTTGGCCGATTAAAGTATGTGCATGTTACAATTGACACATACAGCAGATTTCTGTGGGCCACGGCTCAAGCAGGAGAAAAGGCCACCCATGTCATATGGCATTTGACAAGCTGTTTCGCAGTTATGGGAGTGCCGCAGCAGATCAAGACCGACAATGGGCCCGCATATATCGGCGAAAAAATGCGACAATTCTGTCAACAGTGGGGGGTCAAGCATGTAACAGGCATTCCCCATTCACCAACGGGACAAGCCATTGTTGAGCGAGCAAATCAGACTCTAAAACGATACTTAGACAAATTCAATGATGTTCGTGATGTTAGTGAAAGGCTAGCTAAAACATTGTTTGTGTTAAACTATTTGTGTATTTTTTCAGACCAGGATTCTCCTCCTGCACAAGTGCATGGCCGAGCTCCCGCTTCAGAGCATAAGGAACCCATGATGGTCATGTATCGCGACCCGTGCTCAGGCCTGTGGCGAGGCCCGGCAGAAGTGAAATATATAGGGCGCGGTTACATGTGTGTGCTTACATCCACAGGTACACAGTGGGTCCCTGCGAAGTGGACCAAAGCTGTTACTCGTGCTGCTAGCGATCAAGGCTCTAATATCGGGCTCAGCCACGACCCTCATAACGAAGGTTGAAGAAAGACAGAACCTGTAGGTGACTTGGGCCAGTGCAACGCATAACCCAGAATTTTGCCTCAGTTTGCAATCAGCTACTGCACCATTTAAAACATGTTTAGTCGGTGTGCCTTTGTTCAGTTTTGAGGCGTTTAGCAATTATAGCACCTATCTTAAATGTTCTATAGCAAAAAGCACCTCTTGGTGTGCTGCAAACCTAATCAATCAGTTAAATACTACCTTGCCTTGGGACCCAGAGGAGTTACATCTCTTGGGGTCCATGAAAATTGGTAATACCTCCAGCAATTGGACCCAAACATGCATTTGGTTTGGAAATAGACAACAAAACCTAACCTTAAGTTATTCTAACAAAGGCTGGACAAATGTCAGCCCGATAAATATAGCAGATTATTCATACAATGTTAAAGGCGGCTATTGCGGAAGTAACAACACTGCTAATCAAAGTTTGGGTGCTTTGGGAGCTGAAATAAAGAAATCGCCAATTGCGATTTGGAACAACGGAACGCCAA